>NC_082343.1:3315000-3615000 GCF_027477595.1 Haemorhous mexicanus | reverse complement strand
CACCTGAGGGGCAGCACACCTGAGGTGAGGTTCTGTCGCTGAGGGGAGTACACTTGAGGAGCGAGAAGCTCACCTGAGGGGCAGCACACCTGAGGTGAGGGTTGTGTCGCTGAGGGGAGTACACTTGAGGAGCGAGAAGCTCACCTGAGGGGCAGCACACCTGAGGTGAGGGTTGTGTCGCTGAGGGGAGTACACTTGAGGAGCAAGAAGCTCACCTGAGGGGGAGCACACCTGAGGTGAGGGTTGTGTCACTGAGGGGAGCTCACCTGAGGGGACAACCGTGTCACTGAGGGGAGGAGCCCACCTGAGAGGAGGGTTGTGCCGCTAAAGGCAGCACACCTGAGGAGGGGGAAGCGCACCTGAGGGGAGGAACGCACTCGAGTGTTGAGGTTTGTGCCACTGAGGGGAGCGCACCTGTGGAGAGGCGAACACCTGAGGGGAGAAGCGCACCGCGCTGAGGGATGTGCGCCCTCAGGGGAGGCGCGCGCGCGTCCCGAAGGCGGGAAACCCTGAGGGGGAGCCCCTGCGGCTTCGAGAGCTCCTGAGGGGCAGCTTCCAGAGAACACCGAGGAGCAGCCCTGTTTTCTCCCACAGCAAGGAGGGGCTCCTGCTACTTTGAGGAGCGTCTTTCCCAGTGTGCTTAAGGAGCACGGCTTCCCTAGAGCAGAGCCGGTGTTTCCTTGCTATTTAGCACATCCTGAGGGGACTGGATTAAGTAAGGACTAGCTGTTAAGCAAGGATTAATATTAAGTATGAGTCATAGTCAGCTGACTGTTTCATGGAGATTTTCATGCCACCCAGGGCAAAGGGCTTACTCAATTTATGCATTCTTTTCTAGTGGTCAACATTTCCTCCCATAACACTTTTAGGGTCATAATAGCTCTTCTGCCCTCTCACAGGTGCTGGGATAAAAACCTTCCTCTCTTTTCTGGGTGGGATGCTGCCAGGACCTGGCCGCCACAGTATGTGGGAAAGCCTGAGGAGAGAAACTTAAAACTTTGGGGTTTTTGGCATGTGTTTTAGAAGGCATTGAAACTTTGCACATCACTGAGGCTGAGCATCATGCAAGAGTCAATTTCCACCCAAACAGGCATGTTTAAGAAAGAAATCATTGCTTTTGGCCTAATTAGATATATTTGAGGAAGAAAATTTAGTTTTATGAAGAGATAGGGGACTTACCATAGTCACCCAAGAGGTGTGTGGCACAAGCAACTGTGCCTGTGTGGGACAGGAGGTGGATTGAAAGAGAAATTAAGAAAACCACACAAATGTTTACACCTGCAGCTCAATCCTGTTCCCTTAGCTTGGGAGATCCATTCACAGGGATTGCATGTAAATAGAAGAGTCCAAAGCAGTGAAAGCCTTTGTGGCTTTATGTTGTTCCAGAGGCTATTGGAAGGATAATATGGAATGCACTGGGAGGCAACAGATAGGTGAAAGAGTCCCAAGATTTGACATGTAAACTCATCACAGTAGGATTTTCAGGAATATGTGCTACTAAATATATATTCTCACTGCTGTTCAACTTTTTTTTATACCTTGGAAGTGTCACTGGTGATTTCCAGACTTCCAGCAAACTCTCAGTGTCTCTGAGAAAGAAAGATTCAATTCTGTGCAACAATGTTGCTTTACTCACCCTTTTCTGCTCCAGAAAATCTTGGACAATGTAAGACTGTTACCAAGGCAAGAAACATTTTCTAAACATATGCAGGATCAGGTTTAAAATACCATGGTGTTCAGCCCTTGTGTAGTTTGCTCCCCTGAAGCTGTTCCTGTGCATTTCACTACCCAGCATGGCTCACCACGAGCAGTTAATCCAGTGTTTCACAGCAATTTGTATCCCTCGTCTTATCTATTAATTTAATTTTGACCAAAACATTTCTCCTCTTGAGCTGTTTTCTCTCAGTATGCATTGCACTAGAAATTACCTTATTTAATTGTGAAGTAGCTCTGTACTTTACCAGGTCCACTGATCATTTCTTAATTGCATCAAGTGCAAAATTGAAGGCTGGGGTTTTTTTCTTCTTTTTTTGGCCATGCTTATCTGAGTCTCTGGCATTAAAAAAAATGTCAAGTCCCTTTAGCCAAGTGCATTTATGGAGTAATGCATCTAAATAAACATACCGTAAGATCAGAAGCATAAAATATTCTACTACTGGGGTCCAGAAAACATTAATCATTATTTTACACTGTATATACTGCACACTTTGAAACTTGGTAAAAAAAATGCAATTACTTGAAGCATCATATTACTTCGAGCTGGCATGCATACCAGCATTTTTAAAGCAGAAAAACTGAAAAACAAGATCAGTGAGAAGTTGGACAGCTCTGCTTCTCAAGGGAAAGGAGCACTGATCTGATCTTTCAGCCACAGGCCACATAAACCAATTTAATTACAATTATTGTTTGCCTGAAGAATCTTAATGGAGTATGTTATTAATTACTTGTCCATTCAAATATCATATTCAGCCAGTTAAGCCATCAATAAAATCATGGCTCCAGTGGCAAAACAAGCAGTGTACAGAGCAAACACTTGAAAGCACCAATTTCTGGGCTACATTTTGTTAGTTAAGTCATCCCACAAACAGTCAGAAAGAAAGTGCATTCATCAGTCAGAATGCACATGGAACCACATTGAAATAATGTGGATTTTTTAAGAGCTGATTTTTTTATTTATTTAAGGATGTTATGAAAAGCAAGAGAATAACAGTGCATTGTTCTCCAGCATTAGTGTCTCCAACAAAAAACAATCCATTTAAACCCATGCAAAATGGCTAATACTGTTATTGCTGTCCTTTTTCATAACTCAGTGTCATTTTACTCATCTCGTCCCTAAGAAATGACCTTTTCTGTGCACATCCCCACCTTTTCCCACAAATCCCCTGAGTGACAGAATCTCATCCTAATCCCATTTCCATTTAGATGTTAAAGGAAAGCATTGCAGACCTTGGAGGCAATAAGTAATCATAATGGAAAGATAATAATATGTTTATGAAATCTGGATTTTAGAATAGTAAATTGAAAAATTACAATAGTATTTCAAGCCACTGAAGGTCAATGTTACTAAGAGCAAAAAGCCATCGATCAAGTGTTCTCAAACTTTTCTTGTTTAGATTATTTTTTGATACAAAGCATCTCTATTTCAGAGAGCAGCACCTCTCTCCTGAGGTGATTCCTCATCTACCTAGCAGTCACACAATTGGGTGTTAAAAACAGGATTTAATATATTTTCCTACAAACAACTCTTTTTCTTGCATGGCTTTATCTTTTAAGCAGACCTAAAAAACAGAGAACAACTTCCCAAGCCTCTCCAACGTGCACTATAGACCCCAGTTTTAAGATTCCAGCCCTTATTAATTCTTAAAGGTAAAACAATACATTAGAACTCATAACTAACTATACCAAAATAGTACTTTGAGTACTGTGTAGTTGTAGGTTTTTAAAATAAAGGTAAAGTTGCTTCCTTGTATCTAAAAGCTATACATTGTACATAGAGAAAACCACTGAAACTTAACTGAAGTACTAGAGAAAAACAACAAAAAACAAACAAACAAACCAAAAAAACCTCACAACAACATAAAAAGAAACAACACTCCAGCCTTGTCCTCAGCTAGTGAAGGAGTTTTCCTCTCTTCAGTTTTCCATGGTTTTAAAGCATACCTCAGACTCACCAACAGCCATTTTTGTGACTCCCTGAAGTTTTCTGTGAATAATGCAGCAAACTATGGTTGTTACCTGGAAAGGGTTTTATTGGACTCCTGCTCCCCCTGAAAGGCTTCCTCTTGCTGTCAAGGTCTGTTGTGCTCTCCCCTTCCCCTGTTCCTGGCATTCCTGGCCCTGCAGCCTCTTCTCCCTTATGCCAGCTCTGGTTCCCAATCAATGCCCTTGTACAATGGGTCAGTTTGGTCACTGACCAAGAGCTAATGGGGATTTTTTTAAAATTCTTTTCAAACTGGCCTGGTTTGCTGAAGCTGTGACAGAGGCGCTAGAGATGACATGAAGAAAGCATCAGGAGGGCACATTCACCAGCCAAACCACCCTTTTTGGAAACAAGATGTTAGATCAGACAGTGGAAGAGCACACAGGTGAAAACCACCAGGCTTCCCCTCCTACCACCATCCTCCCAGGCCACAACCTCTTACTGGCACAGATACCACAGACACATCTTCCTTTGCTTATCTCTGGAGTGACAGGACAAGGGAGAATGTCTTCAATGTGAGACAGAGGAGGTTTAGATTAGGTGTTAGGAAGAAATAATTCCCTGTGAGGGTTATGAGGCCCATGCATAGGTTGCCCAGAAAACTGTGGCTGCCCCACCCCCAGAATTGTCCAAGAGCAGGTTGGACAAGGCTTGAAACCACCTGAGAGAGTGGAAGGTGTGCCTGCTCATGGCAGGTTTTGGAACTAGATGGTATTTAAGGTCCCTTCCAACCCAAACCATTCTGTGATCCTATTTGCATAGAGTTGTCTTACACTCTGCTTTTATTTCTGGCTATTTAAAAATATTTTTCATCGTTAACAGCTCACAAACTCAGGGACTCTGGACACCTCCCTCATAACACCTCAGCACAAAGCAGTGCAGCTGTTCACGGAAGTGTCTAAGCAGCAAACACCTCTGTTCTGATGAGCTTGAATGCAATTATTTTTCTGCAATTATTTCTTTTACTATCATATCCAAACCAAGAGCAGTGATTGATCTATTAACAGTATAAAATGATTAAGTTAAGCATTGGCTATTTTAAAAATGTCTTGGGACTAGAGGGCTCTCAAAGCTCACGTTCATCTTTGTATATATAGGCAAAGTCTTGGCACTCTTTTTGGCAGATGACCCAGCAAAATGACTGATGTATGAACATTAATGCATTCACATAAATTAACTCTGCACATAAAAAACAGAGCCTTTAAGCCCAATTACATCTTCCCCAATTGTACAAATACTCCCTTTGCAGTCAGTGGCAGCTCAGGAAGATGAGGCCAATCCATATGTTATATTGATTCTAAAGACACAAGAGTATGCAGTTAATCCCTTTCAAACCTTGCAGAGCACAAGCTCTTGGAGATCTTCCAGGCAGCCAGATGAAAGTTGCCTTTCAGAAGCAGGGGCTGTGTGCTGTTAGAGATTCCAAAACATGCTGGGCCAAAATCTGGCCTTGCTTTTACCAGCATAAAATGGGACTATTTCAGGAGAGTTCTGTATAAGTGCACTGATATAAAACTGATCATTATCTTGCAAAAAAGTGTATAATACTAACATGCTTTCCTCTTAATGGACTAGAAAATCAAAGCAAAGATCAACAAATGAAAATGTTTTCTTCCAGCTAGAAGTGTTATAACATCTAAAACATGTCAGACAGTTTATGATAGTTTTTAGGGTCTGTTGTGGTCCTAATAGGTTTTATGTGAAGATAATTCAGATACCAGAGTGATGACTGATGTGTAAATCTTCCCAGGTAAGTCAAAAAAGGTAGGTTAAAAATTGCAAACCCACTCATCAATCTCCTGTAGAGATATGGCTTGAAGCATCCAGAAGAGTCATTACAGATGAGAAACACCTTCCTGTAAAGCTAAAGGTCAAGCACCTTTAGATGCATTCACACTGCATTTCTTTCCATCAGCAGCTACCAAATCTGAGTATTTTGAACTTCTGGTGTTTCACCTGGGTGTTGGCACTGCCTTTTTGTGGGATTTTCTAACTACAATACTCAAAATACAAGCCCATCTCTCCAGCATAGCTCAGAATCCAGGCTGACACCCAGAATCCAATGCAGAATCCTCAGATTTTACAGCATAGCTGGGTTGTGAAAGGTTGCATGCAGTTGAAATGAGCCAGTTTGCAAAATAAATGTATCTCTATGGTGTTGAAGTACATTGTTATGGCTAAGTTACAACCCTAGTGCCCATTTTAAGTCAATGTTGTCTAGCAAAATAAAACAAAATTCCTATTATCCAAAATGAGGGAAGTCATTAAGAAAGAACTGTATCATCAAGCAGCAGTTTCAAGGTTTCTTCTAGAATACTTCCATAATAAAAACAAGTTCTGAAGCAAAACTAAATATGTTCTTTAAAAATATCACAGTGAAATAAGCATGAAAACCAAAAAGGACCTAACAAGTCACAGAAAAAACCCAGCTATTATCCACAAATAGCAGTTGATGAATTGGGGCAAATCCATTACTTCTCTTAGAAACAAAGGAGATAAAATTTTAAATTGAGACAAAACAATAAGTACTATGTGATCAGTGGCTTAAAAATTCATTGCAGATGCACCTTATGAAGTAAGTTGCTATTTGTCTAGATCAGTTTGTGAGCTACAAGATGCAACTCCAGGGATTTTGCACTAAGCAAGAAGTTTACATTTTAGCACTTTATTCCATTTAACTTTATAACAGTTCTAAGTTAATGCCTAAGAGGAGCACAGACCATAAGAGTAGAGAATACTGTGCAGAAATTAGAAAGAAAAGAGGAAAATACATAATGTATGATGTAAAAAGAAACAGATAACGAAAATTAAAAGGATTTTACTAGAGGAAAACAATTTCATTTTATTGTAAAGCTCTAAATGAATAAAATAAAGTCTTTGAATGTGAAGATGATTAAAAAGACAAAATCATTAGCTAAAGATATTTACAAGTTTAGACTTTCATTTTGATTGTAATTTTAATTAGCTGGACACTAGGGGGGATGAAAATGAAAGCCTACATCATCTACTTACTCTTTAAATTGCATTCCACCTTAATTTTCTGCTCTTCAGTTCTTAATTTTCTCTATTTTTGTTCTAACTAATCCGGTTATCAGAATAAAGTGATTTTCTCTCAGCCAGGTTTAACATTCAGTATTTGAGTCTGTGAACCAAAAGTTCATCCCACTGCTTCAATTTTTATTCTTTCAATAGCAGTAACTCTCCAGGAAACTTTTCTAGTCTTTTGTCTGTACAGCAGGGTGCTTTATGTACACACGACAGTTATGCAGCTAATAACAAAGGATTCTATTTTAAAAATAATTATGTTCCATTTACACAGTTTCCCATGAAATTTGCTCATAAAATGCAGGATGCACCAAAAGATTAAATGCCATTTTCCTGTTCATTAAAATCATTTTTCTGAATGTAACCCAGTTACTTGCCTTTTTGTCGTGAAGGAACCACATGTCCAAGCAGCAGTCAGTTTATTCTTAAACAAAAGAACTAATTCCCTTTGGGCTGTCTCTGCAGCACACAGTTAACTCCCAGATTTGTGCCCTTGTCTCAGGCCATGGACAGACAGACAGACAGAAACCCCTTTCATGAAAAGCTGCACTGAAGCAGATCACATTGCCTTTTCCAGAAAAGCTCTGGAAGCACAAATCCAGAGCTGTGGTGGCTGCTGCAGGTGCATAAGCAAGGCTGTCTATCACTGTGTGAGCAGCCTCACTATCAAGCCTTATCTATTTGAAGGATTCCTCAGCTGCTGCCTTACCCTGAAGATGCTCTGCTATCAAGTCACATGGAATTCTTCTGCAAGTTGACTTGTTAGACACCTACCTAGTTGTGGAAAGGCTGTAACGGGGCCATCAACACACTGGGGATTTCACCTGCACTGACCACAGAAGGTGTTCTGTAAAAGGGAGCAAAAGCTGTACTTCAGCCCTTAACCTTGCCAGGTTAGTTGGTTTGGGCTAAAAGTAGCTCCCCCGCAATTTATGTGTTCTCTTAAAGGTCAGCAGCAGAATTAATATTATCTCAGTACATCCTTGTTACTTTCTGAATAATTCCTTTTGGGAGAAATTCAGTCCTAAAAGATGTTTTATATACCATTCTTATATTAACTGCATGAAACCCAGAAAGGATAGTTTGATCTTGACAAGATAATTTTATATTTTGTTTCAAGCAATTGATTCACAGGCCTTCTTGCCATGTTTTCTTCTAAAGAACAGTGAGAATTCACTCACAGGTACTTTGTAAGAGAGTTTCCACTGAGAGTATAAACAATCTTCAGCAAAGCCTACAAATAGCTCTCTGTACCTGGGAGTTCTTATTTTAGTGTCATTTTAGTTCAGATCAGCATTGTACTTTTGAAGTGAATCTCTGATTGTCCTCATGTCCTGTGCTTTGATTCACATCATGATGTGGTATTGAACCACATGAACCAAATTCCTTTTGGATTAAACTCAAGTAGAAAATGTTGAAATGCATCTAATATACTCCAGCTGTAAATGTCCTGTCAGTCTTTTAAATCCAGCTACAGCTTTTTTAAAAAAAAAAAAAAAAAAAAAAGTGCCATAGATATCACACCCTCATCACCACATATTTTACTTTAAACTCACATTTCCTTCTACTCTGCTAATGTAGATGGAAGCTTAAGGATAATCTACTTCAAATTCGGCACTTTTCTATTTGCAGTTTTATTTCTCTCTTTTATAGATGTTGATGTTCATCATCTAGTCACTCTTTCCCAACTAATTCTAATAGGTTCAGAACTCTGTCAAGATACAGTTGTCTGTTCCCTGGGCAGAACAGCCAATTGCAAATGTTTTATTTAAAACCAAAGGTCCAATTACAGGACCAATTTATGATCTCAGTCGAGCCAATATAAATCTGATCTAGTTCATTGACTTTAACCTGACTGCAGTAACTTTATTCCAGATTTGCTCATGTGTAATGAAATGGAGTTCAGACAATGGCTCTGATCATTACTTTTTAAAGAATTAACTAGTAATATAAGTTGCAATACAGAGTCCTTCCACCTTTGGAACAAGGCTTCATAATTATCACTTGTGGGTCAAAAGCATACATCCAGTCCAACACTGCTTTAAGGACCAAAGCGTTTCAAAGATTTTGCTTAAGGAAGCACAAGGTGGGCATGGCAAGACATGAGAATTTCAGCAAGGTGGGCATGGCAAGACATGAGAATTTCAGCAGCATCACCTGAAAATAAGGACAGAATTCCCCCACCCCCCACCATTCATTCCCTTACAGAAACATAGTAGTTTTCTGATGCATTATTAAATATCTGGTAGAAACCTGTATACAGTTTGAGTTGGGTTTCTTTAAACACAGAGGAAAAAAATACACTCATTTCTTGGCTACTCTGCAACATGTGGTTAAAAACCCCAAGCAGGCACATATGGCTTCCATAATGCACTGCACAGTCATTTTCCAAATCAGAACTCAAAGTACGCCTTCAAGTTTTAGGTGTAGACTCCCCTTCAGATATTTAGCACTTATACCTTCTTTTCTCTGTTTTTTTCAAGTTATTTATCTTTCTGGAATTTCCTTAACAATCACAGACAGCAAAGATTTTTATTCAGTTCAGAGTTTTGATTTTAGGGCATTTTTGTTTGGTTGGTTTGTTTTAAACTTTATGCAGTGGAGTAGTTTAAATTTCCTTATTTCCTAGGTGGGAAAAAAAAAAAGGCAAAAACTTTAAAGACAAGACAAACTCTGTCAAAGGAAGAATACAGCAGTGATACTCTTTGGGCTTTCCCAATCAGTCTAGTACCCTGGTTTCTGTGACAGCTACTTGTGAATTGAATAGAAAGGAATAAATATTCCCCTTTTTAGACTTACAGCTTAGATTAAGAGGGAACAGAGACAGAAACTGCTGACTGCAAGAGTTGTGGACAAATTACATAGGGATTAAACACAGGGTTAAACCAGTATTCAGTTGCTCACACTCAAATTACACTACATACCATATGCTAGATATATAACATAAAATATATACTATAAATATACATGTTGGAGCTAAAATGAAAGAATTCATACTGACAAAATTATCCTACCTGAGAACCAGAATCAATGCCACAACCTGGCCTAGCTCTATCAACTTATGAGCTTATGCTGGCCCTGGGCTTAAGTCTGTCTTTGAGTGCTTGAAATTAGTTTCAGGTGCAGTAATCACAGAAAGAAAACATGTGCAGGGACATAACTTTTAAAAGAAACAACAAAACTGAAACAGGTTTAGAGAATTATCCATCAAATTACATTTTTAAGAGTGGCTATTAAAATGTTGATGAAAGAATATAAGATGATGAGTCAGGGACACTAAAAGACCAAACACATGGTTCTACAAGATATTACACTGAGTAGTAAGAATTTCACTTTATAACCCAATGTGATTAAACAGCATACTGCTGAAAATGCAGATGTTATACTACAACAGTAAAAAAAAAAAAAGTTTAAAAAAGATTTTTCTAATTAAATCATGAAAGATCACAAAGAAAATAGAGAGGAACTTTGCTAAGAGTGCAGTCATGTAGAAGGACTAGGATTTAGGGGTGGTCTTTGAAGTTTTCTTTTTCAAACTACATGGCCTTGAAGCTATTGAAAGCTTGAAAGATTTTTCTGGTGAAATTGTGCAATGTTAGAGTTCTGTTGTACTACTGCATAATATGTGTGAGCTGTTTATAAGGAAGGATTACTTTTAAGGAAAATTGTTTTCATATTAACCTTGGATTCATATTTCTAAGGCAGCTAAAGCGAAGGCAACATTCCCACCAGTGAAAATTCCTGCCAGGAATGTAACATTCAAATCTCAGTTAACGAGTTTAAAAATGGCAGTCATAGTGATAGAGAGAAAAAGCACAATAATTCACTGATTTTTCAAAACACAGGTGTTAATATGCAATAACTTTTCAGCAAGGACAACAGGATTTATCAAAGCATCATTTGCATATGAGATGCTTTTATTTTAAAGTAATCCTTGTTTCTTAGGCATTATACAAGAGACTTTCTTAAATAAAAGAATTTTTACTATTCTCTAACATTTTTTAGTGTTACAAGCACATGTCAGTAAATATTCAAGTAGTCCATAACACAGTTGAGATTGCAAATGATGCTCAGTCTTAAAACATTCCAGTACCTGCAGAATTGTGTCTCCTGTATTCCAAAGATTTTCCTTCTGCTGTTCAACCTGCTTCCATTATGTATTGTAAGAAGGAAGTGCTGAACCATAAGAAGTCACGGATGAATATGTTCAAGTATTCCATGCACACACTCAGATTCATTTGTACAGGGTCAAGTCTAGCTTTCTGTCACTATTTTCTTCTGTATAACCAAATTCCTCTAGGCTGAACAAAAAGTGCATTTCTGTTGAGTCTAATCTTCTTTCCCCTACAGAAATTCCACATTCTGATTTGGGAGCTGAACTTCCTCACTGCCCAGCAGGTGAGTAGTAATTACTTGATTCCATGCTGTCCATACCCTTCAATGTCTACAACAAGATACTCCTAAAGATCAGATGAGGATGGAATTGTGAAAAATGTTAATTCTTGCAAACCTCTTCTAAAAAGAGCTGAAGGAATAAATTCCTTACGGAGTTAGACTTGCCAGGCTCCTTGGCTGATAGCCCAAACTGAAAGCTCTCTTGTGTTTGGGAGTCTAAATACGATCCCTCCACCTCCTGTTCTAGGGAACCACTGTAGGTTGTTTGCTTTATTCCCGTCTTTCTTATCTCTAAAGCTCTTGTAAGTTTGTTTGTTGTTTCAGCACAGTGACCATACTATTAACCCAGGCAGAAATGTCTGAATTAACTCCAAATGATTGAGCCATCTGGAGAAGTTCAGTTTGTATTAAACTCTGAGAGTTAATTGGGTTTTATGTGGCAGAGCTGTTTCAGGAAGCTCACAGGGTCCTTTAGCAATGTGATATAGATTTAATGCACCCCTTATGCATTAAAACCTCCATCAGACTCATTAAATGTGGTTTGTACAACCATTTTGGTAGATAAATTTGTTTAATCATATGCATTTGCAGTGGGCTGTTATATCTAAGTGTGCTTCCTTTTCTACTGCTAGTAACTTTAGCCAGTGGCATCTCCTCCAAGAAAGAACACTTTGGCTTCATCCCTATAACATTTTAATTGCTCACTAATTAATCATGTTTAGTATCTGAGCATTGGATGGCTGTTAGTTTCTCTGCATATATTTACCACTGTGGCATTTCACACAATTTGCAAAACTATTGCTTCTTCTAATACCATCAACTATTTCTGAATTCCTTACTTCTGATCCTTTAGAATTGGAAGTCTTATGCAGTCTTTCCCCATAGCCTTTGATTCTGAAAAATTTTTTTAAATGCTAAGTCTTCAATTTTGTCTTATTTGAGGGAAACTGATATTTTTTTTTTCCTGACATGCACTTCAGTTATTTTCCAAAGTTTGCTATTTCATTTTAGAATGATTTTTTTTTATTATCAGTGTTATCAATTCACTGCTTTTGTAATATCCAAATTACTTAATACAATAATCTTGTAAAATTTATAGGAAGATATTCACCCTCCAAACAATTCCATGGAACCCAAAACGTAGCAGATTTAAAAAAATATATTGCATGAGAATATTTGTTTTATACTTATCTAGACTGTATTGATTTAAAATTTTGTTATAATAGTATTTTTATAGTTATTTTAAGAGAAAAACATTGGCAATTATTCTTACATACTTTCTCTAGATTTTTTAATGAAGAAGTAATGACTTTTTTTAGAAAAATAGACAAATCAGAAAAGGATATTGTCTTCCTCACAATACTTATAAGACTCAATTAAAAAACAAACCCTGAATGAAATTGTTTTAGGTCTTTCCTTCCAAATGTTTCTTGAGTAGGATATTCACATCTTAAACATTCTGCATTGTCACATATATGTTTAAAATACCCCTTAGTGGTCTTTCCATGCTACTAGTTTAAAAAGGAAATACTACTGCTCCAATAAATTTGGGGGGGAAGATAAATGTTTCTTTGACTTTTTTTTCTTAACTGCCCAGCAATTTCCAGCAATTTCTGGCTACAGGGAAATAGGCAATAGATTTGAAATCCTCTGGGTTTATGACATGCAACAGTGTACATGATTTCTCTTTCTTTTCTCTTATTGTTTTACAGTTCTCCTCCCAAGTGAATTTGGGAGTGCTTCAACTGCTTTCAGGGTTGCAAGATTCCTTCCAGCATGAGGAACAAAGGTAAGTTCATATTTTCTACTTTTGTCAAGATCCCATTTACTTATGACACTTTATGATTAGGACAAGTGGGTTTTCAATTAGAAAAAGTTCTCTCCAAACCAAATTTCCTGCTCCCATTCAAAGCAGAGATCAAGGCCATGACAACCTATGGTCCTCTCTCATCTCAGCATGTTCTGACTCGCATGGACCCTCAACAAAATTCTAGAGCTGATACACATAAAGAAGGCATTTCTTTCCTTTTTGAGGCAACCCAAACCAGAAACCCCAACCATTTAAACAGAAGTTAATTGGAGAAATTACATGTGCTCAACATGCACCATCCTTAAACACCTGATATTTTAAATCTATGGCAAATTTCAGGAACATTTTTACTGTCCTCCCTACATTACCTCACTTGGATCATTTGTCTTTCAAAGGACTAGTAAACCTTAATTTGCTGTAGCAGCTTTGAATGGATTTTTATTGTTTCTTACCACAGCCTTTCAGCTCTAGTAATTTGAAAACTAAATATGAACTGCAAAACTCAATCAATCCTGTAGTATTCTTTTAATATCAATTTCTATATAATTAGCCCCCAAACTGTGTTCAGTTACTGACAATTATTTCCATGCACTTTGAGGGACAACACTAATTTCACAGTTAGCAGCATTTAAAAGGAAGGTGATTCAAACACTTTATAAAAAAGTCCCTGGTTCAAGATCTACAGAGACTTGTTGCAGACTTTGTGAGATAAAAAGGATTCCATGGGTACAATATCAGAACTCAGATTTTACAACCCCACACGTGTGTGTGATTCTGTCTGGCAGGTAGTTTGTGTCAGTATTCTTTAAGTGCTAACTAGGCTTATTATAACTTTGGCTGTGTCCTTTTAAAACCAATAAAATTATGGAAAAATCCATAAAAACTGATGCACCAGATAAAGACTAATGATTAAAGTGATGTAATCAGGATTTCTCACATCGAGATTTTTTCTTCTTAGGTTGTCCTACAGATATTTGAAGCATCTCTCTTTTAACTCTTACAAGGTGCCTTCCCTCACATTATAAAATCATGTTTTATAACCTTCAGCCCATTTTGTGTCCCTATCCTACAAGAATACAGGTGGAAGAGATTGGTGATGTCATGATGGTTCTATGTAATGATGTACAGCTTCTGTTCCAGTGAGGTCACTGGAACTATCAGTCACTTTGTAGGGACAAATTATTTTTGTTATATCCATTTTTGGGGGACTCTGATGGACCTTGTGACAACTGGAAATTGTATTTATATATGTGCATACTTACAGGTTATCAGTAGAGCCCAGAGCATTGACTGGGTACTCTTATTATAGAGTAGTAAATATCCAAACAAAGAAATAAATCAAATGAGAGTTACAAAATGGAGCTAACAAATATTGATAGGCAGCACTCTTCAGAAGATCTTCTAAATTATCTCCTAAGTGCTATGAAGTTTAAGCAGAGGAGACGAGGAAACAGAAGAGTTATTGTCAAAACAGCACACAGACACTTAACAACAAAAATAACAACCTTTTGTTGGTAAATGACAGCCAATCTTGGCTCTAGTGTATATCTCGATGATCCAAAGGAAAGTTATATGATAAATAAACTTGTGTGCATTGTAAATTCCAAACACACAGAATAGCTGAAGAATAAAGACCAGTAACTAAATTCATGCAAAGGATAGATAAAAGCTTTTTACAGTTTAAAAGTAAATTTTGGGTAGAATCCTTCAAACACCAAGAAATGTGTTGGTTTGTTTTTAAGATTCCATTCTTTATAGAAGTCTCTAATTTCAAGTGAAATGCTGATTTAAGCCTTTAGATTAGTGATTTTAAGGGGAACCAAAACCAGCCCACAGTACTAAGGTACTTGCAGGAATTTTCAGTATTTTTTGTTGGGTTGGTTCAATTTTTTTTTCCAAAAAGCTGAGCTGTAACTTCCTTCGCCTTTATGGTGTAGGAATGTCATCATAAGATGAGATGAGAATGTAACAATAAAAGAAAACTCCAAATCATGCTCAGACAGCAGCACTGGAAAAACAACAAGACCTAACTTGGGGGGAAAAGATGACCAAAATGCAATGGAGTCCCTGAAGGACACAAGTAAATGAGGACTCATAGGCTGTCTTTGGGGACAAAGGGGAACTGTGCATGTGTGAACCCACTGGGAAAGGTGTGTTAAAGTGTAGAATAATCCAAAGTCCAGTAAAGGCTATAATTTTTTCTTCTGCTGAGAGAAAAAAGGAGGGGGAGGCTTTGGGTAATGATCCCACAGGTGACAGGAGCAGCCTCAGAAGCTTTTGTGGACTAAGGAAAGGTAAGTTTTCTCCAGGATTCCACCACTTGTACAGACACAGGTCAAGGAAAGGTAAGATTTCCCCAGGATTCCACCATTTCTACAGATACAGCACAAGGAAAGGTAAGATTTCTATAGGATTCTTGCATTTGTACATGTAAAGGATTGACAGTCTCAATGCAGGCAATGACACTGAGCAGTCCACAACTTCACAGCAGTAGCTATCTTCTCTAAAGTGAATAGTGGCTATGAGAACTTGAGGCAAAAATATTAATAAAAAACATTGCAATGTTTCTGGTAAAAGCTTGTACAGTGTATCAAGTAAGGAATAGGCATTTTAAAATTGGGTTGCACTAATCTAGCTAATTGCAATGGTGCTTTTAGCATCGTAGATCTAAATAATTATGTGATTAATGTAATTTAAAACATTTTAAAAATATTTATTGCATTTGCACAAGGGATCACTAAGGATATTTTGTGTTGGGTCATGTAGCCTCGAAAGACGTTTTAAAATTGAAAAACTGAAACAGCAAAAGATACAATTCAGGTTTCCAAAATTGAGCAAAAGACAAAAGGTCTGGTTAAAACAATGAGGAACAGAATCTTACAGGGAAGACTGAATTGTATTGTAAGTTCACCTGCTTTTGTTTACCTATTGCAGTGATCCTGGTATGTACCAAACAATATGTACAGCAATATCCAGGCACAATATAGTGAGTTAATAATGGAGCTTCAGTCTTAACTGTGAATTCCCTTGCATTACTTGGTATATTGCTGATACAGATAGGGTTTTGTGGCTTAATTCGTGGCAGCACATAGGGTGTCAGCTGGAAATCCATTTTGTCGTTGTAGAACAATATACAGAATATAATAAACCCATTCCCACCTTCCCATTCTTTCCTTGCAGTAGGAAGCCAACATTTAGAAACCCATAGCAAACAAACACCTGCTAAGCATAAATCACCAGCACAAACACAGCGCTGGACAAGTTCAGAGAGATACGATGGGAGAAAAATCCATGGAAAATCTTAATAGTCATTAGGAAAATCTAACATTTGTTTCACAAACTGACAGGTGGCTACTGAATTGAGTTCAGAACAACCATAAAGAGAGAGCTGGTTATTATGCCAGTAAAACTTAAACAGCAGAGCTTTTTAATAAGCTGCACTCTGTTAGGAGTACACTGAGGGAGCCCAAGCAGGAAAAAGCAATAATCACATCTAGCAATAACAAGAGGATCAACTAATATCCATCATAATTTCTCCCTGTTTTGCTTCTCCCTATTAGTATGACATATAG
The DNA here is from genome assembly GCF_027477595.1 of Haemorhous mexicanus. Taxonomy (NCBI): domain Eukaryota; kingdom Metazoa; phylum Chordata; class Aves; order Passeriformes; family Fringillidae; genus Haemorhous; species Haemorhous mexicanus. The sequence continues at coordinate 3,598,478 of NC_082343.1, read as the reverse complement.
TAGAAGTAGAAGCAGCCTAACAAGATACTGAGCAGAACAGGTGCAGAAACTAAAGCATCTTCCATTTAGAGAGTCAGCATTTTTCTTTGAAAAAACCTCTGTGCACTGTGCAGGTTGGAGCCTGGGTTGCCCATTGCTTATACCCATTGTGTGATGTGTGCACTATTTTATCTCTTCCTGCAGAGTTTGGTTGTGACATACATAACACATGTGCCCATAAAGTTACCCAGAAAGGCACTGAAAAGGTTCAATATATGTCATGGCAAGCATATTTCTTTGTTAATTCCATAAAGACAGTCTGGAGAAGCCAAGTCTCCTACAATTTTTGTGTCCGCAGTGGGGAGAAACCAGCACATTGCATGCTATCATTATCACAGAATTATGGTGCACTATGTAATACTTTCACTCTTGCCAGAGAATGATAGTGGAAATGGCATTGCCCCATTACTAATGCTTAATGTATGACCAATCAGAAGCTGAAAATCATATGACCAGTGGCAGCTTATGCCATCCCATCAGTTCGTAAATTGGATGCAGTTTGTCAGATGGACACAATATCCCTCCACTGTAGGTGGTCTCTGTTTCATTAGGTTTCAGATTGATGGTAGTGAACAATAATCCAAAAGTGTGCAATAGGTACATCAACCTCATTTTTCATTAACAGTGCTTCCCAGACGTATTGGGAGCAGGTACAAAACATAGATTTTGTTTGGCTTACTTTGATCCGTGCAGAGACTATTGGGTATCTGACTTCGCTGTCGGAGGCTTATGGTTTCGGTTAGCAGAACCTGGTACAGCAACTGGATGAGGTGTTTTTGATATAATCTATTCATTTAGGTGGGATGCAGAAATAGTGGGTGGCAAAGCTGCTAATTTTATTTTTTTTTTTATGAAGTAATGAGCAACCAACAATTTATTTACATACGCGGCACTGCAGTTACTAGGGGACCTTTCTAAATTATGGGATAGATACAAGAGTAGTAGTGATTTTTTTTTTCTTTATTTCCCAAGAGATTAACAGAAATGTTGGTGCATTTTTGCAGCTTCTAAAAGAAATTAAAAGACTGAAAGACTTTGCCAGGGTCACTGAAATGACAAACAAACCAACTACAGCTGTATCTTATGCAGTTTTGACTTATAGGGATGTGTTTTACTTCACAGTGAAATAAAGTAGAATGCAATGTTGTTCAAATAGTGAGTAACTGAAAAGCCATTTTTAAAGCAGAGACTTTGAATCCCTGCAAATGAAATAATATTTATAAAGCTGGCAGAAAACTGATATTAGACTCTGCAGCAGATGAGTAAGAACTGCTATCATCAGGACTGATCAGGTACCACATGCTTTCACTATCTTCAATACAGTTTTCTTCCTAATTTGTATATTAACAAAGTGCATGTACATTAATAGCAAGCTAAAGATACTTATTTAAAAATAAAATCAAAGCCCTAAGTAATATAGTATGCAGGAAAAATCATGTTTTAATGTTCAGATAAATGGATTTTATTATGCAGAAGCACACATGCTGTTAATCATGTAGCATCAAGCTATACGTGTAGTCAAGATAGGCAATATGGTTTACTCTTCGGATGCACTTCTTATCTCAGTGTATGAGAAGTTTCCATCCGCAATATTTCATTGTCTCTTTCTAAGAAATGTATCTCTAGGCCCTGAAGATTTAAAGAATCCTCATCATTTGCACAGCACGAACACGAGCTCTGTTCTGTGTGGGGCTGAGGGGGGGAATTCTGTGTGTGCATGTATTTGGCATGAATTTCTATGGAATATATGGACTCTCACATCACGCCACTTTTCCAACAGCATGTCTTATCATTGTTTAAGAATATCTTTTCACTTTCATGCTTTTCTCTAGTTATTTAACATAACTGGGCAACTTTTCTTCTGAAGTTCTAAAACATGTGTCCATTGCCCTGGTTTGCCAGCCTTGAGCAAATCTCTTTAATAGATCACTTTCAAGATGATGATACATTGATATTCAGCTTTAATTAGTGTCATGAAAGAGAAAAAGCCCTTCAAATGTCAATGGCTTGCAAAAGTTGTTGGAGCATCTTCTTAAAGCAAATCTGAAGGCCTGGCCCTCAATATTTTTTTTCTTTCTTTCACATGATCCTATTACAGGAGTTTTTTTGTAAACTGGTGTTATAAACGATTATTTTTAGTTAAGAGAAGCACCAGGAAAGATTAAAAAATGGATATAAAGACATTCTGGTTCTTGATCTTCTTTCTTCTCATCTCAACCTTTAGAAAGTCTTGCTGGAAGAACACAAGGAACAGCGGGAAGGTTTCTAACAGATCTTTGAGACCTCCTTGCAGTCAGATCCCAGGGGAGCTAGAACAGTATACCTCTGTGGTTCAAAAACTCTTTGGGCCAGAAAAAGGGGCCTTTATCTGCTGACATTTCAAACATATTCAATCAAATATTGATCTAGAAAATCAGCCACTTTTTCTCTAGCAAAGAAATTAAATTAGTGCTACCTACTGAAGATCTACAAATGGTTCTCCTGAAGATAATGATAGTACCCTAGGCTGTTCCTAGGATCAAAAGTTTTTATGGACACCAAACTGATTTAATATTTTCTGTAATGCATGGAGAAAAAAGGGTGAAAGATCTGCGTGCCAATAGTAATGTGCTGGAGATTATCTCATGTGGCGAGTCCTTGCATCAAGGAGCCAGGTAGGTTTTTCAAATCCATCTCATCTTTGGAATAAAAGAAACAGAATGTAGCCCATTTCACCTTAGACAAAGATTTTCATCACCAGAAATATCTGACACCTCTTAAAGTTGGTGCTGGTAGCACGTGCTCCTCTAAGTCATAAACATTTCCTGTTCTATTTCAAGAAGTCCCTTCTGTTGCTTTGGAAGAAGTGAGAAGTCTCTTCTTCAAACTCTAAACACTAACAGACCACAAAACATGTCTAATGTGCAACAATGGGAGAAATATTTCTCAAAATATATTTCAAGTCCCATTGTTGAAACAATGTCATCATTTGTATTATGAAAAAAGGTAGGCTGTACAGAAGAGCACAAGGGTTTAATGATTTAATTAGTACTTCATTCTATGAATTTACTGGAAAAAATAATGAGGCATTAGTTCCTATTAAAGCATTTCTCACATTCTCACCCACAAAATCATGTCTTAGGGATTTAACTATGCTGAGACAAAGAACTGAATTGTTACAGGTCAGAGCAGTCAATGGTGGATTTATCACTTCTCTCACTTCTTCATGAAGTGCATCCGGTTGATGATGTTTTCAAATTCTGACAGTTTACATTTATCACTGGACGTATATGACTGGACTAAATCTATGCACAGAGAAGAGGCACTTGGTGTACATTTTATAAATGTATCAAAGCATCTCAGAGGTTTCAAAAGACTGTCTTCAAATGGAGTTAGTCCAGTGGTTTGGAAATTCAAAGCTTCACCAAAGATTCACCAAAGATTCAGATTCAACCTGTCCCATCTGTTATTTGGTTTGTCTGGTTTTGGATCCTGTTTGACTTGTTAATTAATTCCTGGGTTTAGACTGTCTAGTAAGTAATTTCAAATAATGATCATTAAATATTCCATATGCATTCACACAGAGTTGTTTAGGTTGGAAGGGACCTCTTGAGCCATGTAGTGCAAAGCCCTGGCTCCAGCAGAATCAGCAGGAGCTGCTTGCCCAGGACTGTTCCCATCAATGGGCCTCTAAAGCCTCTCTGGGCAGCCCATTCTAGTGTTTCACCATCCTCACTGGAAAAGAGTTTTCTTGTGTTCACACTCTATTTTACACTTTCTAATTTGTCTCTGTTACCTTTTGTGCTGTCAGTGGCACTACCAAGAGAAGTCTGGCTCCTTAATTCTTTACTCCCTCTCCTTAGATATTGATGCACATTGAGATTCCCCCAGTAACCTTCTCTCGGCTGCAGCCCCAGCTCTCTCAGCCTCTCCTCATATGAACAGATGATTTTAAATCATCAGATCTCATTTAAAAAAAAAAAAATCAGTGCACATATCTTGAAACCATTGGACAATGCAATACACATTTTCAAGGAATTTAGAACAAAAAAAAAAATGCTGTGTGCCACCCTTTCATGTGAATTTTTCCGTCAGTATTTTGTATGCAGCAGATAATCCAGCAATGAGGTAGAGACTCCTTGTAAAAGGACTCCTTTGTGTAAAAATATTGCCATTCTTCATATTGAGCTCAAAGAGCTCTACGTCTAAATTAACCTGATCTGGTAAATAAAAATTGTCTTTCTGGCTTTCCATGTGTATCAGGGCATCCTTGTACCCACTCATCTATTAGAACTCATTGAATATGTCATCAAAATACAGATAAATGTAAACTGTCTACTCATTTAAGTCTAACCTTTCAAACCTTCAGGAAATTTGAGGATAATAAACAGTCAGAAAGCTGAAAACAAAACCAGAAATTTCATGTCCAACAAACTTCCTGTATCAGTCAAAAAATATTTCACTTAATTTTTGTCATGGATCAATCCTAGTAGGAGCTATAAAAAAGAGGAATAAATGAATTCTCTGTTTTCACCATAGCAGAATTTGATATCAAGTCTGTGATATTCTGCAGCAGGAGAGGTATAGTTTAATATATTTTTTTAATGAACTGGAAAAAGGGATGAGCATTGAGGTGATAAAATTTGCAGGTGACACAAAATTATTCAGGTTAATCAAATCTGGAGAGGGTAATAAGAAACTTCAGAAGAAAATAAACAAGTTAGGTGAATGATCAATCTGATGGCAGATGAAGATCCATGTTGATATATACAAATTAATGTAATTTACAAGGTTGGGCTTTTTAAAATCTATTTTTACACCTTAGCAAGTTCTAAATTAATTGTATCAAAGGAAAAGGACCTAGAGAGCATTGTCAAGAGTGCAATAAACTCCTCCATTTGGCATGCAGCTATAGTAGAAAATTTTGGTATTCTATTTCGGTACAGGAAAAAGAATGATATGAAAAAGTCTTTAATGTCATTAAATTGGTTGTCCTCTGCATTTCAAATATCATGTGCAATCCTGTTCACCAGCTGCAAACAGAAGGTTTGCAGAAATAGAAGCAGCTCAGTTCTCTCTGGTAAGAATGCAAAGGATAAAGAGGAAAGACTGGAACAACTGGCATCACCAGTTTCACAGAAGCATGGTAGAAATGATAAAAAGCCATGAAATAATACCTTGATAAGGATAGTTAGGATCTTATCGTATGATAAGAACACTCAGGGAAATTTAAAGCAGAAGACATTCTCCTCAAACAATGTAGAGCTTGTTGCAGTGGGATGTTAGTTTGGCATAAGTAAAAAAAGAGATTGGACATTTATATGAACTCAGAGATCTTAAACTCTGGAGATAAATTTTTCAGTTTGCTTTTTTTGCTTTGCAAAGACTGTTCTGCAGAAATTGCTGTTACCTAGTACATTGAGACTCTTAAATCATAATTTTCCTCAACGTGTTCCCTCAGGATGGTAATTCCTGATTAAGGAATTCATGATTAGGAACATCTGTAGTAAGATAGAGAAGACTAAACTGAGAGTGAGTGATAGAGAGGAGAAGAACTGTTAGGTAAATAGAGTCTAAATGCAGGTAATGGACTTTTAGTATGGGTCAGCTGTGCTTTAATTGTGAGCTAAACATAACTGAATCCATAGCCTGCAAGCACTGACACAGATGGCTAAAGAGCCATCCTTGAGGTAATTCAGCAGCACACCAGCCCTTCTGAAGAATGTTCAGAGCATTTCTTTAAGGAGAGTTTTCACTGCTCTGTTTAAGGTTGATTGCTATTGAAATGGAATCCACAGGAGCAATTAAGAGTCAGCAGTGCTGCACTGCAACCAGGGAAGAAGCCCTATACAGGAGAAGCCACTATACAGAGTGGTGAACATGAGGTTTAATAAATAGAAATTCCAAGGGATTTTCACAGGTTTAGTGGAGTGGTGACATATGTTATCATCTTGCTCACCATAGACTGGGATATGATTTTACACTGTCATGTCACAGCGGCCCATGATAACCAGAAGTCATTTATTTCCTAACAAAATACTAACTGGATATGACAACCTGTGCTGCCTCATGGTGAGGTTATAGTAGTATTTACTGATTATGTGAAGTATAACTTGTGTCATCCATTATATTTTTCAGTAGAAATTCAGAGCATTTCTAATGTAAAAAGAACATCACAGCTTTTTTTAGTATCTTGTCTTTTTGCTTGGTACTATAATAAGAACTTCCATCACTTGCATATAGCTTACACTAAAATTTATATAGCAGTTCTCAAATTAAGAATTAATATATCTTCAAAGTACAATAAGTAATTAGACCACGCTGTTATTATAAAATTCCTCACTGTTGAGCTCCATTTTTTGCAGGAGTAGGGTGTCTGTGTTTCTGCCTATCTATTTGGTCTCTTCTGCTTTTATTTTCCTAGATAAGATATACTGGTTATATTTTAATGCTACAAAATCTAAAATGAGCCATCCATTAAACTAAGAATGCATAGTTACCATTCCGCTTTTATTTTCCTCAGAAAACATAAATAATTAAACTTGACTTCAAATAAAAAGATGAAGCTAGCCTTCCTACTGTACCACAAACATTTTTCCTTTATGGTTTGTCTAGCAGGATGGTAATCCTGTATTTTCACTAGAAATTATCACATAAGAGTTCTCTTCATTTTAGTCCTTTTGCAAGGTGGATGCAGTGGATGTCTACACCACAATTTAAAAGGCTTTTCATCAGGTTTCATTCTTGATTTCTATTGTAAATTCCACAAGCTACAGTAGTTTAATGCAGAAGCGTAGATGTCCATAAAAAGCTGGAGGGAATGGTGTAAGTTATAATGCTGTTATAAAACTGTCCATGATATTAACACACACTGTATATTAAATACACAAAACTGTTACAATAACTTGAAGGGTTAGACAAACTCATGAAAACAAATAAATTCTTTAGGACAGTAGGCAAAAGGTTGTTCTTTGCAAAAAGATTTAAATACAGTTGTACAGCAGTCCAAATTAAACCCCTCAAATAAAAAGCTTTTTTCACTACTCATGAAGTCTATGCTCAAAAAAGATTTTTCAGGGAGGTCACTGCCCTCCATGCAAATTTAGGCACCTAATGTGTACTGGGGGGAAGGCAATGTCCCTATACATGGGCTGAGTGAAAGGACCCTTCACTGAGCAGTTCAGAGCAGAAGCCTGATTCAGGTGCTCTCTGACACTCTCCAGAGGAGCTTGTCTTTCCACATGGATTTTACAGGAAGCTTTAGAAACTGACCTCCTCACTGGGACAATGTTCTCAGCTATTGTCAAATATCAGGAGGATGACTATTTCTCTGTGGCCTGCCACATTTATACCAGTGGCCCTCCCAGTCTGGTAAATCATGTGAAAACAAAACTTTGAAAACTACATGTAAAAATGGAGTAAGACACAAATTCGTGCTCATACTCTGCTCAGTTACATTATTGTAAATGCAGAATAACTCCTTAGTTTAAAAAAATAATTACCCTATGTCACATGAGGTGAGAATAGGATCTTCTGTGACCATAAGTAAGAAATTCTCTGCATAGAACAGCTCAAGACAAATAGACTGGTTATCCCATAAACTAGATGGGGTTTGCAACCCTTGCAAATGTTTTAGTTTCTTTAAACAGAAACAACCTTGTTATTGAGTGTTTCTTAGGTACCATGAAGAACCAAAGAAGGGAAGAAATCCAGTTGGTTCTGTCTTGGTTGGTTTTTTCTAGATTACACCACTGTAAGAAATGTAAGCACTTCTCTCCTGTGCTCTGCAGCTCTGGTCAGAGCCATCAGGGAAAATGAGCTGATTGCTGTGCTGAGCTGGTTGGTAATGTTAGAGCAGATACCAATGGAGCACCAAAGGATGTGCAAAACCTCACTGTTTTAACATTGATTTCTCAGGCACACATTACAGGTCTTTAATGTGCAGCGCTGAGACAGACTTAGTTCAGGGTAGGACAAAGCACTCAAACTTAATTTACTGAATTATGAATTTTTTCTCCTCAATTTATAGCATTACCAGCTGAGTGTAAGACTATTTTACATGGTAGGGTCTCTCATTTTTTGGCCTAGCATAGTGCCTGGCTTTTAAAATGCCTCCTAAAAACACTCCACATTCATCTTTTCATGGGTTTTTTGTCTCTTGAAACAAGAATAGAGAGAAAGTACAGATGTGCTTAGGCACAATTGCATTAAAGGAATTAAAGGTGGCTGCCATTTTAGGTAGTCCCAAGGTCATGAATAGCAAAATATGAAAATTTCATCCTTTTACTGTTGGTCAAAACCTTAATATGTTCCATGACCCTACACTAGATTTAACATATAAAACGAGAGCAGCTTAATAAATCTCTCACTGTAACAAGTATTACACATTATGAGAAGGAAAACTTAGATCAAGCTTCTCCTTTGAAGTTTTAATGGACACTCCAATTTGATGATAGCAACTCACCTATGCTTGTAATAGGTTTGCAAAGCCTGGAGCAGCTTCAGTCATCTTGGGCTGTAGCTCTGTGTGACAATGAACTCAGACAACTGCAAGATTCCAAGGGCTCATTCAAATAGTCCAGCTCTGGCCTTACCAGGCATGGCAGGCAAACTTTTAAATACATTTTCCCTATGAAAAAGTATTTCCAGTTTGAGCTGTTCATAAGAATTTTGTCCTGTAATAAAACTGCAAAACGTTCCCATCTGATCAGTTTATGCTCCTTTGTTCCATCCCTTGTGCAAGCCAGAAGAAGGGGAAGGGGGAAGAAGAAAAAAAGAGAGAGAACACAGCAGGGAAAAGTGAAAGGAAAACTGGATCTTGGAGCTGTGTGTTTCTCACTGCTCTGTATAACCATATCAGGTCCTACCTGAGAAATCCACTATACTGGATGTTTTCTTCTGTGGAGAAAATTCTATAGGAAATCAGCAGGTTTTGTTTAAAACAAAACCTAAATGTGAGTTTGCTATTATGACCTAAATCTTGCTAAGATTTATGCAAATATTTACCTCCCTGAATTGCAACTCTTCTTGATTTTGGTGGAACTGCCAACCACGTGTACAGACAATAATTTGTGTAATTCTGTATGGTAATGAGCATCTAAAGGATCAGAACTGAATTCGTTCTTTCTTTGCGTAGGAAGGATGAAGCCAAAGTAATTCTGTTTGTCTGGCACTGTGTGTTGTAACCACAGTGTTATATACCCTGTAGACATGAGTCTCAAGTGATTAAAAGTGCTTTAAAAGGCAGGGAAAAGTCATTCAACATCTGTAAGATTAAAAGAGAAGGCAGCACTGTACATTTTCAAAAATCAATTATGTAATAAGGATGTAGTTTACCATGAGAAAACATAAGGCAATCATTTTAGCAAGGGTGTTCTTCCTGTTAAAACATGGGAATCTGCTCCTGTCCAGGCACAGATCTCCCTCTCTTATCCTGTGAGTCAAAGACAACTTTGATTTCCTCAATGAGCCTTCCTGGGTGAATGTGACACCACATTATCTTGGCTTGTATTTTTCATTCCCAGTTTAACAGTTATAAACACCTTTCAACATCAAATAAGAGCAGCAGGGTAATCCAGATAAAAGAAAATTCTTCAACCCTAACAGCCTGACTCAGATTTATATGCCTGTTTCAAATTTCTGTTCCTCATTCCAAGACTTGCAACATTTCACAAGTACCATATAATGTGCTACTTGATTGGCCTTTCCAAGGATACAATGTGCTGCAACACATTGTTCAGGAGTTTTATAGGTAGGCATCCCCACCACTTCTGGTATTCATTGAAAAAATATATCATGGGCTTCTCTTTCTGGGCTCTACAATCTTGACATTTCTTAATATAAGGTTGTCTTCCAAGATGTCAGACTGGTTTTGAATTATTTTATGGTGTTCTCAGTTAAAACACTGTCATGTAAATCAATCATATCCTCAGTTCTCTGTCAGGGAACTGCAATCTTGAAGTACAGCCTTCAAATGGAATCAGTACTGCTACTAGATTTCACTGTTGAAGAGCAACCATCAGTCTGGGATTTACTTGTTACTGTCCCAAGCAAAACCTTTGCCAATAAATTACTGCAAAGGATATGAACATTCCAAGTGAGGTTTCACTTGTTTAACCTTGATCCCAGCTTTGCCACTTATCACTGTTAACCAAGCAAATATCACTATTACTGTCCTGAGCAGCTTCCAACCCCCTCCGTGAGGTGTCTTGTAGCTTTTTCTCACATTGAGCTGTTTTCCCAGCAAATTACAGAGCTGCACCATATCCAAGCTGACTCTGGACACAGAGGAAAGTGGTTTAAAGCACCATTACTGATTATTTTCTTAATGCTATGAAGTTTCTTTAAGGATTTTATAGAGACCCACGCTTTATAAATGATTTCCTATGTCCCAGAGCTTTAAAGTTTACAGCTGGTAGTTAGATCATAATTTCTTAAACATCTTTTAAAACATCACCCATATGTGTTTCCACATATTGAAACATACCTACAATAACCTAGTTTTGAAGTAATTTCTATCAATCTTGTAGCATTAGTTAAATATTTATAAATGCACCTTTAAGTGTCACCAATTCATTCTCAGAAGTCAGCAACTGGTGATAAATTACTGGTGAACAATAATGGTGCATTAGAGTAATCCACAGTTTTGGAGACTTCAAAGCTTCAATGCAGTTGTTTCTCCATCCACAGGCAATATATATGTAATTTTGCTACTTTTCCCCTTTTCAGATTCATAATGTATTTCCTGTTGTCTCTTTCAATGCCCTCAAATCCTGAGGGGGGCAATCTTGTAATTACATGCATTAACTCTATTATATTGTGATCTTGTATGATTCTGTACCCACAGAATGAGGAGCTGCTATGTTCTTAAATGCCAGCTACTCTTAAACTGTAAAGGCACCTACTATTTTATTGGAACTATTCTTGCTTTATTACTGTAAACAACTTTGTTCATAATGATGCCATTTGAAAGAGCTGATCAAGCTGAGAAAAATGACACCACAGTCATAAAGTCACACTAAATTTTGCTATTAACATTTTATAGTGCATATAAGGAAGGCGTTCCAAGTTGCAACTACAGACAAAAGAGAAAATTAATTTTACATAGAAATGTAGATTTAAGCATTAGCAATATACTGGTACAATCATTTGCACCATATTCTTTAGCACAACAGATGACCCTCTCTGTAGATAAGAAATCCTGCTGGTTGTCACATCTTAGTTGAATCTGTGCTTGCTCTGTGGCAAACATGAGAATATATTACAGCCCTTATCCCTGCAACAAAGATAGGATGATTGAGTTAGGAGGAAAATACAGAAATGTCATATAGAACAATTTGAAAAGTTATCAGAAAGAAAACTCAGTTCGCAGGAGAGCTCTTGATAGAAAAGAAAGCCTTAGCTGAAGGCTGAAACAGTTTTTCCCACAAAACTGATCACCTGACCCCTAGGATAAGCTTGTTTTCTGAGATATATGCAAAGCATAGAGTTTGGATACAACTGCTGAAGTACTATTCTTTGGCCACAACTGAAAAATAAAATAGACTGCCATCTGTACTGGAAAATTTTGTTTAAAATAGTTTAGTTTGGGCTATAAGGTAAAACAAAGGAATTTTGGTAAAACATATGTGAATTCACCAAGGAACTGCAAGTGACAGATCCTAACAGTGAAGTAACTGCTAACTGTGTTGTAATACAGAGCAAACTAACGGGATGAAAATAAATGGCAGTTTGTAGGAAAGATAGGCAACTGTTTAAATGTCAGTTAATGAAGTTTGATGTGCAGGGCTGGAAGCTGCCTTTCATTAGAGTAATTTTCTTTTCTCCAAACACATCCTCAAGCAGCACTAAGTGGGAAGTCCTTGGATGAGGGTATCTTGGTGTTTCTTCACGCCAATAAATGGCAGGGGAAAAGCAATGTCATAGAAGCACTCCTTATTCCTTGTGGTTTCCAGCTGCAGGAACAGCCTTTTTTACATCTTTTCAGTTGCCCAAAGCTATGACAGTGATTGCAGTTTCATGCAATGAGAACTCTGGTTGGCCTTGTCTTACTGCAGCAGTCTTTACTGAACTTAGGGGGGCAAATATCCAGCAGTAGGAAAGTGAAGTAGAGGAGATCCAGTTCCAGCAACTCTTGGATCTCTCTTTGAAGGACAAACAGGGCTGGAAAGGAAAGAGGATGAACTTCCAAAGATCAGCAGGTAATTTGAAAGGAGTCCAGGTTCACAAAGCAGCTTTGGTGGGCATCATGGTCTGGAGACAGAACTGTGGAAGTGGAATAAAATCATCTCACTTCAACCTCTGACAAGGGGATATTTGCCTTAGTGGTTTCTGAATACTATAACTTTATTTTGCATACTTATTTATATAAACTGTGAGCTTTCTAGTCAAAGGGCTACTTAGGTCTGTGTGCTTTTCTAGGTGCACTGCCTTCACTTGGCCAAGCCAAAGATTCAGCACAAAGTCAGTGCGTTTAACATTTAAGAATATCAGAATTTAGGAGTATCATTTTATGGACATTTTACTTTTTCCTAATAATGCAGAAAGTTCCACTGTAGAAGTGGAATGTAGAAAGTCCACTGTTATGAGAATACATTTTTGTTTTTTTGTTAAGGCCTGCTAAAAGGAAAAGGTATTTTAAACAAATACCTGGAAAACTATTAAACTTCCTAAGTTACAAAATCTCTCAGCCCCAGCTGTTGAAAGTCTCTGACCTAAACCTATTAAGTAAGTCTGCTGAAGAGAGTGTCTACCAGTGCTATACATTAAAAATAGCTTATGTAAAAGAGTACAAGGTATTTTTGCTAGAAGCAAGACTGCTGTCCACTAATCCATCCAGCAGCACTGATCCTCTGCTATTTTCTAACTTTTTTTTTTAATGTAATTTTCTAGATAATTCTGCAATTATCAGTAATTTGGTGATTCGGTTGCTGCATTTTGGAGACCTCTATTTTTCTACTGTTAAACGAAAAATGTTGGTATCTCTGGCTTTGGGATCCTCCTCTCCCTGATAGCCTAAGATTTCGCTATGTACTCAAGCAAGTGAAATATCTCTCAAGCAAAACTGTGAAGATTTTACTATTTATGTGGAGGAAGAATTCTGTGTTTGAAGATTGACTAATGGCACACCAAAGAGAACATAGATAAGAAGGAAAAGAAACAGCAATTTTTGAAACATCAGATATCTTAGAGAATAAGAAAAATAAAGCATGGAGGCTGAAAAGAGAGGAAAAGAAATAATTTTTTCTTAATTGGGATCTAGGGGACCTGAAGTCATAAAGCAGGAAGCTTTGCACTGTTCCTCTGACATTCAAGTTTGATAAATGGCAGCTTGGTTCTTCCACATCTCAAATGTCCCCATTCTATATAAACAGAAAGTTACACATAAATGTGTAACAAACCTAAATGTGTCTAAACTGAACCAAACCAAACCAAACGAAACCAAACCCTAAGCAGGTCTCTAAAGCCATGGTAAGAAATGTGCTGTTGCATGTGGAGAGACTACCTGATTTCTTACTGACACTTTTATTTCTGTAACAGGTTTTTGTTTATTCTTCAGGGCAGAAAGGCTGCATTTTCTCTTGCCTTGAGCTAAATTCTCTAAAACTGCTAGGCAGGAAATATAATATCCAATATCCTGCTATTTCTCACTTCATTATACTAATATAGTTTCACATACAATGAGGCAGAAATAATGAAGAAAATATGCTGTAGCAATGAGTCTTTATGTGACTACTTTTTAAATAGAGTCTTACACAGTGCATTTTCAGGTCCCATAGATGAGATTTTCTTTCTATATCTATTCTAATACATTTAACTGTAATTTTTAGGGAAGAATCTAAAACCCAGCACCACAATGGCCCTGATCCTCAGCTGTCACAGGAGAGCTCTCAGGCCTGCATGAGTGGTGATCAGGGGGTGGAACATCTTCCAAGACAAATTTTTGTTAATGCCACAGAATTATTAGCTTGGGCTGGTGCAACTGTGCATTAAAGACAGGCCTGAACTTCTCTAAGGACTCATCAGAAGGACAAAGTTTTAAAAACACTGTTCTGAAACTACACTGTAGTGACCTTCACTTACCTTGCATCCTTGCTGTAAAGGTGGTTTCAATGACAGGCACATGACAGGCACAGACCTGAGGCTTTCACAGCAGAAGCCCCTTTGAGGGCTGTATTGACTTCAGCAATTGCAACAAAGGCTGTTCAACAGTGTCACAAAGCCTTTTTCAAGAAAATAAATATGAAATATTTTCTTGTTCTATATTGCCTGTATTTCTCTGATACTTTGCTCCTGTGAATACCTGAAGCCTCCAACAGTCCACAGCTTTTAGGAGCAAGGAATCCCAGCTGTAAATGGGAAATCTAGGCTGGGAAATCTAGGCTGAGAAAAGGCCCTGACTGGCATCCCTGGAGGCTGATGACCTCCATCTATCTGTAAGTGATAGAGCATAGGCAGGAACTCTGCTCACTTCTGCAGAGCTGCCAGCATGACCCAGAGGAGCCCACGTGAGGCTGCCAGCTCTGTTCACTCCTGTGCCCAGTCAGTCCATACCTGTGTGAGACTTCCAGCAAGGATGCTAACCTGGATCACTCCAATGGTAATTCCTGCAGTGTGAACACTGGGGAGACAGGAACTGAATCAAACCTAGAAAACTCACTTAATCTGGGCCACAGAGAGAGTTGTTGGATAGTAACTCCTCTAACTGCTAACTACAGCTGAATTAAACCCAAAGACTCAGAAAGTTTCTTGTAAAGTATTTGTTAACTCAGTCCAGCTGGTCTCTCTGGATATACTTTTCTACAGCTATGCTTCCAACCTAGTTGTCATTATTCATGAGGCTTTCTGGAAGTGCTGATCCTTGCACTTAGCTTCATCATTCATTTTCTCCATTATATTCCATCTGAAATTGCATCTGCTACTTGTAGATTGATAAACACTGGCTATATCTCCTAAGGGCTCCTACAGTTTCAAAATCAGATTGGTTGCTATTATTGTTTAAGGCAAACATATCATTAAAACACATATACAAATAGTGAAGACTAATATATTACATATGAGGAAAACATTTTTTGCTGCATAAAAACCTTATTCCAAATTTTGCAAACTCTAAGCAAGCTTACAAACCTTTAAACCATTCTGTTGGGTGTAAAACATGAAAGCTATTTGACCATTACAAGTACTCTTTCTGTCTGTTTTCCATGAACTGGATTTAAATATATTTACATCACTCTCATGTGGAACATAGTTTTATAATTGTGTGTGGTTTAAGGATGATTTTTGTGCAGCACAATGAAACAATTACATATTTTAAAGTTGTTTTTCAGTTAACTTTAAGAATTTACTCCCTCAGATTATTCTACCTTGCTTTATTTTCTCCACTGTTGACTCCTTTCTCCACAAACAGTTTGTCTTTGAGGCATTTTTATCCTTTTATTTTCAATACTGTCAGGTCACAGTACCATAAAAACTTACAATGAATCCTGACAATTAAACAAAGCAGTTTAGATTGTATTTAGTGATTATTTGACCTACTGCTAATTTTATCAGCACTACTCATAGGGTAAGAGGTGTGTAGATGAGATTTCCAGATGTTGGTGGGTAAGTCTCAAATGGGAGAAAGGGATATTCCAGGATGATGACACTGGTTCTGCATCACACATGGTTTAATGCAGAAATTCCATCTTCATCTGACACTCTCTTTGTTGCAGCTTTTTATGTAGTAAAATGGTACAGTAAAACTTGATAGTAAATAACAGTAATAGTAAAACTATATAGTAATAGTAAAATAGTAGATAGTAATAGTAGAAAAAAAAAAGTGACAGTAAAAAACCCCTAGATGGTAATAGTAAAATAGTAAAACTAGATAGTAATAGTAAAACTTGATCATAAGATGCAATGAATGAATTAAAAACAGGGTAAATGGCAGAGAACAAACCATAATGTGATAATAGATGAAAAAGTATCTCAATGGCTTCTCATTTTTAATATATTACACAGTAGGAAAAATTGGCAGGTTTACTTGTCTTTGCTACAGGCAAAGCACCCCCAGGAAGTAACTGAGTATCTGACTGATTTTCCAGGATGGGTAAATTAAGGTTCCTACCTTGGATAATCTAACCTGGATTAGGAGTAGTGCAATAGAGGACTGGAATACTGCTTCCTTTAGACATTGTTTCAGGGTGTATTTCCCACTTGTGGAGCAAGTGAAAAAAGGAGAAAAAACTGTCAAGTGAGCTATCAAAAGGAACAAAATAAAAAACAAAATAGATATAATAACACTTCAGTAGAATCACATGCTCTTTTGACTATCAGTGAGTCTCACAAAAGGCTTTCCAGAACTTTGAAGGATAAAACGCTCTCACATGTTGGCGTCAGACAGCTCCGCGCAAGCCGGGCGTGATGCATTTCAAATGGAAAAGCTGTCCTCTCCCAGAGATGGAACTTGATCCTGGCCTGCCTGTGTCACAAATAAACACATAAGTAACTGCACAGTAATTGCCAGGCAGTAGGGAGGTCACAGAACAGAGGGAACCATCCCTTTCGGAGCAGAGATGGCTTTCCCAGCCTCATGGCAAACGCACATGGCAATTTGGGAAATGGAAATTCCACACTGGATCATATCAGTGGTCCAGTGCTCTGTCTCTACAGTGAGTGGCCAGGACCAGATGCTTCAGTGGAATTTGCAAGAAAACCCATAATGGACAATTATTGAATAATTTGCTCATAGGGGAAGTTTCTTCCTAATCCCAGACAGCTAATGATTGGTTTATGCCCTGAAGCATGAGGGTTCATACATCTCCACCCCCAACCATTTTTATCCTATCTAAGGTATCCCTGGGCGCTCTCATTATCCAAATAAGTGTATAATCCTTTTTGAATCCTACTAAGCTCTTGGGCATAATGATAGCTTGTTGCAGTGAGTTCAACAGGCTAATTATGCATTGTGTAAAAAAAGTATTTCTTTTTATCAGTTTTAAATTTGTTTCTTTTCAATTTAATGGATGTCACTTTGTTCTTACATTATGGGGAAGAGTAAATAGGAGCATTCAATTGACCTTCTCCATACCATTAATTATTTTATATCTCTCTATCGTGTCCCCACTTATTAATTTTCTCTTCCAACTGAACACTTCTTATCTTTTAAATCTCTCTTAATATGGAGGTTTCTCCTTGTCTCTGTTCCCTTCTGTTGCCTAACTTAGGGCCTCTTCTATTTCCTCTACATATTTTAAGATGGCATGACCAGACATGAATATTGTATTTGGGGAGAGTGTGCCAACAATGTGTATAATTGCAGAATTACAATATTATCATTGTTTTCCACCCCATTCTTTCTACATTCTCACATTTTGTTTGCTTTTTTAACCTCCACTGCTCATTGATCAGATGTTTAATTGAGCTGCCCGCAGTGACCCTCAGGTCCTTTTCCCAAGTTGTTATAGTTAATTTAGAAGCCAGCAATGTGCATGAGCAATTCAATCTGTTCCTTCCAATATGTGTATTTTCATATTTGTCAATGCTGAATTTGGCTGCCATTGCTGAATTTGGCTGCCATTGTGCAGCTTATTAGGTCACATTGAACGTGTCTGCAGTGCTCTGTAGTGCTGACTAACCTAAATAATTCTTTGCCATCCAGAAAGTTTTCCACCCTCCCAAATGCTTTTTTCCAAGTGACTGAATTTATTTATCAGAATCAACCATAAGACAGTGCTTCTGGTGTGCTACGTGTAGTCTGTGGCTGGAAATGTGACTACTTTTGATTAAGTATCTGATAGGACACAGGGGTTAGAGTAAGTAGAATTTCCAAACATAAAAGGTAAGCCCTACTTGGAGTTACACATGAAATTAACTCTGATTGCCTAATGAGTCCCCATTTGGACACACATCACAACCACAGCGGATTTCCACATGATATGCAATTTTTTGTGCAGTCATAACTATCTATCAGCATCTTCTGCAAAGAGACAGGAGTTTGCTGAGAGCTGCTTGTGAGATTTGAAATAACCCTCTGCATTTCAGACTGCAAAAGCCAAAGGTACAGACTGTCCCTTCCCAGTTTGGATTTTGCTCTGGTTAATACATGGTGCCTCCCTGCTGATAGATCAAGGCACCACAACCTGGAGGTCAGCAGGAGGTTCTAGGTCTTTAGCTCTTGTATTTCTCTTGTGCAACACAGACTCAAAAAGTTTCTCTTTACTTGCACATTTTTTTTAGTATTAATTAGTCTTCATAAATAAGATCACGTTCGAGTTTTAAGAGTGACCTGAACTTAAGGATTGAACAAATTTAACACACAAAGAAGTTTCTGCGAGTTAACCAGAGACTTAAGTTCTCATTGTACTGAATTGTACTGACAATTCAAGTGGAGCATTATCCAAAGGCAATTTTTGTTTACAAAGAATAAGTTTCTTTGGAGAACTAATTTTTTTGCACATGTACTTCTTTTTAAAAGAAACCAAGGTAATTGCAATGGTAAAGCTTGCTTTTATTTGTGGCCTCTTGTAACCCACTCCCCAGCGGGTTTTTCTGTTTTGCTGCATTTTTACACATCTCCAACTAATTTACATTCTTAGAGAAGCCTCACAGGGCACAATAAAACTTCCTCAAACACGATGTTGATTTGAGGGGTCACTATGCCATGTTTTTGTTAATCTCTCATTTTCACAAACAACACATTGATATAAAATCTTAGAAGGCCCTTACTTTTAGTTGTGCTGATATGAGAGCTAAGGGAGACTGGAATGTAGCACATAGCCTTACCCACCTTGGGATATTCTTGCTTCTTAGCATCTCTATCCCTCTGAAAGGTAAAGCTCTTCTGTACCCTCTGGCAGATGAAACCAGTCAAAATAACACAAAACAGATGGAAAATCTGGAAAAAAAATCTGGTAATATGGCTTGTCCATCCAGAACTTGTACTTCAGAAAATTTAAAGCAAAAGACATGTAAAGCTGATTTAAAGAAGAAAACGTTCATGATTAATTTATTGTAATTAATTAAAAGGTTCTTGATAACTAATATTGTTGTAGGCACAATTTAAAAAATCACAGAAGGCTGTAAAAACATCTATGTGGAATAAGATACATGAACTCCATTCCACTATTGTTTTCATTTAACATGCCTACAAGGAAACATATTTACTCACCATAATAACACAGAACTTCTGGATATGCTCCCTGTTCTAATTTGCCATTTTCATGTGCACTAAAAATTAGTTGCCCTACTTCTTCCTAGTAAGTGATACAGATTGTTGCTGACAATTGCCAAGAAGGCAGTATATTAAAAACCTATCAATTATTAATTACTTCAAAATATTTTATTAAATGCATTATGAAAACTGAACACTGGACATTTTTTTCTAATTGCAATACACCTGTTATTTTGCACACTTGCAATTGAAAACAGCAAATTTCTTCAGCTGATATGTGATCTTTGATATCTGTATCTGCAGAAGTTTCTTGTGAGTAAATATGAAGAATAAAGCGAATATTTAGCAGTTACAATTAACTGTGATAACAGCTTTGTGAAGGGCACTGAAGAGGTAAATTCTACACTAAAATTTCCTCTCAGGCTTTTATATTAAGTGCATTCTCAAATCAGTGTTGGGAATCTTCCAGTAAGACAGCTGATCCTAGAAGGTACTGAAAAACCCAAAAATAGCATTCAAATAAATCAGTCCTTATAGGACTGAATCATAAACCAAGTGACCAGCAGTACCAAGCAATACTGTCCTGTTCAGCTAGGGACAGATTCTTACTAAAATTGATGATTCTCCATTCAAAAATCCTTTTGTTTGAAAAGAACTTTTTTTGTTAACAGTCATGTAAATAAACCCATTTTTAAAAAAGCCAGATAACCTGATTTCAGATGTGATGGGAATAATCATAATATATGACAAATTGTCCCTTCAGAAAATGTGCCTGTAAAACCTGCTGCCCAAGAGCACCCCAGTGCTTTATTACAAGGCACAGTTTAAGACATTACATATATATAAGGTTAATGTGATTAAAATTAGCAATAAAACCACAAATAAAACAAATGGGTCTGTCAAGGCCTTGCTTAAAAATAAATATAACAGTCATACAAAGACACAGCAATGACGTGTTACAAAAGGAACTAGCTATTTAGCCACAGAACAGTTATAGTGCCAAAGGCCATCTGAAATGGAAGGCATTTTAAACACAAGGGGAGAAATAATTTGTGAGAATATTAACTTATTGTGTATCTCTGTTATCCCGCTTTTCCTCTCTGTTACTCTGGACCAACACCTACTTGGGCAACTAAAACTCTACACGACCAGATTTTACCATTCAGCAGCCATCCTCCTAACTGGGGAAGGAAGGGGGACACTGTCTTTTAGAAAAGAAATTCTTACTTTTTCAGGAAAGGGCCTTTACATTGCTAGTTCCTAAATCTCCTTGTCTGCCTCAATTTTAATGTTGTCAGGTAGTGTAAATTTTAACAAATTTTCATATCTAAGAAGTATGAAATCACTTAAACTGCAGAACAAAGACAAATCTTGCTGGGAATTAATGGGAAAAAAAAGACAATAATGAAGAAATCCTAATTTCCTTCACTATGGCCCATTCTGAGAGTGAATAGAAATGCTGTTTAGAAACGAGGTCTGTGAAAACTGTGCTGAGATGATATAGACTGAGTGCCCAGAATAAGATCCTGTTATTTACTCAGGTTTTACTTTTTGAGTGTGTTCCATAATTTGATGAACTACAAAATATTTATGAAAACTAAGTAACACAGTGTCCATTCAATATTGATTATTACAATTTTAGTATCACATCATGAGACAGTCCTGGGAACTTTGTCAGGACACCAGATATTCCCAGAGTCTTTGGATGTCTGCTCAGACCATTACTGCAAGACTGCCCAGGGTCCGGAATTTCCAGTCAAGATTTTGTCTGGCTTTACCCCAGTATATTCCAGAGATTTCTGTTCTCCAAAGAAACTCCACAGTCTTGGAAAAGTTAAGAGTGAATATTTCTAACCTCCACTAACAAACTATTTCAGTCCCTGATCACAGATAATACTTCCAGTATTACCCCTGTAATACTGTCTTCTAGGTCTGTATCTCTCTTCCTGGAATAAAACAAGGCCCAGGTACATCTTCTGCCCTCTGGGCAGGGTGGATCAGCTGGCCAAGATCACACTGACCTTGGATCTCCTCTGAGCTCTGTGTCTTGCCCCCATGTCCACGCAACAGAATTATTCTTGTGTGAGTGTGTCTGTGCTCTTAGGATCTGAACCACTGTGGCAGTTGGTTGCTGTACCACGGAGAGTGACATCCAGACACAGAGAATATTAAAGGTGGGATGGTGCTGGAGGACTGGAGAATGGTGGGAGGCAAGCTTAATGCGGTCCTGTCCACACAAATCATGTCCTGGTGAGGCTTCAGAACTGAGCCAGGGAGCAAACTAGATATTGTGCAAGAAAATGTAATATAATTAACATAATATAATATAATACCCACACAAAGAGCAGCCAGGCTTGCTTTCAGGCCCAGCACACAGTCTGTGGCACCAGTCATACAAAAGGTGAACCTGTAGCTGGCCCTGCAGATGACCTGCCTGGGTAACTCTGGCTGCTGAGTAAAGTATTGTTAGGGAATGAGGGCAAGGAAGTCTGTATGGGCGGGTGCCACAACGCAGACGTGAGGAGGTGCAGTTTCTGGGATAGATTTATCATGCTGCAGCTCCCACTTGCATTCATATGCATGCATCCTGTTAGAAATGTGATACCAGATGCTGTTTCCTGGCAACAGGCCCAACACCCCCTTTCTCTTAGGTGTGAATTTTGACAACTCCAATTCACTGGAGCCCTAGTTATGTTATCTTTTCTAAATGCTTAGAGACTAAAAAGACCTCTTGCTCTTTCTGCCATGGACTTATGTGCCACTCAGGCCAATTTCCAATGCTGTACTACTCCAAAAATATCTTCTCTTACATGTAGCACAATTACTACCACTAAATAGGGAAGGATGGAAACATTCTGACTTGAGCATGGATAACAGGAGTCCTTTTTTGTTGTGTTGTCAGTCAGAGCTGTTGTTATGCTTGGCATATGTCACATCAATGTATAAAAAATGCCCATGTCAGTCAAATGCACGTTACGTGTAGATTGGATGTCAATCTAATGTTTTGTATTAAAATCAGTGCCACAAAACATGCACAACTTTATAAACATCACTGCTGAGATTTTCATTTGGAAGTGTACAGCTGCTTGCAGCCATCATCTGCACAACACCTTAAGAGCTCAGAAATACTTGGGAAATTAAACTTCAGAAGAGGGACACTAAAATTCCAACTTCACTTCTCTGTTGTTACTCACCGACCAAGGGGAAGTCACCTATGCCACTTGCTTCTCCCCGTGGCTTGTCTGCTGCTAGGAAAAACACAGAGAAAAGCTGAGTTTCCAGCAAAGGGAACTACAGAGCAGGGGGTGCTGGGGCTGGCACAGGCTGACACTCTGGCCCCTGTGTGAGCTGTGCTGTGCCTACGTGAGTTCTACACACAGGAGTGGGAAAGGTGGGAGAGGTGGGGACAGGGGCCAGTCCCAGCTGAGATCTGGGAGCTCAGCAGCACTTCCAACCCAACACAGACTTGCTGCCATGGGAGAAGCTGGGAGGCTTTCAGGGCAGACGGTCACTGGGTATGGACTTGGGGTCACTGTAAAGCTGGTCCCAGCATCACTGTGGATGTTTCCTGAGGAACTTTTTTCAGCCAAGCACAGCCCAGGTGTAACAGCTGCACATACTTTTGTTCATACAGATGCTGTGGCCTGGCTAATCCAACAGCAGTTTTGAGAATAAAAGGTGTTTATAAGCATTAATTAATCTTTGCAATGAGGACATTGCTATTAACCCTGTTGTATGTGTAGGTCACATCTGTGGTTGGTGCAGGCTCGTTCAGTGTCTGACTCCCCTAGGATGGTTCCAGCTTGTGGCAGTATGGATTTTGTCTAGAGATGCTTTAGCAAAAAACAGACTGAGGATTGTTGGACAGATATTGGGAATTCTGGTTCTGACTGTGCTTCTGAATCTCCAAAATACTTACAGATGAATCACGTGGTCAAAGAAAGCAATCTTGCACACAGACAAGAATATAAAGCCATCTTTGTGGTCATTCTGAAAACTCTAGAAATGTATCATTTAATTTGCATTTGAATGACTGGGCTCAAGTGATTATTGAATAGGCCTGTTGTGGCCTATTGCTTGCCATAAATACTTATTTTCCCAGTGTGACATTCTGTTGTTAATCAAATGAAATCTATTCATGTCTTCCACTAAATTAGCAGATTTAAGCTGAAGAAACTGCTTATAACAGCTAACCCAAAGTAGATGCATAAATGGGGAAAATGTTGTATTTTGCTGGCTTCTAAACACCCGAAAGGTTGAAGATTTACCTCTTGGTTTCACAACGCAGTGGGCAAAACCAGTGATTCCAGTTCCAAACAGGATTCTCAGGGTTCTGTCAGTGTTTTCTCTTTTTTTGATTCTGAGGCACCAGATGTTCATGAGGGAAGGAGCAGGAAATCCACTCTCTAACCCCATTCCCTAATTCAAGTTGTTACTCTTAGAGAGAAACCTATACATCATCTTTGTATATTAGCAAGAGATCCCATGGTAGAGATAAAGACGCTGTGAAGGCAAAAGGTCAGGATGAATAAGTGGGAAGGAGGATGCTCAGAGGGGCCTGAAGCTACCTCCTTTCCAAACAAATAGAAACCCCCTCAACAACAGCCCTAAAAGGGAGTCACATGGACAAGTTCACAATAAGTGGCTCTGCAAGCAATGTTCCTTAATCCTTTAGAAAGGCAGTGGGATTGTGCTCCAGAAGTTCACCAGACAGTACAGACTCCCAATCCCCAACAAAAAGGGAGTTAATGGCCTCAAACCTCATGCCAGGGGTTGTGAATGGCAGCACACAGGCTTTTAAAAGGCAGAACGTAACAGTATTAGACTCATAAAAGAATACACACATTTGACATTAAAAGGATGGCATAAATATTTTTAAATAGCTCCTGGGGCTTGGACAGAGAACACTGTAAAACAGTCTCTTTATCTTTGCAAGAAAATATATGCTCATTGAAAAATTGCTGGATTGGGAAAAAAGTGATTTCCTTGCAGTGTTAGAGCCCCAAAGCCTTGGTAGCAATTTTTCATCATTTTGTTAATTTTCACTAATATGACAAGTATGCTACTAATATGATTGTTCTGTTTAAAAACTAATACCACTATTAATATGTTACAGTGATGAATTACTAACAATAATCTATCACGAAGGAAAAATAGTGACATAATTAATGCAGTGTTACTATTGTGCAATAGCAATTTGTTAACTCCATGCAAAGCACTCAAAGAAAACTTTATTTTTCATATTTTCTTCTGTAATTGCTTTTACTCATATTTACAGTGGAAAGATCTGCTTGCGAAAGAGAAACTCAGAACCTGAATCTTTTTTTTTTGGTTCAGTAGATGCAGGCTCTTAGGCTGACAGATTTAATCTCAACCTTACTTTAGAATCTGGATATTATCTTTTTAGGCAAGACTTTTAGTGCTGTTTTTAAGAGCTTTTCTCTACTCCCTTGTACAACACTGCAGCTTATTACAGAGCTCTCACATTGCAACCATTTTATGACCAGGGGATACATTGTCATATTGCATTGATTAAAACACTCCCAGTCTACACATCATTGCTTTTTTACACACACATTTCAAATGCAATCTCAGGGAAGGTAAACTAATACAGAAAACAGCTTTGCAAAGAATCTAGTTACTTTACCATAAAGACTTATGCTCCAAACGAGAAGAATGGAGGAAAATGTGCATATTCACTTTATTTGAGCTTTTTCCATAGTTTTAAAAATCTGTGACATTTTTTCAAACTTTGTCTGCAAAAGAGCCTTTTTCAGTTCCCATTTCCAGCACAAGATGCCCCATCATAGACATCATAAAGATTCTTGAGTATGGATCACATTACTGCAGCTCTTTGCACACTTTCTCCTATGATCCCTCTACTTCCATCCCCATTCAGGCCAGTAGTTAGTGCCCCTCTAGCAGCCTCTTCCAAAGCATGGAAAAAGCAGCCTGCTCCCTGCACAGGTGAGCAGGGCAGTCACGATGGACTCAGCCATGGGTCTGCTGGATTTGGGCCTGCTTGCTCTCCAGACAGGCACTGCCATTTATCCCATTTGTCACCAGCACCACAGGGTCCTCTCTGCTCCTGCTCATCACATCGGGGTGTGATGCAAGAGCTAATTATAAAATCAATCATTAGCAGCTCTGTTAAGTCAGAGGAAATACTATCATGCAGGTCTGGTGTGATTTTCCATAACTTTCCACAGCTGGAAGCAAGAGGTTGAAAAACTCTGCCCAGTCTGACTGGTGCAACTGTCTCTAACCAGCAGTTAGTGAAAGCCTGCAGGATCCCTCTATCACCTATGCATGTACTGTGATAAAAACCACTATCTTAATTACATTTATTTAATACTACCAGTAGCTCTGCCCTTTTCTGGTCCCTGTAATTAAAAAAGTTTAATAATAATAATAATAATAATAATAATAATAATAATAATAATAATAATAATAATAATAATAATAATAATAAACCCTGGAGCAAAAAAAAACTTTGACTAGGTAGAAATATTTCTCAAGCAACTACTCAGCTGGACTTACTCAGTGGAATTCATATTGGATTAAGTACTGCATTTGTTTTTTAAATGGATAAACAGAGAAAGGAAATTTAAGGTACCCAATGTTATCTTGTTTAATAAAAATCTGCATGTCATTACCTCTTCTTCGTATCTGCAGAGCCAACAAAACACCACCTGAATATTCCCAAAAATTAATAACACAAACACAATTGTGCAAATCTGTTTTTCAAAGCATAACAAAGACTTTAGCCCTCTTTTAAGCCCACATGAAAACTGGCTTTGCTGTTCAGCAAGCCATATCTAAGAGTGCAATAAAAATACCCTTGTGCACCCACAATGCTTAATTTTCACAAAGTTTTATGCTGAAATAAACTGTTTTTAAAGGATTGTAAAGCAACATGTTTCTAAAGTCACATCTTCAATGCTCTGGCATGTCCTTTTGAAAAGTTAGTGGAATGAAGACAAGATCTGAAAGCAGTACAGAATGATGGCACCATTTGGAACCACAACAAAATTATTTCTATCTTCACTCTCATTTAAAAAAAAAAAAAAAGACTAAGAGCTGAGTATGGATTAAATATAGTAATTCAAATCTGGCTGAGAAGCTGCGAACTTTTATGCCAAGTTCTAGCCTGAAATGAATTTAAACGGCCACAAGTAAAAAATCCACAAAGGGGAGATTGCAATGAAATCCTAGCAGGGAAATAAAAATAGCATCATAAGTAAATAGCGTAACCTTAAAAAGGGAAGCAGAGAAAGCAGAAACTGGGAAATATTCTTGAACTTCTGTATAAAAGAACTAGAAAAAAGCAGGACAGCAGAGCTAGGGTCGCTGTGGAAAACCAAGTGATGGTGTTTGTTTTGATATTTGAAACACAGGAGTGAGATCAGACTGTGAGAGGTGACCTGAGGGCGGCCAAACTATTGAGAGCAACTCCAAGGCCTGCATGGCAATTGCTCCACTCTGGCCATGACCCAATCAGATTCCCAGTATTTTACTCCAAAATAATTTATAAATACCTGTGCAGTTCTAAAATGTAACTTGTAATGCAACCCTGTATTCCTATAGAGTGTCAGTGTAATACATATGTATACTTTTTTTTTCTGTGCTCACTATACATGCAGAGCTCCTTATCCCAACAATTAACAATGGCTTTACGAGGGATTAGTGAGACTTAGAGAAGGTTCAGGAGTCCAGACTGGTGATCCCTTTGCAGAGAGAGGACCTCTGCCCATGGCAGACACAATATTTAAGGTACAATAAGGCACAAATGGTCAGTGTATTTCCAAAGCCGAGGCAGTTTTTTGTGGGAATGGTGTCCAGTATTGTAGCAAGAGGCTCGGGGCAAAACAGATTTGGAAGCCATCTGATAATTGGTAGCTGTCACAGAGCATTTTCTCTTTATTGTGTAACAGGGTGAGAAAATTGTCTTGTTTTCCAATATAACAACTCTTTATACTGTCTCTGCTGTATTGCTCTTTCTGCGCATGAATAGCAAAGGTAATGCTGTACATTCTGTAGCATTTGAGGACCTCCTAGAAATGACTGAGTAGGGAGACATCAGGAGGTGGTGCTCTTCCTTAATATAAAAAGGAATAAAATACAAGCCATGGAGAATTTCTGGAGTCTTTGGCACAATTCCTGAGAGATGCGGTGCCTACAGTTCCTCAAATACCCCATGGGAATTGTGGGGCATCCTTCCTGGGTAGCTGACAGGCTTGGCACACTGCAAGTTAGCCTCCTGCATCCCTAGGCACTTCACCAGAGCCTTGGGAAGTTGAGATCTGATAAGATCAGGTCTATGGAAAGGTGTTTATGGACACTGATGAAGTGCATTGAGGTCTCTCTCAAGTAGTACTGACAGGAAATACACTGGTATTTCCAAATAGAGAAACTTGCTGCCAAAGGAGGGCTGCAGGTGGAACTTGTCATGCTCACACTTCCTGTACAGCTCCTATAATAAACCCCCATTTCCCGACAGGGATTTCCCGCATAATAATAATAGGAAGAAGAATAGATAATAATAATATACACACTTTCCTGTCGAGCTTGAATTTTGAGGAAATGCAAAAAACTTAAGACTGGAAGTTTCCACCAGTCTCCCCCTTGCACACAGCATCCTTCCCGCTGGAGCGGGCGATGCCTTTGGAACCGCTGCCTTTTCCCTGGTAGCGCCGGGCGCCGCGGGAGGTGATGCGGCCGCTGCCCCCGGCCCCACCGGCCCCAGCAGCCAAGGGAGGAGGTACAACCTCAACCCCCAAACCTGCGCGAACAACATCCTGTCCTTCATGCCTCCCACCGCCCCGCCATAGGGATATATTTAAAGATAAATATATATATATATAAATATTTGTAAAACCAGCAATTGATAAATGCAGCTAGTAAATAACCACCCTTAAAAAAAAAAAAGAAAAGAAAAACACCCCACACAAGCCATAATGATGATGATGATGATGACGGGAGGGGGGGAAATAAATAAATAAAAGCGAGCGAGAGTCGGCGAGGGAGAGGGAGGCAGGTTCAATTATCTAAACAAAGAAATCATGGCGGAGTGTTTACATTTGGCAGCCCAAAGCCTCTTGGATTACGGAACCCCCCCCAAACCCAAGCGGCCCCCCCCGGCCCCCCGCAGTCGCGGCTCGCCGGAGCCCGCCCGCCGACACCTCGCCGCGGCCCGGGTAAGTGCGGAGCTTGCGGCGGCCGGACCCGGGCGGGCGCTGGGGCGGGGGCGAGCGGCTCCCCCCGCCCGATGCGTGTGTGTGTGTCTCTGTGTGTGTCTGTGTCGCGGGGGGGACACGGGCTGCGCTCGCCGTCGCGCCGGCCAGGGGCCGCCTGTCCCCGTGCCCGTCTCTGTCCCCGTGCCCGTCCCCGCCCCGGGGTCACGGCGCCCGGCGCTGACTGGCGGCTCCGCCCCCGCGGCCGCCCCCCGCGCCCCCCGCCCGCCGCCGCCGCAGTGCCCCGCCGGGCGCAGAGAACTGCCCGCCCGGGCACGGGGGGAGCTCCGCTCCTGGGGAGCGAGAGGCCCCGAAATGGGCAGCGGGGGGAGACGCGCGGACGGTGGCGGGGGCGGCTTGATGAGGCTCCTTCTCCCGGTGTCCGAGAGCCGCAGCGCAGAGCGAGCGTGGGCACCGGCGGAGGCGGTGGGAGCTGGCAGCAGCGGAGAACCCCTCTCCCCAAAACACTCTCACCCCCGAACGTGCCGGCTGCCAAATATCCTTGACCCAAATGCCCTATCCCCGAAATGTTTTTACTCTGCAAATGCTCTTATCCCCCAAGTGCCATCTAGCCTCCAACACCTTCACCTTCAATGGTCTTTGCTCTTGCTTCCAAACATCCTTGCCCCTAATGCTTTTATTTCAATCTCCCTGGCTCCCTCGCTGCCCTTGTCTGCAGACAGTTTCACCCCCGAACAGCACCAGCCCCGATCTTGCCGTAAAACATGCACTCCTAAAATTTTATCCCCCAAAACCCTCTTGCTCCCAACCTCTGTAAATCAAGGAACAGGTTTAGCTTCTGGTGCTGCTCAGAACTGTGTTCCACGTCCTACCCCCCACCCCCACCCCCCCACCCCCCGAAACAGCCAGAAAGGCGCCTGGGTCCCTCCCCCTGCCAACACCAGCCCCCAGACTGCTGATCTGACACTGCCCCCCCCTTCCCCCCGCCATAGGCCACTGCTGTGAAATGTGGAAATGACCCTTTCAAGCAGGCTGCAAGTGTTGCTCCCATGTGTCCATCAAAAAGTCCCCTGGCCCCAGACACATCTCAGTGCTAGAAAGCTGTAAAACTAATTTGGCACCTCTGCCCTCCTGGATGTGGCTAAGGGGCAGTGGCCTCCCCCCGGTTTTGTGACCCGAATACACTGGCTGGGAGTCCTGCAGTCCTGCTGCACTGCACTTATCCTGGTATCGGCATGTTTGGGAGATGCATGCATTGCTTCCAGGGCTCGGCAGCAGAAGAACTGGCAAAATGACTACTAAGGTGGCAGGATGTAGGAGCCGGGGAAGACACTTGGCTGGTTCCAGACTTTTTCTGTCACAGTGCTGAACGTACAAATATTTCTGAGGCTGTGCTCCTACATGTCCCAAATTCAGAGTGCATTGAGCTATGTGAGATTGAGAAAAGCAGCAAAGATAGGTCTTTATTAACTCTTTGAACTGTTTGACTTCAAAAGTTTGTGGAGGTCAAATTCATGAATGAAAGAAAAATGATTTATACTGTAGAGTTATGAAGCAGTAAGTGAAAAAGGGTTTGGGACAGGGAGTTTGAGACATTACTTTTCCTGCTCATCCGTGGGAGCAGGTTTTAATGTTGTATGTTGTGTGATGGTAAGAAGCTTGTGCTCATATCAACAGGGTGGTGGTGGTGCACTGAAACATAGAGTGAAACAGAAATGGGTGGAGGTGCTTGTAGGTGCCACGGCTGGGTGCGTTTATCCAGGGGCTGTAGCTTTGGTTCTCAGTGTGCGTATCCATCCCTTTGCTAAGTCTAGGGCAACCAAGGGAGGGGCAGTGGCCTGACCAAGGGCTGTGGCTGGCTACAGACCCTTGATGTCTGTCTGTCATTACCAGATGTTGTGGTGACATGTTGCATGACAAGAGTACAAAACACAGGTTAGCACCAAATGTCAAGCCATGCAAAATTTTGGCTCTGGAGACATCAGTGAAGAAAGTTATGTTTCCATTGCTTAGAAGGTCATTACTCAAAATCTCTTGTTTCCTTTCCTCTCGTTATTCCCTCCTCTGTGCAGTTACATTCCCCTACATTGACATTTCGGCCAGGCTTTTCTGGGTTTGTACACTCTGTGGATAAAAGGCCTTGTGAGAAAATTCCCCATGCGCTTCCATCTTTTGTCACTTTACTTCCTAGAATCTCTGAAGGTCTGAGGCTGTTTTCTCAAGGAAAGCTCTTAATTTAAGTGGCCTGTTAGCTGTTAATTGCTGTTCTGTTCTGGCTATTTGCTGGAGTATCATGTCAAACCTGCTGTTCTGGTCTGGAGGCTACACTGGTGATCTGCTCTGGTCTCTAAACTGCTGTTGCTTTCTACTGTGCTATTGAAGACCAAGGTAATATTTCTCTTCTTAATGAAAACTGACATTGCCTTAGATTTAAGAATTTCGTTGAGCAAGGTGTCCCACTTAAAACTGTTCCAAAATCTCAATTTTATGGCTGCTAAAAAAAGAAACAAAAAAAAAGGCTGCCCTGAGACATAGCACTGAAATAATTTTGTTTCTGTTTCTGCAGTAGGAATGTGTTTAGAGGAGAAAAACATCTAAAGCTGGGCAAAACAATGATGATTTGATGGGTAGGTGGTTAACAGAGCTCTGCAGGAACTCTTGTTTATCAAACTGCAACCATTGGTATGCTCAGTGTAAGCAGAGCTTGAACTTCCAGTGTGTGCTCCTAGGCTGACTGGAAGTCTGGAGAAGGGTGCATTAGCTGTCTTGAGGGGTCTGTGCAGTGTGTGGAACAGTGGCAGTACCAGAGAAATTCCATCCCTAGAAACAATTTCATTCATTTATTGTGAAGTTAGGTTCTGTTTTCTAGTAACTGTAAAATCAATGCTCTGTTTTGGCTGTTTGACCACGATAGTCACACCGAAATGATAAAACAATGCTGGTGGAATGGATATCATCGTGTCTCAGGCTGAGGAGAGCATTACTGGGGCTGGCTCTCTCGTGGTGAGTGTTTGTAGGTTTTTGATTAATGAGAGTTCATTCAGGTATTGAGAGAAGAAGAGACCTCTCAAATGATGCTGAATCTGTTTCTCCAGTATGTGATAGAATGAAACTCTGGGGCTGTCGCTGGACAGTAAGATATTCTGACATGAATATATATTTCAGAGCTCTGCACAAAATGAGGATTTCATGCATAGGCAACACAGTGTGACAAGTCACATCCTGTGTGACCTTGTGCTTACAGTATAAAGTTGTGTAATAATATATTCTTCTAAATTAATACACAAAATAAATAGAACATACCTCATTTTTATGCTAATAATGATATTTTTCAATTCTAAGCACCTTTTATTCTAAGACCTCAAAGTAAATTACAGGTAGGAATAAACCAAGCTTCACAACACCATTGTGAATTTTTGTATTATCATACAAAGAAAGGTATCATTATTAATTACCGTTATTTAATTTTCTGGTAATTATTATCTGATTTGCATGCTCTCTGATACTGTTCTCCCTCTTAATATGTTGACAATAAAATATGATCTTATGAAACAGAAAAAAAAATTAATTTCAGCCATGGGAATGGACAGATCTGTCAGAGTTAACAGGCAAAATAATACTGACTGATTCCTGAAGGAATTAGCAGAGAATTTTGACAGTAGAATGTATTTCATGTGGCTGGAACAGAAAGTAAATTTGAAATCACTCTGCTGTGTGGTTCATCCTGTGATGTAACTGTAAGTGAAAGGCTGATGAGACTGTACAAAGACGTTAGCTGAGGGAACAAAAGAAACCCAAACTGTTTTGTTTAATTCGAATCACAAAGAATAGGATTTGTTTAATTCACGTCTCTCAGGACAGGGTTTCCGAAAGGAGGGATTACTGGCTTAGTTCTACTGCCAGTGGTGAAAATGCCATTTACTCCAAGGAGAGCAGATTTAGGCCACTGACAAGTGCTTTTGCAATCCCGTCCTTTATGTTTGTAAAGTGGGAGTGCAACTTTGCATTCCTGATACTCGCGTGTGTGTTTCTTATAAACTTCAGCACAGGATTTTATTCTCTGTCAGACCCCTGTATGTGGAGGTAGAACAACATTTCTGGGATGAGAATCCAGCTTGCAGTGCTCTTCAGCAGCATTTTCTCCATCTATGGCCGTGAGGTTGTGTGGGTAGGCAATTAGTACAGAATTTGCTCTAACTTATTAATGCATATTTACAACCTTAATTCCAGTTTAACAGAATGTTTTGTGGTGGAACGTTTACAGAAAGAGCACGTGAAAAAATTATCACTGCATGTATTAAGCACAAAGAAAGCATCCCAATACTGCTGTGTACGAGCAACTGACAAGACAGAACATATTACAGAAAACTATCTTTTTCATTAAGTCTGCACAAAATGAGGATTTAACGCATGGGCAGCACAGCCAGTCCCAGCGGTTTAGTGCCCATAATCCCACCTTGAAAATGGCTTCACAATAATAATTACTGCTACAAAATGGACACTGCTTCCCATTTTGGCAGATCTACTTCACACATAACTAATTGCAAACACACCTCCTCTCCACCTAGTTCCAGAAACCTTCCCATCAGATTTCCAGTCTCCAGCTGACAACTTCCCACTTGGCCTTGTTTTGCCACACTAAGGCACGACATGTGGAGCAGCCCCCCTCGCTCCAACCATCCCTGGACGTTAAGGTGCTATGACATGAATATATATTTGTGGGCTTCGCAAAAAATGAGGATTTCATGCATAGGCAACACAGTGTGACGAGTAGTATCCGGCATGACCTTGCAAATGCAGGCTGAGCTCCAGCATAAACAGCTCAGAAGAGCCAGGACTATGGCAGATCCCCAGGTTCTGGAAGGAAATCCCAGTGTTTGGTTCCAAGCCTGCAGAGACTCTTCCTGTAAAACTTACCTGCATTAAACAAGTGGTAAATTGCCCTGAGAACAGCAGTTTCCAACTACTTTTAGAAAGCCAGGCTCGTTATTACAGAAAATCCATGGTCAGTGGAACTCACCACAGAGAGCTGAAAATCCTTGTCATGGCTGGAGATTTCACAGCTTCTGTGCTCCAGATGTGGATTCTTGGTTCTCATTGTGGCAAAACCCACATTTATCACTTGCTCATGCTGTTGTTCCTTTCTCCTGTACATTTTCTTGCCAGCTTTCTTCTCTTGCTAAGTGAACAATAGATTGGGATGAAAACATTTTTTTCTGCTTTTCTGAAATAAACTGTGATCTTTTTAAAGCTGAAAACAACATACATGTTCATGGTACATATATGGAGATAAGCAAGTGTCTTCCACACATCCCTTTCTCACAGTTCAAAACAACCCGGTGCAATCTTGCCCTTTCTCAGAGCTGTCTTTGAGTATGGGCTGCCAGACTCTGGGTAGGGGGCAAGACATTCTTGTTCTGGAGACCTAATACGAAATAGGATCTTGAAATACACATTATTTAGACTGTATCAAAGATCCATGTAGCTATACCATTCTGGGTTTTTTGTCTTTTTTTTAAAAAAAACTCTTTCTTGTTAAAATTTCAGTGGGTTTCATTGATTTTTTAGGCATAAGCCTGAGTCTACAGCTTGTGGTCAGTTCTGGAGCAAAAAGCCCTATAGAAACCAGCCAGAAAAGGATGTGGAGAGTCTGTCTTCCTTTCTCAAAGGCAGGATAACTGTGCCATTATTGGTGGAAGTTTGTTCACTCCATTTTTAGAAACCACAAAGATTTTGCAGTCTTCCTGGGTAGCCCATTGACCTAAATCTCCCTTGGCATATTGAATTTCATTACCACTTGTTCTATCTAAATTGGACATAAAGAGGAGTCTGTTCACTCTATTCTGTCTTCTCAAGTGCCTGGAGAACTTCCCTGTGTCCCTGGCAGTCATCCCCTCTCAGGCCTAAGCAATCCCAGGTTCTTCCCCTGCTCCTCAGAGCTCATGTTCCAGCCTTGCACTGGTTAGTCCAGATCCATCCCAAAGGGTTAAGCTGACTTTGCTGGACTCAGTCTAACTCCAGCCAGGGCTCTGCATCTTTCATCAGGATGGGAATTATTTTGGCTTTTTCAGTACTCTTACTGTTTTCTATTTAGTTTCAGTTCTTAGAGCTTTATTATTACACAAGGCTCAGAGACCATGGGGAAAGTGCCATCAGTAAAAATGAATAATAAATCTTTCTTACTATGGCAATATTCCTTATCTTTGGACTATCTTTTTCTTTCTGAGTTTTATCTTCTCTCTTCTTTTTTAGGTGAGGAGATAATTTTAAGTAAATGACAATTCCACTCCTATTTCCAATGCAAGGATAGAATTGTTTGTAGTGTAACACAGTCCCATACTACATAACTGTCCTACATATTTACAAGAATAAGTTATTCTGGTTCTGCTTTTTGCTGTGGTCTATTAGGGAAATCATGCCTAAATGTTAGAATTATTGGTAAATAGATGCAGACACAGCAGATCATAAACTCAGTGCATACATTTTGGCCTAAGACCACATTTATTTTGCTTCTAAAAAGTATTCTATGGAGTATAATATATTCGAAAATATTTCTTAAATTGTGAAGTCTTTGAGGTTGGGATATTCATAAATGTTTGCAGAGTACCTAGAATTCATCTCTGATTGGGGCCTATGGGTAATTTAGAAACATAAATATTTAATGGTAATGGTAATTACCCCTTTTTCAGAATAATAATGTCTTTGAAGTTCCATCTTGGATGAGTGAAACCCCCTTAATAAGTTTCTCCCACCACTTTGAAGAATATTTTCTTGTCATTGGAAGCATTTCTGGAATTCATAGTTCTGTATATTACAAAAATGCCACACTTCATAAATTGCAGAACTGTTTGCTCCAACCTGTCTCCTGCTTAAGGTGCACAGGAATCGGGATCCAAGTGGCACAATGGATTGTGCTCTGTGGCTGTTTCTGCCTTGATGCTTTAGCTGAGGTGAAGAATAATGTTTGCAGGGGTCAGACCCACTTCCAGCTCTGGGATTCTCGTTGTGCAGTGATCTCCCAGAACCAAAACTGGATTCCTCTGGAATTAAACCACACCAGAAGCACATACTTGAGACTGTTTCTTCCCTTGGAGCAGAACAGAACACGTGGAGAATTACTTCAAGTGACTAATGAAAACTTGACAGAATATTGACTATATGGTACCAACTTCCAAATGGCTGCCATGATGTATTGACAGCAGCACTGGCAAATAAATAATACATATTTTTAAAATTTCTGTAATTACATGTTTACCCAATAGGCCAGAACAGCTCTGTCCCAAGGAGCTGTTGCAGTCTGAGTAAATAATACATGTTTTAAAGTCCATAATTACATATTTAAACGATAGACTATCGAGGAAATAATGCACATTTTAAAAAGTCCATAATTACATATTTACATGATAGTCTGTAAATTCTGTAATTACTTATTTACACAATAGACCATAGCAGCTGTTACAGTCTATTATGGTAACTCCCATAGAATTATATTATGGATTTTTTATAACTTAAAAAAAAGTATATTTAACCGGAAAATTGTATTGTTAGTCTTTAAAAAACCCTTCACAAATCTCTGAAATAGGAAAATATGTGTGAAGTTTAAAATTTAGGGTGGTACAGAGATAGGGAAGTTCTTATCCCTTTGTGGTAAATATCTTTTGTTAGCATGAGGGGCTTAGGATTTTTCATTAATTTCAGAATTTCTTTACTTAGGTAGCAGAAATGTAAATATGCAACATTCCCTGATTATACTTTCCTTATTGTCATGTAGACATTAAATTTGGATAAGCATTCGGAATTCTTAAATTCTTCAGTTCCTGTTCTGCTCTTATTAAAATCAGTGATAAAACTCCCATCAACCCTGGTTTCAGAAATCATTTATATTGAGGACAGCACTTACACATGTACTTGAAATCAATGGCACTTAAGCATCTTTTAAAAATAAGCACATACTTAAGGACTCTCATGAATTCTGATGGACCGAAACATATGATTAAATGGTTTCCTGAATTGGGATACTGCCTTCCATGGAGGCAGGATTGGAGCCTTCCTCTTCCATGGCTTTATTGACGGGCCACAGGTTTTTTTTGGCTTGTGCTGTGGCTTCTCCCCGAGGAGAAGCTTTTTTAGGGTGTTTAACTCCAGACATACATGTGTGAGAATTGGTGCTACAGCAAATGCCTTGCTGCTCCTTTGTTCTTTGTGGAGAGCCATGAATTGAGAATTCATCCAGTGTTTTCCATAGCTCAGCTGCTGAATTTATTCCTCATGTTAAAGACTGGATCAATACACCTAAATGAGACTTCTGTCCATAATTACTACTAAATAGCAGGGCTAAATCAAGCAAGTCAGAATGTGACATTTAGCTCAGCCGGACCTTATGCATTTAGTAAGGAAACAGAGTATGAGAGAAACCTTTGATCCCCACTGTTGGTTTCATTAAAACATTGGAGTTAAGAGAATCTGAGCTGTCGGGAGCCCCATTTAAGCCTTGCCATAAACGTGATGAAATATGCAGGTACTTTTTAACGAGGGTTTGAAGGGTGTTCAATTGCTGGTCACACGTTTTGACTGAAAGCACCAGGTAAATGGCTGAAGGTTTTGTCTTTCCTTCACAATGGGCATTACAGCATCAAATTGGGTAAAGAAATATCTGGTTAGAAATAAAGAAGACTTTTTGTAAAGTGAAACATGCAAAAATTGAGTTTCACAGGGAAAAAAAAATCCTCAACAAGACACACTTCTGCTAGTTTTTGCTGTAGATCCTTCCAGATGCTGTTACTGGCACCAGTGCACACATTTGGCTATTTGGTTAAAGGCCAAACAGAAAGTCAATATCAATATCAATCCTTTGTTAAAATTGCAAAGGTGATAGAAGGAATGATTCAATAGCAGGAGCCTAATTCTTATCTCTTCCATGGTGCTTTTTATCTGTGTAAAACAGATAAATTGCTTTACCTGACTGGTCAGTCTTGAAACCTGCAAATGAAAACAAAGAATGTGTGGGATTAGAGAACTAAAAACCTGAGCAATAGCTTCAGGTTATGTAGGAGCCATATTTAAGTGGTTTACATTTAAAAGCAACTTCAGTCTTGCATTCTCCACAACAAATACTTGCATTTGAAAGATAAAAATTTAGAGGACCTCTGTCTCCTGTTGGACAGCCCCGTGGCACTCAGTGGGAATAACCAATCTTCATGGAAGCACTATCCCTTGCAAAACTGTCAAGGTCAGTTGCTGTGTCATTTTTCTACTCTGTTTTCCATTAAAACATACACACATCAATGTTTGCTGGGTTTGTAGCACTTCCAAGCTTTCCACTTGAGCTAACATACAGGAGCTGTCATCTTTTCCATGTGCACCCTGTGCCTGTGAGTTACTCACATTCTTTGAAGTTTTTGTGGAGCTACAGCTTTTCACCAGGTGAATGTTGAGAGCTTTCCCTTCTTCCAGCACTTTGGATTTGCAAGGCATCCATCCTTGCAGGCACAGCACCCACCAGGAGTCCTGGGATGTTTTATTGCTAAGGAAAGATTTTGTTTTCATGGAACTGTGGCAGTTCTCTAAGAATTCTGACCTCAGGTTGGAGCCTTCCACAAGTGCACAATAGAAGTTTACACAAATAAACAAGATGTGTTGCACAATATAAGCTTTATAAGGGAAAGCTTTATTATCACATGTGTTTTGGGCACAAACCAGCTTGTTTTATTGTGAAAAATCCCACTGGGGAGTCAGCACTGGGAATATTACATGAAGAAGGCAGCAGATTCCAGAACATTTTATTTGCCAATAAGCAGGACTTTGCACTTGTAATTTTGTTAATTGTCAGAAGTAATTTAAATTCATCAATTATCAATGAGTAATCCTATCTGAAGTGTTTCTAGGAAAAGTTAAAATCCCAGTTGGATTGATACAACACTTTCTCCTTCCGAGATACATAAATTTAGTAGAGTAAGCTGTCTCACATGGTATTTTGGAACGTTCTTGAAAAATTACATTTGAGGCTGAAGTGGGACTTTATTTCTGTCTTCCTGTATGTGATGGGAGAGGATGTGTCATTTTAAGGAGACAGATCCAGACTTCCCTCAGAAGTGCTCAGTGAAAAGGGAAGAAGCAGTGGGCATGGGAAAATAGGGAAATAGGGAAAACTGATTAGATTTTAGGAAGAATTTGTCATGAGGGGGTGGTCAAATGCTGGAACAGCTTACCCAGACAGGCTGAAATCTCAGACTTGGGCAGTTTTTTGCACTGGATTCCTGACTCTCTTTTGTAGGTTGCCATAGGACAGGTTTTGGCTGTGTCCCTCATCACCTTGCCCTTGTTCTGCAGAGAGCTTTCTGATTAAAATGTGATGTGCTATATAAAAATAAACTGTTACTATTACTGGTTTGTGGTGGTCCTCAATTGTGATGGAAGAGCAAGTGATTACATCACTTGGCAGCTATGATGACAAATATATATTTGTCAGAAATAGTTATTTACTTTATATGCACTTGTTAGTTTTCTTTTATTGCTTTTTTTATTATAATGGAACTTGAGGACAGAGACAGATTTCTTCCCTGCAGTGTTAACTACAGTAAGAGGTAGCATTATGGAATGTCATCTATTGCCTCTTAGAATGATAAATATTTCTGAGACAAAACATTGTGAAAACCTATATGTATAAATTCCTTTATCCCAGCTATTAGGATGAAGAGTAAAACTACAGCTTACTGTTACTGGGGATTTGTCAGGGACTAAATGACTCCTCTCAGGTAGAGAACACCTCCTTCCACACAGTTTCTTTGCTGTTCTTTAAGGTCTGAATGCCAGCAGTGTCTTTTCTATACAGGCCAACATTTTGCATTTGATGCTGCAGAGCAACACTTCGAGACATGGATGAGCAGCCTTTAAATACTTTTTTCTTGGTCCTTTATACCTTGTTAAGTTGAAGAATCTTTGAATATAATATTGAAGTGTCTGTGCCTCTTCTACAGCACAGTAAGGCAAGAAGGCCTTAGGATGGATTTTGGCTTGGAGAAACTAAAGTAACTTCCCAAGCTGCCCAAGGAAGGAGGTAATGTAGGTAACATAGAACTGAGGAATTTTGCCTGTTTTCCCCCATGCATTAGCCAAGAAAAGATGGTGCAGAGTAGTCAAGATACTTATTTTCTTTCTGTCTTAAATGTGTTCTGAGAGCTGAACTTGATGAATTTCAGTGGCCATCAAAGCAAGGAAGGCTTGGCTGCAGCTCTAACAAGTGAGAGCAGTGTGGGGAGGTGTTGTGCAGGCGCTCCCAGCTGTGCTAATGGCCTGCAAACCTGACCCCCTCAGTGAACTGCCAGGCCTCTGTAGTTCAAAGAGGAGAAAGGGGAATTGGGCTGTAGTTAGTGCAGTTCATCTGGTTTCTCTTGCATGGAGTCTGGATCCTTTGTTTTAAAGGATGTTGGGAAAATACCGAGCAGAGGGATGAGGTAAGGGCTGACTGAGGGGCAGGAAGTGTTCTATGAGGCAAAATGACCTTGGCTAAAACTTCCTATAGCAGCAGAGCAGAATAGCTCTGGTTCTGCCCCATTGACTCAATTAAACAATTAAAATTACAGGTGTAAGAAAGACCAGAAAAAAAAAATCAGCAAATTTTATGATACAACTGATTCTATTTACATGTAAGGTCTTAAATCTTGTTCAAGATCTACTGCTTTTGTTCAAAGGATATGCATTTTTAAAATCCAGCTGAATAACTTCCTGAAATTATAGCACTTAAATATTTTTTAATAGTCCTGAGTTTGGTTTTGGTAGCTGTTTGGTTATGCATCTAAAATAATAATATCAATACATAGAAGCCTTTGGTGGTAGCAGTGCATGTTAAGTACTGGTTGCTCAGGTTTCCAGGAGACACATTTGAAGTTCGAAAAGTCAGACTTTTAAAAATTAGGTCGGTCCTCACATAACCAAAATAAGGATTTCCTCCAAATGTTTCTATCCTGTCTTTTGAATATGTGGTGTTTACACACTCAAAGAAAAATGCCTCACTGTTGTTGCATGGATGCATTGTTGAATGAAAAAAATAAAGCAGGAAGTCTTGTTCTCTGAGCTGGAGAGTGCATGGAATTGGCCACTGGTGTCGTTAGGGGCTGGTGTGTCTGGCACTTGATATACTTTAATACACTGGGCAATTCTGAGCAAAAGATAAGTAAATGAGGAACTTAGTATAAGGTCTGTTAATATTCCCAAGGCTGTGTTTTCACAAGCTCCAGCCCAGGGTCTTTACACAATCACTATGCACTTTTAATGACCTCTGGTGCATTTTTTATACCCCTAAACCAGTTTTGTATGAATGTAGCCATACATAAAAAATGTGCACATGCCAGTGACTGGTTTGAGGCTGAAAATTTGGCATTTCCACATCCTCAGCTCTCACATAATTTCACAAATACATTTATATTAAGTCAAAGGTATTAACACTGTAGCTTTTGTGATAGTTCCTGTAATATTTCTGAGTGCTATTATAATAGCTTCTCTATCGCCTGCCCCTTTTAATGATTCATAAATTCCTTGATTTCTATGAACAGCAAACTATAATAGCACTATAATCAGGACAGCATGCTAAGGTATAGCAGAAACTTCTGCTGCCTGACTACCTCCAGCTTTCCTTCATTGCCTGACTAAATTGTTCAAAATGAGGTTTCCACTACAATTTGAAACAAGGAACTCCCGAGTTCAACACGAGCACCACTGAAGGAGACCATGCTGAAAATTAAAAAGCAAAATAGACAATAATATGTACCACATTTCAAATGGGGTAAATGCAAGAGCATTCACTGTATAACAGGCATATTATTAGCTCTACCATAATTTCTCTTTTTTCCTTTTTCCTCTATTTGGTCCTTTTAACTAACAACTTCCCCTATGCCCCTCCTGTGCCTCCTATACACTGCAGACATGTTCTGTCACAGTGATACTTCCCAGGACCTTTTTCTTGTATGCTTTAACAGCTTCATTTGAAAAGACAAAGGGTGGGTGATAACTACTGGATTTGGGGCTCTCCTTTCGGTTTTCCCTCTATTAGGACTAAATCAGCCCATAAAAACTGCAGTAAGTGAAACATCATGACAGAAATCACAGATGTCAGAATCAGGGATCTCTATGTGTTTTCTTACTGCAGCTTGTTTTTTCTCCCTGAAGATTTTCAATCCCTGTCTCACTCTGAGAATTTGGCACTGGTTACAAAAAGTTTTCCAGAAACGAGTGATATAATTTCATTTCATTCCATCTCAGTCCTGGTTAAAAGCTGTGACTGTCAGCTGGCCATACCATGTCTTATGTGATCAGTCTGCTTGAAAGGTGTTCCTCAGAAAACTCCCCATTTTGGTAGCTTTCTCCTCTGGCTGGACAGGCATGGAGAAAAGTCTCCTCACTTCTAGAGAGTAGGTGTGAGAT
The DNA here is from genome assembly GCF_027477595.1 of Haemorhous mexicanus. NCBI lineage: Eukaryota > Metazoa > Chordata > Aves > Passeriformes > Fringillidae > Haemorhous > Haemorhous mexicanus. The sequence goes on along the minus strand of NC_082343.1, from coordinate 3,556,697 downwards.
GCTTTAATTTCAACAAGAAGCTGCTGCTGCACTGGTTCATGATGAGACGTGCTGTGTAGAGAAACAGAGAGTTGTCAATGTGCTCCTTTTGCAAGCTGTTAAGTCATAAAAAAATAAACCTGCATTGATCAGAGTTCATTCTGTATGGAGTGATTTTTCCTGTGCTCAGTGCTGGCCTAACTCTGCATCTGTTGAAGCCAAACTTGTAACAGAATTAGGCCAACTGAGTACTTTTGAATGTCACATATTTTATATTTTTTAATTTTTTTTTTTTAATTTTGCATACCTAGTTTTTGCTTTTCTAAAGGAATTTATGGCAAACCTCTTTAAGCATTAACAACCAAACAGGTATGAATTCCATCTTCATCCTTCTGCTTCAAAGCAATACTTGTAATAGCACTGAATGACATCCTGCCTTGAGGCCAATGGCAGCTGTGGCTGATTAGGGAGGAATGTATAAAGTAGACAGTAGAAAAACCAAAATGGAGATTAAAGAGAAAACACATCATCTCACAGGTATAAGAGAATTTATATATCAAGGCTTGGAGTTAGGTAAACTAATGGTTAGTTGAAAAGATTATTTTCTAGATTGACAGTAACTATATCTGGATTAAATATGTAAATTTTTTTTTTCACTCACCCCATTTTGTTCTGAAGATGTTACCTGCCCACCTGCTCTGTAAAAGGGACTCTGTTCTAGGAGTGGTGAAATTTAGAAATCATCTTCCCTTTTCTTTTGCTCATGCTATATTTCCATTTTAACTCTCAGTTTCTCACTTCTCTAGCAATTACTGCCCCATTCCACTGCATGCAGCTAATATGTTGGTAATCATTTAATATAACTTCCCTTTAAAACCAGCTACTGTGCTGGAAAATTGGAAGTTAAAAAATGTGCCTGGTTTAAAAGAGCATTCCATTGCAAGTAGTTTGTGATTTGTATAATTCAACATGTATTATTTAAAAGAAAAATAGAATCCATCTAAGCTCTAATCTACTGGGATGTTCAAGTTTGTCCAAGAATTGTGGCTAAAGTGATAAAGTTGAGGCTGCTACCAATGATGGCACTGCTTGAACTGTATTAGGGCTCCTGTTATTCAATACAGGTTTAAAAATCGGGTGAACTTTGAACAGAATTTGCAGATGAAATGCTGCTATCTCGGCTAGTCAAGATTTTAAACATCTGGAGAGGGATCTTAGAAGCATCTGCTGAAATTGAGTAAATTACCAGGCTGATGAGAGATACAGTTCTTGGAAATTTGAATTTTAGAAAGCTTTTTAAACATTTTTAACCTATTTTTAGATTCTGTATTGGCTTTAACTTCTTGTGGAAATTTCTGTGTCACAAGGACTGATAATGAAAAATTTGAAATAAATGAAGTTCATCAATGTGAGAGATCTGAACACCTTCCAAGGGTAGAGCCTCTTTTCTTGTTATTTGCTGTTACTGTTATTATCATAAATTTGTCTACACTGAATGAATCTGTCTATCCTTCTGCTCTGCCAGGTTTTCAGGCTCTCTGAGTGTATTCAGTCAGTCTGAATTTCATCCCATTTATTTTCATTGATGAGCTGGCCAGTTTTTCTCTTTGTAACATAACCTGTCATCTTACTGATAGTTCCCACACTTCCTGACCTTGTAGATGGGTTTTCTGTGTATTAATGTAGCAGAAGCTTTTCTAGAGAGTGTGGAATCTGTGCCCATATATTCCACTGTGATCAGTAACTTGTAATTCTTCTTTTAAAAGTGCTCAGGGCATCTTTAGGCTTGATATCCCTTTGGTGAGCTGTGCCAGCAGTTTCTCTTGCAGCTGTAAAAACTCCTAATGGTATTGTTTCCTGAAATAATAATGTTTCAAGAGTCTGACATGGCTGTGAAGTCTAGGGTTTGTATTTTTCTAGATAGTGGTTATCACTAACCTCTCCTGAGGCCAGTTCATATTCTGACCAGGTGTTAAATGTATCTGCTAATCATTTCTCTATCTCTTCTGACATATCTTTCTGAGCTCTGAATTAATCCTGTCTATTCCTGGAGTTATGTCAACCTTCAGACTTTCTAATTTCTTGATGAGCTGTTCTGGCGTGGTACTGATTTTCTTTGGTGTTTATTCTTCCTCCCCCAGGAAATTTATGTCTGATCCTGTCATCAGTCCCAACCTTGTTTTATGTACAATAAAATAGAGAGTTCATTTTTAAGCAGTCTCTCTTTCCTGTTAGCAAACTGCCATTTGCCATTTCATAGGTGTGCTTCTGTTTCTCTCAGTGACCTTATGCTCTTTATGTGCTTGAAAAGAAAAAAAATCTTTATTTACAATTTCCTTGCCTTATGTGAACTTTTCCTTTCATTTTCCCCCTTTGCTTTCTTTATCAGCATGTCAGTCTCTTAATTCCATGTTATAATCTTTCTAGTTGTCTTCCCTGTCTTTATTTTTGTACCTTAAAGATGCCTTTTTCATAAATTAATTTTCTTTCATTTTTCTCTTCATTCTCAATATATATTTTACCACAGAAGGTTCTGATGGCAGACAGCACATTTCACCTTTGGGCATGTAATAATTGACTTTCAGTACTTTCCATTTCCTTCCCTGTCTTTTCCTCCAGTGCTGTTTTCCATCTACTCTTACCCACTGTTTCAGTAATTCTCTTTGCTGTATTCAGAGGTTTGATTTTTGTGTGCCTGTATTTTTGCCACATTGTCATCTTAATTAAAACTGTAACTGGATTGTAAGAACTGCTGAATAGATTCCAGGTGTGTCCTCTTCTGCTGAAATCCTAGGTGAAGCAGAATTCCTGCTCTTTTTCTTTGATGTATTCCCAAGGTGGGGATTCTGCTCGCTGGTGCATCCCAGCGATGCCGTGCTGCAAGACGGGCCCTCCCAGAGGCTTTGGGATGGGCTCTGGTGCTGCACCCCTGCTTTTCAGGGGAGGAGTGGCAGAGTGAGGTGGCTGTCACTGTGTCCCTTTGGCAGCACAGGGCGTCCCCACAGCACCAAGGGCTGCTTTTAGCTGTCGGAGCCACCAAACGGGGCTTTGTCGAGCAGTTCATAGAAATTTGAAGTTGTTTTAACAATAGGGCTCCAGCCTTGCTGACAGAAAAAGTAATTTATTTTGCAGTCTCTTCACACAGAATAACACAATCACATATAGTAGATGCTGTCCTTCTGCACTTTGCTATACAGTGTTAATGACTGGCACTTAAATACTTTACAAATTGAATTGCACTTGTATGAGAAACTGGATTGATAAAATAAATTACTATATCTTATAGGTTAAGGTTTTGGTTCAGCAACTGTAGCTGTTACAAATTACCTAAACCCCTTTTTATATTGCATTTCACATGGTTATATTTTACAACCACTCAAATAAAAAATTCTATACAAAAATTGTTTGATATTAATAGTAATCATTAACAACTTGATAGATTCTTGTTAAGTATATTTGCAATACATTTAATCTTATTAAGCTCAGCTCTGAGTTGTTTCTTCTGAATATTATAGGTCTTTATGAAGCTAGCAGTATAAAGAAGAGATTTCAACCATTTTCGGCCAAGAATTAGGTTTAGCTTAATGGATCAATTCTTTTCTTATTAAACTGAGTCTGACCAATGCCAAGTAATACATTCAGCATTGATCTTTGTCTCACCCTGCTGTAGCTTGTGCTCTCTTTATGTACATGAAAAATAAGGTGCCAAGAATGAAAACAATGCCTGTATAATACAAATATAGAATTTTTCAGACTTCCATTCTGCTTATCCTTTCAGTTTGTTATTAATGTCTTGTTCAATGCTTTTCTAAATGTCTTTTTAAAAGAACTTTTCTTTCCATAAAGAATATTTCTCCTTTTCTGTAATTAACAAAAAGGAAGATGAATAATGATTTAAAAAGTTCTATTTACAACTGACACAGGTAAAAGCCTTGATGAGGATTTCTCATCCTGTTTTAGAAGGCCTACCTGTACCCGTTTGATTTTTTTAATGCATGAGATTTACACAATGAAGTTTAATTTCTAAATGAAGGGAACCTTGTTAACAACTAATCTGAAGCAGTGGCCTCTTGGTCTGTCTTTATAAAAATCCCTTGATTTAATTTGAAATCTGAAAATTGCATGCAACTGGAGACATGATAGCTCTGATAATGATGGAAATTGAGATGATCTCAGTGCTTCTGCTGAAACTCATTTTTGTGCACTTTAAAGTTCACAGATAAATACTTTGTGAAGACTGAAATTTCAGATGGGAATTCCATGAGAATTTTGCCCTTTTTTAAATTAGTCCCCAAATTTCTCGCTTGCTCTGCTGAGATCTCATTCAGTGTCCGTTTGTACTTATAAACATACCTCGGGTTTTGTTTACATCGTGAACCTTTTCCAGTATTCTAAGTGTGCCCAGAGGCCAGATTTTCAGTGAAAATACAGGCTTATTATGTAAGTAATATCATGTAAAAGTTAACCATCTTATTTTTCTGTAACCAGAATTGCTGCTGTGGCTTTGTGAATGCAAATAATGGTGAAATAAAATGATAGAACTGTGCTCTCAGAATGCCAGAGCAGAATTTGCAGGGTTCTTCTTGTCTTTTTAAATGCTTTTCACGTTTCATATTTTTCAAATGTGATATATTTTTAAATAATCTAGATATTTGAAAGTGTTTATCGCACATGTCCTGTATACAATACTGATTATAGAAAAGAAGCCATTATTGGGAGGTAAAGGTGATTTCTGCATTTGTGTTTACAATCACATTTGTGCTTTGAAGGGATGATTCTGAATATGATTTTGTACTTATTGGTGCAGCTGATCAGTACACAGTGTACACAGTACTCTATTCATCGTTGGTTCTTTTTATCACAGAATATTTTATCTGATCTGGAATCTAGAACCTTCTGTGATAAAATTACAGTTTTCCACTTCTGGAATTTAATAGGTGCTGCTTTGTGAGCTCCTAGAAAGCAAAATAACTGCAACACTTACATAAATCCCGAATTCCATCCTGTAGAGGGCAATGGTACACATAAATGTAATGTAGTGTGGTACAGAAACACGAGCAGCTGAGACCTGTAAATCCTTCCAAAGTCGATAATATGATCAGTCCTAAACAGGAACTTGTGTGCTTGCTCTTACACACTGGCCTGTGTGGTCATCTAAAACCTGCTGGATGGGTTATTTCTTTATCTCTTTTTTTTTTTTTCTGTTATATCTAAGTATTTCAGGAGTTAATAAATGACAGAAAATGTTTAAATATTAAGCTATAACTGATACATTGAAAGCAGATTAAAGAATATGAGTGCCCAAATTCCACTGAAATTCAATGGATTTGTTTAAAAATCCCAGTGTTTAAATATTTGAAATAATATCAGGCATGTCAGTAGTGGGGACTTAAGTGGCACTGAACAGAGTAGTGTGTTTGAAATGAATGATAATTTTGTGGCATAGAAAGCCAAAGAACCCTGTGAATATTTATTTATGGCAGGTTACAGTGAGAGTTTCAGTTTTGTTTTATTCTTTCATATCCAGGCTTTTCAGTGGCTCTGTGTGCATGAACTCCTGTGTCTTTTTCTCACTGCACATCTCTGGGTGTAGGTCTGGCTCTGGTACAGTCACAGCATTATTATCTAAGGCAGCTGATCTCTAGATCAATACTGGTAAAGTATCCATAAAGGTTTTCTTGATTTGCTTGAGGAATCTTGCAGGGATGGACCTGAAGGTCCTTGAATGGGGTCAGCTTCTTTCTGTCTGGGTGGTGAGTGTTTCTTTCTCTTCCTAGGAGGGTAAAGTGAGACAATGTGGAATTCTGACTAATATCTGGGTGCCACTCACATTTGTATATTCCCATTCCACTGGAGTTGCTCGGGCTCAGCTTCCACAGGGATGTGAGTGAGAGTGAGTTAGCTGAGGGTTTATCCCAGCTCTAACACAATCTGTTCCTCTCAGCCACTCTCTTTCATAGATCAAAACAACAGCTTTGCCTTTCATTGCAGGTAAACAGCTGCTTCATTTCTGCAGTGGAGCTCACTTCTTCAGCTGTTTGGAATAAGCTGCTGGTGGCATAGTTGGGTTACCAAAGGACAGTTTTTCCAGGTTTTGGGGGAAATTTATTTTTTTAAGACTTTTCAGATGTCTGCAAATGTAGCTTAATTTCAGAAAGGCTGCACACTCTGGGATCTCCCAATGACTTTGCATTTTTAATTTATTTCAGCTCCTCTTCTTTGCAACTTTCTTCATTCCAGTTTAAAATGAGTCCCTACTCAGTGCTGTTCCCAGCAATATTTATTTTCTCTCTCTTTGATACAAACCTTGTCACAAAGGATCCATGTCAGTGTACTCCAAAGGCAGGCTGGCTGTGCCTCCCCTCATTTTGGTGTCATATTTGTAGCATATTGGCATATTGTAGAATATTTGCAAAAGATTTTAAGAGATAAAGCAATAAGAGAAAGAGGAAAATTGCATTACATTCACTGAAATGAAGTTTCAAAGCTTAAGTTCAGGAATCCTCAGATTAATAAAAGCCAGGAGGGGAAGGGCCAAGAATAAGTCAGTAGTGAGGAGACCTCAGCTCTGAACCTGGCACCTCTCTGTGATTTTTGTGTTTATGCTGTCTCCAGGATGGAAACTTCAGAGGTCTCCTGAAGCCAAGAGCAAACTGCAGCAACTGTGTTTTGCCGTCCCCTCTGCTCACTCTGGAGTGTGCACATATGTGGCTCAGAAGTAGGAACAGATGATAAACTATTGTTTTGAATAAATAAATCTTGAGGGTGTCTCTATTGCTGTTCTCTTTAACCTCATTTGTTTACCTTAGAACATTTTCTTAAAGTTTTCTATACATGTCTGTCTCTAGAGCAGCATTGTTTTGTTCTGTACCAGGGAAACTCGCAGGCATCACAGTAGGAATTGGATGCAAAAATCTGGGACTGGATGGGATTTAAATGGCTTTGCTTCTAAAACAGAGTTGCTGTTTGCCTTCAAACAAATGTCTGAAGTGATATTATGATACAAAATCTACAAAGCTGTTGAAAGGAGATGCATTTCAAGTGTGCAGCTCTGGTGCCTTGAGAACAGGTAAAATCTAACAGATGCGTTTTCCTATGCATTGTTAAAAATCTTCTGTTTTCTGTGGTGCAGAACTTCAATATTTTCCATTTTGCCGTATGTAAGGAATACACTTTTAAATACTATTTAGTCTGTCAAGCTCTTAGTACATATGGCTTAAAACTGAAGATCCTATTTAGATACAGATTTTTTATGCAAATGAATGAACTGCTAGAAATCAATAATGTATTTGTGTGTAAACAGAATGCATGCCTTGCCTAGACTTTTAACCTGATAGATGACAGACCCATAATAACCTTTTTTTTACTAAATACTTCATTTCTTAATCAAACCTTTCACTTTCTGTGATAACAACATATTTCTAAAAATTTTCCTATTTGTATACAAGGCTCCAGGACAACATACAGTATTCAATCAACAAATGTCTAAGCCACATGCCAGTATTGTTGGGCTCTTGGCTACAGAGGAATTTTAGTCATCACAATAAAAGGAGCAGTTTTGCTTTATTAGTTAATCCTACCAGAAGTGGGAATGTCTAACTCAAGCTGCAATCCATGGGAGTTCCATCTAAGAGAAGAATTTAGGCTGGCCAAAATTTAAAATCCTAACAGACTTTAAGGTGGGATTTTTAAATAGAAATGCTTCAAGTAAATTGCCACATTACACATTTCAAAGAAAATTTACCATAACTTTATTTTAGACTTTATTCCAAATTTTGAGGATTCTTGTAGGGGGATAAATATAAGAAAATAAAGGTAGTATAGAAAGTAATCTTGCCCTTTAAGGAGTTGCAGCTGAGTCAATTATTAGAGATTGGGAACAGGCCCGACTTTAACAGGCCAGAGCTGTAGCCAATAAGAAAAGTTTTATAAAAGAGTGGATTGGTTGGTTGAGGGGGAGCTGGAGTCCGTTGGCTACTGCAGGAAAAGGCAGTGCTTAGAGGAGCTGCGTCTGAGAAACATCAAGGAGGTGTGAAACTCTAGTAATATGGAACCTTTGCAATATAATAACAACAGATCCTTCCCCCATTTTAATGTTTTGCTGTTGCTATATTCTGGTTTTTGTTTTCCTAGTGGCTCTTATCACTGTGTAGCTTTAGAAAAATACCTGTTTTCCCAAAATAGGCACAGAGCAAAAAATAGTAAAAATATGGCTATTTACACAGTTCTGCTTCCAGGCAGAAAACCTTTGGTTTGGGTCAGGGTTATTTCCATGTGTTCAGCCAGCAGCTTGCTCCTTATCCACTGTGTGCTGAGAAGCAGGGAAGGGCACGTGTTTGATCAGCTCTTCAAGCCTGGGAGGGATGGAGGCTCCAGGGGGTTTTATGGGCAGGGGCCTATGCACACCATTCCTGAGAGGGCCCTCTGTTCCAAACTGCTTCTTTACAAAATTATGTGAGCTTCAAAAGTGAGCTGAAAATAAAGGTGTGCTTCAGATGATCATATCCAGTGTCATCTGATCTTGTAAGATTTAGATAAATGCATGCTTGCTAAATGTTAAAAGACAATTAGCTGTAGATTTTAATCAAAACTAGTCAATAGTTGAAGTAGTGAGAGTAATGAGCACTGCAGCTTGTTGTGTAGTTCTTCTCTTTGGCTGTGTTTTACTGGCTTGGGGGCCATACCTTGACCTGTCTAAAATAGAATGAATTTTTTATATACCATGGGTCTGCTGGAGCCATCTTCTCTTCCAACTCCATTACTGAAGTACATGAGGAAAAAGGAGCCAAGCAGATGGATAGTTGGTACCTCGAATTGCTAGTGCAGGTGATTGTTATCAGTTTGGAGGTGCTTATGTGAGTGCCCTTTGGGGTGCCTTTATCTCCACGTATACCCTGGAATTCTGCAGAAGGTCATGTCTGAAATTAGCGTGGGGATCAAGGATATGCATGTGAGAAGATCAGTGTGTTAGGAAATAGATGGAAACAGTTGCTGGAGATGAAGGAAAGCACAAGGCGAAATGAGTAATTGCAGAGCTATAGGCAGGTGTCAAGGCAACTGTGAAAATGAACCTGGGGGGGAGGGTTGTACTGTGTAAGTGTACAGACTGACCCTCAGTGCAGCCTTACCCACTTTCTCCTCATATGTTAAGATAATTTTAAACAATTTTTCTTACAAAGCTGGCAGACCAGAGGCCCATTTCCCCCGTTGCCTGGCTGAGAGGCCTCCAGCCCTTGCTGGAGAAACCAGCACTCAGATTGAAAGGGTTCCCTCCTTTGGTCCATTCGGCCCTCACTTCTCTCCTGAGAAAGGCATTAAAAGTCTTGTCAGATGTGCTGCTCTGCTAAATAATAATGGCAAACATCCATTAGAAGCCAGACCTGGAAGTACCAAATTCAGTTTGTATAGACTAACAAATGGGTGTTAGGCAGTAATGACCTATGTTTGATCCCACAAAACCACTTCCATTTCCAAATGCTGAGGATAATAAATAAGAGTGTGGAAGGCTTCTGCAAGTCAATGAGCTTGGGCTTCTTCACAGCAGTAAGAAAGAAAGTGTGTGGCCTTCCTAAAATCCCACTCTGTCTGCATCAGGCTGCTCTTTCCAGAGTCTCTTCCAATACCCACTGCATGAAGCAATAGGGATCAGGTGCCTGGACCTACTGAAGCAGCCAGGCTGTCTCTTATCCTGGACCACTTGCTGCTTGGACACATTTAAGCAATTCCATAATGGAATAATTCACCATTTTTATTACATATTAAGTTTGTGAGTTGCTTTTCAATTTTAGTTTGGATCAAAGATTGTTTTGGCAGTGGAAGGATTGCTGTTGGAGGATAGTTATGCAGACCTGAGGAATGCGAAATGTTCGTTAGATTCTCCTGTTTGTGTTTAGGATATCCCTTCCCACCAGTTTCACTTTTGGAAACTCAGGAGCAGGAACATGCTCAGTTGGGGTGGCTGAGCCCTGTCATGGGGCTTTTCTAGGCCGAGCTTCTGTTCTGAGCTCTGTGGGTGACACTGAAATCCTTCTATTGCTTAGACCTGCACTTAGGGCAGGATGTACAGCACAAACCCTCAGAAAAGAGACACTGTTCAGTGCCGAATTAAGCTGGTTTAAAATCATACCTTTAGGAGAACAAATGTGCCTTTGTAGCAAGAGGAACTTTGGAACACTCAGAAAACTGAACTACTAAAAAACCTAGGTCTTGAGCTGGTCCCTGTATTGTCTTTTCATGCACAAGAAGTGTTCAGCTTCCAAATGGATCATTTGGAATATTTTTCTAGGTATCTTCTCTGCTTTTTATATTACCAGTTGTTACAGAAGAGATTTTTAATAAGCAACATAATAAAATGTGCTCTAATAAAGCACATTTTAATCTTTTTCCTATTCACCCTTTTTAGAAAACCGAAAGATGAATGAACAATTTAATACAAAAAACTGCTGATAACATGAACATTTAAATAACTATATAACTGCAAATACATATTAAAATAAGTTCAACTATTTAAAAACAATTACGAATCACTTACAGTAGTCATCTAATGTATACTTAAAGGCAAATACAGATTGTATATTTTTCAAATGGATGGAAAAACTATTCCGGCCACTTGGTGTCTGAGAAGCAAATGACTGATTGCTTTTCTGGTATTAAACTGGGGGACTGCAAACATTAAAAAAATCACTAGACCTTGAATTATATCAAAATATAATTGGAATAAAATAATTCAGAAGATAATTCAGTCTTGCTACTAATGTCGTTTACACAGATAGCAATGCTAATATTTTTTCCTTTGTTGTAGACTTAGTCAGTTTAACTCTGTGGGTGCCAACCTGACCTCCTGCACCAGGGACAGTTTCTGTTAAAAGGTAGCTTTTGGGCTTAATTTTTTTCCTGGAAAACATTCTGTATTTTTGTAGGTCTCTTTGTGATGTTCAGAGGAGTAATTCAGGTCCTGCAACACTCAAAAGAAATTTCCTAAGATTCTTAGCAATTTCAAGGTCTAAATAAACACACAGTAAGAATTTTCAAAGCACCTTAGAAATTGGAGTTGCTCAAATACATTTGAAAACCTGGTCTTTATTCATTGTACTAATTCTGTGTAATTCCTTTAAAGCCATTGAAGTGTTTTGTTGAGGAATTCTGAAGGAAATAAGAGGAACAGTTGCCCTGCCAGATAATGTACTGCTTTATGGTTCACCTTTTGGGCACTGTTTGTTTCTATATTCTGCTTTCTGTGTAACAGCTTTGCCATGACCAAACCTGTTTAATATCTGGCCTGATAAAAGAAAAACCCAGCCTGAGTTTCAGAGTGTGCCAAGCTGCCCTTTGAAATTCTCATCCCTCAAGGAGCTCCAAATTCAGCACACAAGACTCAGCTTTCCCAAAAGGCCAGTTGCTTTTGAGAATTGTGGCTAACACTTAAGGAATTCTCTGTCAGCAGATTTCCACGCCTGAAGTATAAGCAGATGAATGGAAGTTGTTGTAAGAGTGAAATATTTACTCACTCTGGTCCTCATCTGGATGACCCAGAGATCAATGAAAGCGATATTGATGTCGTTGGAGGCCAAGGTTCAAACCCAACTTGGTGCCAGTGTGCAGATGGATCCATACCCTGCAAACGCTGTGCTCTTCCTCACAGATAAAATCACAGCCTTGCTTGGGAAGGGAAGCACTGAACACAGCAAGGTTTGTTCTTTTCTCACTGGCTGTACATGGTGAGAGGCACAGTATTATCCCAGTAAAACTCACGGTATGATGAACCAGAAGAAACACTGTGCTTTCAGGTTTTTTCACTCAGTGGAAAATTCCAAGTAGAGTCCAAAGGTGGAAAGATGATATACAACATTTTCCCCATTAGGTGCGTGCTGAAAAATGGAAAAGTTGTTTTCCTGAGTCTGTCATGTTAGCAGACTTTATGTGAGGAAGAAGGGCTGCTCTAGCTCCAAGAAAACTCATTTTTCTGTATGGGGACATGTGATAACCTGATAGATGCATGTGTGCTGCAGTATTTAGGAGCTCCTGTTAAGTTTGGGGTTGAAATACTTCTCTTTTGCCCCTTTTCACTGCAAATGTGAAAAATAATAAGGTTACACTGACTCTGCTCTATCAATAAGAGGTGACACAGCTATGAGCTGGAAAGGGACTGAAAAGAAAGGCAGTTCCAAAATCCAAAGCCCTGCACTGCCTGAAAACTTGCCCCTAAGTTTAAAGAGAACACAGCTCATTTAAATTTAGGATTAAAAAGCAGCATGCCACCAACTTCAAATAGAACATGTCTTATTTAAAATTAGGATTAAGTAGTAGGTTTTTTAACTGTGACAACCTAGCTGACATTTGGAGGGAGTATTTCTTGCCTTGTTTAGACATCATGTTCTACCCTTGGTAGATCAGTGGATACAGAGCATGCTTAAGTTGGCTAATTAATTTCAAAGGCAGTGTAGAATTGACTAGCAGGTAATTTAATCTAAAAAATAATTAAAACTATTGAAATTATTACATTGTTGTTTAATTAATATTAGTTAATATTGTAATTTTCAGCCTAAATTATGCTGATTAAAGATTTCTCTCATAAATACCAATAAAATTAATTACAAATTAATTAAATTTGCTAAAAGATTCTCATAATGGACTTCCAGCTATTCTTGATTTTTGCAATAAATAAACAGAAGCATTATTAAGTGGTATATCTTCCTGAGGGAGATATTTAAACATGATATGCAGATATTGCAAATGGAAGGATTTCCCATGAAAATAGACACGCTTAATAGCAAAGGCTGTTTTTTCCCTTCCAGTGAAAGGAAGAAAATAAGAGAGCTTGAAAGCAACATTTTTATTTTATTGTTTGGCAAGACAAAATGCTTTCCATTCTGTTCCATCTGAGATTCCAGGAAGATTTGTTGACACATGGCAGTTGTGCCTTCTCCCAGCTCCAGTGTCTTGCATGGTTTTGATAGTAAAGGAAGGCTCTTTTCTACAGTGCAGCAAAAGAAAGGCTGCATTTTGATCTGGACTGGGAGATGGGCAGCAGTCACGGGGGTAATTCTTTGTGTTTAGGGGAGTGTGCGCATAAACTCCTGGCAAAGCAAGGAAAAGCCCCATGCTCTCCATCCAGTGGGAATCCTGATTTTGATCCCTGCTCCCATTTCATAAGCTACCAACTATCACCATGTTTGGCAGGGTGAACACCTGCAGAAAAATTCAATTACATCAATATCTCCTATTGCCAAAAGAGCCCAGCAGTTTGTTTTATGAAATAGGAATGTTTTGTTTATTGTTCTCCAATCAGTTCTGCATTGGGTTTCCTCCTTTTTGTGATGCTACACCACAAACCAGGTGATAACAGAGGTGATAAGACCTGTAACTGAGCTGTGGTTTGCAGCAGCTGTTCCCCCTTCTGAATTTGGCTCTGGAATTGTAGACTACACTTCCCATGATCCATCTACTCTCCTATAGCCCTTAAACTCCTTTAAAGGGAGGATTAGGCAACAAAATAAGGGGAAGTGATTTAGTTGTTGAGTCATGGGGATGATTTCAAAGAAAGTACTTGAGCTGCAGCTCCCAGGAGCTCCTCTGGACATGCATATACCTAATATAAGGTTATATCGTTAACAAAAAATATTTTGGTACCGTTCAACAAATCAGGATCTTTTAGCTCTTACAAAGATGACCTAAAAGGATAATTTGAATATTGAAAATCCCTTGAATAAAGTAAATTTTGTAGTAAGGATATTTGCTGCCTTTTTTGTTTTGGTTTATTTTTTTATAGGTACAGTGGAAATTCCTCTTGATGGATTCCAGAGTTGCTTGGCATGCAGAATTTCCACTGAAATTAGTAATGTGGTTGTCACAGCTTGTGTTTCATGAAAAGATTTTCCTTAACTGGACCCCATCTTATGGTTTCAGTGTTCTCTGGAACACACTTAACTAATGAAACTTAAATGAAAGTGGTATTCATTTAATTTTGATTATAGTCTCTATTTTGTCTAAAATACATTTTTAATTGCACTATTTCTGGGGAGCTAATGAGGGGAAAAACTTGTTTCTGAGAAATTGAATCGCAGCTGTAGTCGCAGATAAGGCTGACATTCCCTTCTTAGAAAGAAGCAATCAATGCTGAATGTATCAGGTGAGTTCATTTCTCTTGCTCTGCTTTAATAGCTTATAAAGAAGATTGATTAAGTTCTTGTCTGATAGATCAATAAAGGAATGAAAGTTAGCTTTCCCTCCTTCAAGCATGGACTTGGCATCTGCTGGGGAATGTAGGAACTGAGGAGGAGTGATGCTGATTTGGGGAAAAAAAACCTAAAAAACAGGGATTCCACCAATCTCATTCCTATGCTCCTGCTTACACAGCACAGGAAGCAGTAGCCATGCCATTCACAGGGAGCGGCCATCCGGCTGGATTCCTTTTGCCACACCTCTCTACTGTGTTTTCACATCCTTATGCTTTGGTGCAAAGTAAGATTTCATAGATTCAGCAACCAGTAGTTTTTGGGTTCATAGCCTTGATAATGCAAGCTTAAAGGGCTCGACCTCTTAATTCTCCTAATTTCCATCCAGGCAGGGTAACCAATGATTTTCTGGTCTTTGGAAACTTCAAAAATCATCTTAGCTTTTAAAATGGTAGTTTGAGAGAGTGTCAGTGCAGGGGTTTTGATGCCTCAAGGTGTTTAGGCTGGAAATGGCAAGAAAATATCCTTAAACCTGAATTCCCAGGCAAACCAATGTGTTTGCGCTTGACTTTTTTTCAGTGTAGCATTTCACCCCTTTGCAGTGCTTTTCAGTCTTCCAAAAGCAACAAAGTTTGTGGAATATAAAACAATGTGAGGATGAAGGGAAACAGGAACTATAAAGTGTGGCATTTGTGACAGTAGCAATGTCACAGCTATGAGAAATAACAGAAGTAACATAACATCAGTATTTTATTTGCACATATAAACACTTCAGTATCTTCTATGGTGGCCCATGTTTTTTATTTACTTCTGTTGTTGACTTTTATGGTTGTGTCACACACCTGAGCAGAGTCTGCAGGTCTGGAGCTGCCTTTGCAGAGGAGACATCCCTCTTTAGCAGCACGAAAAAGTGAGAGACAAGTTCAGCATTTACCTCATTTGAATAACGTGGAAGCCCAGATATTGCTTGTATCTGAGAAAAGATAGTCAACACATGTACTGTGGAGACATCCAGGATGCTAATTAGCTGCAGACAGAGCTGCACAGTTCTCATCTCTTTATATATATACACACAGACATGGGGTTTTTTTTCTTTCAAGCACAGTTATTTAAAGAACTCCATACGTGGTACAAAATCCAGAGATGAAACCTGGCAAAAGCAGTGTCTTGCTTGTAAATTACTGGTGCTTTGTTACTGTTACTACAGTACATATTAAACTTTAATCTTATTGATTTGTTATTGATTTTTGTTAATAGTGAAGTTTCTTGATACAGTGTGACAGGCTGCTTGTATCAGCAATTTCAATTAGATCTCTAAATAACTGATTGTATAGACTGTCAACTTCTGTCTTTTCAAATTAACTTTCACATCTGAAGTCCTGAGTGTTCATCTGCACCAAGTAGCTTTGGCCAGGCTTTTCCCAGCCCAACAGTGACATGCAAACACGGAAAGGAGGTGTGGCAAGGAAGATTGTTTTCCCTATGATTCCCTGGATTGTCCATATTTTTTTTTTTATTTTTAAAGAGAGGATTCTCTGTGGTAATTTGCCATTCTCTTTATGCTTATTCAAAGAATTAAAATGAGATAATCCTAGGCAGACAGTTTTGTAATGTTTCAAAAGAAATGGTGTCTGATAGAGAAGTTGGCCTTTGCAGATATCCTGCATTACGAGGGAGAGAGGCAACTCTCTTAAAGATCATTAAGAGAGCAAGAATAAAGGTGGTCATATCCCATCTGCAGGTCTTCAGTCATGGATTTGAATTTGTATGTGACTGGGGTCTTAATATAATAATAAAATCAATTGGTGTCATTCATTCTCTGGTAATCATGAGACAAAACCACTGTGCATTACACAGTTCCAAAATGGAATCCAGTGACGCATGCTACGGAACTTTCATTATCACAGTTTGCTGTTGTTAGAAGCTGTTATGTTTCCTTTTTTTTTTTCAGAGAAAATTAGGCTTTATATTTCAACCAAGTATTTGAACACAGTAAGAATAACATCTGTTGCACAGAAATGCAATTTTCAAAGTTATTTGCATTTTCACCAATCAAGCTTGGTTTCAGGGAAAAAATCACACTTAATTGTATGACTAAGTGCATTGGATGCCTACAGGGTTGCATAAAAGCGTGAAGGAAAATTCTCTGTAGGGTGGCATATGGAGTGAGCTTCCTGAGGTTTGGAGTTGTGGTTTGAAGTGAGTGAGGTGTGACAGAGATGCACTGGGCCTGGCTGAGTCTCCTCTGGATCAGGAGCCCTCACTGGAGAGCTGAGACTTGTCAGGCCACTAAGGACAAACACTTTTATATTCCTTGTCATGGTGAACCAAGCTGGAAAGCTTCAGTTTGTGTTCTGAACTGGATGGGACTGTGTTGGGAATGCGAGGTGGAGTCCCCCCTGCTCCTGCCAGCAGCTGTATTTTCAATGAGGAGTGAAGACTTGCCTTCCTTCTCCTTCTTTGGTATGAAGTCATCTAAGGGAGGAATTGTCTAATTAAGGTTGGCTAAAGGTAAATCACTGGATTGTGCTCATAAACTCCCAGTGTGGGTGCTGAGAACTGTGCAGTGCTTTGGAGGTGCAGACACTGAGTCAATGTATCCAGGTAATCTCAGGAAATCACATTTCCAGTGCTGGTGTTTTTGGGGGAGGGTTGGTCACTTTTTTTTTTTTTTTTTCTATACTGCCTTTACTCACAAAGTAATTTGTCTGCATTTATATCCATGATTGCTTGTCTGAGCCTTTAGTTTTTCTGAGGAACCATGAGCTCCTCACCAGGGAGGGTACCCAGGGCATCCAAGAATTCTTGTCCTGTCTGCTGTCCACATAGGAAATGTGAGATGTCACCTCTTGGTGTTCTTCATGATGAAGTGATGGCTTCAAGAATCATCTCCTAGTTCCCCTTGTAAAGGCCAGCTGCTTTTGTGAACACACTGGTTTGATTTTTGTTTTACCCGTTTTCCATCAAGACTGTGGCTGTGTCCTGGTGCAGAACTAACCTGGGGTCTGAAACTATTTCCTACAAATTAGAAGAGCCACATGTGCTTGATACTTTTTCCATTAGAAAACAAATGCACCTGATAAAAATAATTAGAACAGTCCTAAACAGAACCTGGTTGCTGAAATTCAGTCTAAATGTTTTCAGTCAGTACAGTGGCTGTGGTGTGACTGAGAATGTTCTTTTCCAGTTGGCAGGTGATAAGGAATTTTCCAATATAATATCTTGAAGACAGTGAGGGATCATCACTACATAATGTGACTTGACTTCAGAATAATTTCAAATTCTGTGGAGCATATCAAAGCATTTCTAATTTATTGCTTCTTATTTTACTGTAATTAAAAATTGAAAAATCTGACTAGATTTTTTTATCTGTTTGTTTTCTTGAAAAAATATTTTCTCTCTAATATTATATAAATATTACTTTGGATTAAATTAACTATAAACTTTCAGGTTTGGTTTTTTTTTTTTTAATCATTAGATCCCTTGAGTGAGAATAGTTTATTTCTGACAAAACCTAAATGGGGCTGACAGCCCCCATTGGAAGGATTATCTCATTCTAACCCTGTGTCATGGGCAGGGACACCTTCCACTAGAGCAGGTTGCTCCAAGCCCTGTCCAGCCTAGCCTTGAACACTTCCAGGGATGGAGCCTGTTGGAGTTTATTGTTGGCCTGGCAAATATTTGCATGGGCATCTTGCAGTTCAGTCTAAGAGGAGCCTCTGACATGCCGAGAGCTCACTTGACTCTGTAGCCTGTGGTTTTCTTGCACAAATAATTGAATTGAGTAATCAGCCAGGTCTTGTATTAGATGGAAAAGGTCACTTTGGTGCTGACATCTGGGGAATGTGGTAGGATTTCAGCCTGTAGGAGTTTTCCCAAAGCTGTTTGTACCATAGCACATTGTCAGGGACCTGTTCCCTGATACCTCAACCCCTTGGGAATTCCAGGCATGGTTATGTCTGTAGAACTGTTCCCACTGGGCATCTTCTGTGTTGTTTCAGGAACCCCTCTTCTCTGGAGGGAACAGCAGGCTTGATGCTGTGTCAGTTTAACACTGCACTGTCTAAAAACATGGCTATTATTTGTTGGAGTTAAACTTTGGGGTCAATTATTTGTGGTGAACCCAGATTGCTTTGGGGGAGGTCACTCAGCAATGAGCAGCTCTCTTCTGGTGTCAGGCAAAGAGCACTAAAATGATAATAACAATGTTCAGGTAAAGCTTTGCAAGTCAGATCCTCTGTACCAAACACTGCTTTGTCTTATTACCTAGTGGAGAGGCCTGTAAGAACTACTAGTTGTGCACTAACAAAGCCCTCCTAAACCTGAACCAGAAGGGACAGACTGGCTTGGAAAGACAAGCACCCCCAGCTCCCAGCTAATTGCTTGCATCAGCTCTTTTGGGTCCCTTTTAAAAGCATCCACGGGTTAGGCTAAGCTGTACAAAATCTGACTTTGGCCCCACTCTGGAGTTTTAGTGACAGGCCACCTCTGCCAGCTTGGAAATGCTACGAGGAGGTTCAGCAATGCACAGCATTAAGGGTGTTTGTGCCCTGTGTGAGGCTCCCTGAAATGGATGCACATGTTTAACTTCCTGCACTGTGAGTAATCCCATTGACTTCCACGAGTGCTCATTCCTGTAAGATTCAGTTTATATGCAAGACTTGCCACTCCTGGTGCATCAGACGCCTGCTTTTAACAGCTCCTTTGAAAGCTAATAGAGCTGGACTTTGAACTTCACTGTTATAATTCCCTGCATTTAGCTTGGGCAGCCCCACGGATGCTAAAAGTGATGGCCAGAGACTTGCTGGAGTGAAGACAAAATGCTGAGAACAAGGCAAGAAACAGGCTTTTTTTCCTGGAAAAAAACAGGCTTTCTTCTTTCCAGTAACTGCTACAAGAGAAAATTGGTTTCAAATAATCTCAGACTTGGGCCCAATTCTGCCACCTTTTACTAAACTCCTTTTGGCTTTAATCAGAACAAGATTGGGCTAACTGCATAATTTCCATGCTGCTTTACTGATAAATGACTTCCTTATTTTAAAAATTGAATTTTCACTTTAAAGTGCAGTATGTATTCCTTTTTCTATCCCAAATTAAGTCTGACTCTGCACTCTTTCCGTAAGCAAAATGCCTTAGGAGATTCTGAGGTTTGCTTGTGTGAGCACAGCAGCAGGGCCTGAGCTGCAATACACAGGATGCTTCAGATAAAGTGATAAAACTGGTGCAGAGTCCAGCAATATCTTTGTAAATATTGAAATGAAGTACTTGCTAGTCCAGAGCTGTACCCACCGTGTGGGATATCTCACAACTCTTCCTGAACCTGTGTCTGAGGCTACTTTATGCATTAAACACAACAAGGCAGTCAAAGGTGTGCATTACATTAAGATAACATTCTTTCAGGGTCACTGGAGGCATCTGGCTGTGCCTTGTATCTCCGCCTGCTTCCAAGACATTTATCTCACAGGAACATGTGTGTGTGTTTGTTCTGTTACCTAATCATAAAGTGGCATTTAAAAATGGCTCTCTCCTATTAGCTGATGAGGTCGGCTGGCTGGATATGCAGCTGCCTGGGGCTGCCAAATACACGGCACCTTTGCAGCTGGGGAACTCTGGGCTGCAGTGGGGGAGCAGGAGGCTGGGTGGTGGGTCTGGGATGTGCCACCTGGATCAGCCGGACCTTTCTGTGGGCAGAGCTTTAAAACCAACACCTTGACCACAGATGGGTCTGTGACCTGCTGGGCATCGCTCTTGTTGGCCCAGGATGTTTGGCACCCGTGGCACCAAGATAGCTGCAGAAACTCCCTCTTCCCCTACTTACTGAAGTGCTATTCCTCTGATCAAAGCCTGGCTATTTGGGCTTACTCAGAATGCTAATTTTAGGAGAACCTCATGTCCTGTTAGAGAGTTGTTTTTCAGCTGCAACCTCAGTTAATGAATCCAGATTACAAGTGCCTGGAAGAAAAATACTGCCTCAGGTCCCTCAAATCCACTTCCCAACTCATTTTTAGGGTCACTGGAGTGGGACTAGTGAGCACTACATTTCTGTCTTTTTAATCCTCTGAAGCTATTTAATATACAGAAAGGCAAAGTATCAGATCATGGTCTTGTAAAGAGTCACAATCAGTGAAGTCAGTTCAGAGAAGGGGCAAGAAATCTGAGGTGCCCTTTTTCCTCTACTGGGATGGTCTCAGCTCTCCCTGGGTAGGGGACACTGGCACAACAGTGTCACTGATAGTGCCTGGTAGGTAATGGTTCTGAATATCTGGATAGCAGAGGAAGGAAACAGGCACATGAGAGTGTGTATCTGGCAAGAGAGAAGGAAGATTTATTTGAGAGAACTGTCTGAACAGGACACTGAGATGTGCTCTCTGTGCACTGCTGCACGCAGAGAGCTGGGGAGGAGAACCTGACTGAGACACGGGGCAAAGATGATGGAAGTCTGAGGTTTTCCCTTTTAAAAAGACAAGACTCAAAGTAGCTTTGTAAATTCATAGTAATCTGTCATGGAAAGGGGTGATTTCACTTGAGAATTCTCTGTTTAGCAAAATGGGTTAGTTTTTTGGAAGGCTTTAAAATAGGCTACATTAGAGTTTAAAGCCTTTTAAGATCCTCTCATCCCTGGTTTTGAGATGCATGCAGTTTTTATTCCTGAAGCTTTTACATTTTAGCAACACTAGCTTTTAATTCATTATACAGCAGTATGGAGCTGTTGAGAGAGACATAGCAGCTTGATTCATTTGAAATCCTAGGACAAATAGGCTTTAAAAAGCAAATGCATTCATTCTGACACTAATTATGTGTCTTTCCCACATGTCGTAGTATCTTGTGTCACAAATTGCTCTCATTTGCTACTCAGTGCAGAATGTCTGAGAGACGATGAGTGCAGAACAATGTGCTTAAAGCAGGTGTAGGACAGGTCTAAAACCTATGAAGTGTCTGGGGGCAGGACAAAAAAATACTTCACACCAAAGGAATAAATAAAGTAAAATAAAATGAATCTTTCAATGGCTATTAATTTTTGCTAGATTTTAGTTGCAATTTTGCCGCTTGTAGAATATGCTGCTACATGCCCAGCAAAGAGAAAAGAAAGATGCTGGTGACCTGGTGAGCACCTTTTAGGCACATGTAGTTTTTTCCAGAGCAAGGGGGGAAGCTATGCTGAGTGCAGACACACTTTTCCATGTATATGAATGCAGAGGATTTGATGTATTTAAGTGAATTAGAAAAACCTCGTGTTACTGAGCCAGCGCTTGTTGCTGGATAATGGACAAGACTGGTATTGCTCTTGTGTAACTAATCCTGTAATAGTGTCACAGGTTATTTGGTACCAACTGGTGTTTCTGTTCTCAGTAAAGAGCACCCTTCCCAGCTCTGAGATTAGAAGTTAACAAAAAAACAACGTGAGCAAAAAGAGATCATTAAAACCAAAGATGGTTTGTTTTTAATTTTGGATAAACTGCTTCTGTTTCTTGCGAGAGGCATCCTCCTCATGTCCAAGAGTTTGAAGCAGCAAATGTCTTTTCACCTGTGCTGCAGGATTCAAACCTGGCATGCCTTCCACGTAATGCAGTTTGACAGTTCATTTGAAATAAATGTGCCGATAACCCTTAAAAGTGGTAATAAAATACTCTTTGCTCTACTGTACAGATGATTAATACCACTAAAGTAATTAAATTCCATTAGGCTGGGGTTCACATACCCAAGGAATTGGTGCCAGGATTTAGCAGATCTCTAGCGAGGACAAAAGACTAATGCCTTTTAAAGCAATGTTTCACAAGTAAAATCCCAGGAAAGTCTATATTAACTTAGGACATCTGCTTGTTGTGATTGTTTGAGCTATTGATGCATTGGATCATTAGCAGGGGACTGTGAACTACTGTTTTCCTGTTGACAGGGATCTCTCACCAGGAGCTGTGAGGTTTCTGCAAAGGGAGGAAAAGCAGAGCAGGGCAGCCAAGCTGGGGCTGGTGCCTGGGCTTTGACTTACAGAATTATTGCTAACTGTACACTCTCTGATGGTAGGAAACAGCATTTTGCCCCCAGCCATTTTTCCCAAGATCAGAGCCAAAGTAACTCTGTCTCCTGCTGTTTTGTAGCTGTAGATTCTTAAAGAGTGGCATTATTGTAGTCGATGAACAGTTTGCCCCCGTTCAGATGGCTGCAGTAATGACCCACAGGGGAGGCAGTGCTTAGGCGCTGCTGACAATGTGACCAGGTGCTGCAACATAAGCATTTCATTAAATATTGAAGCAATGGTTTTCAGTTACAGTGGCAAAAAGGAAATTTGGGCTATGTCCAAATATGTGGCTATTTTTTTTTTCTTTCAACCTCTTCTAATCACATTATTTTTTTGTGTGACCTTTTTTCTGCTAATTAGCTGCTGCCTTGAGAAGCATTGTGGGTAATATATCCGAGGTAATTCAACATTCCACTTTACACCATGGTATTCATTCTTAATGTATCTTTGATTTATTTACTGCATAATTTTTTGGGAACTTATAAATATGCAAACCACAAAAAACACCCCAATCTTTATTTTTACCGTACTTCAAATCTACCCCAAAAATATGTAAATAACTTGGACTTCTGTTTGAAAGTGACAACAAAAAAAGATTTGCACTACAACCTGTTTCACTTCAAGATGATGTAACCATGTAGGAAGTTAATGTTGTCAGCAGGTGCAAGAGAGGTCTAAAGGCTCAATCCTTGTCGAGATACTCCTGGGTGTAGTACCTGGCTGTTGTAAAATTGGTTACTCCACATGACTGTGGTGAAAAATATTAGATGATGTAAAGTGCCTGCTGCTGCTTCTGCCCATAGATCTGAGTGTGGGATCAAATGCCACCTTTGGCTAAAACCCAAGGACCTATTAAATTCTAATTAAACATAGCCGTCCTTTGAACATGGCAGCATATTTTGAAAGCAGAAATTATCACAAATAAATTATCAAAATCATCAAGAAAGGTGTATACATTCCTAGGACCTATATATTAAGCTGTCCTGTACTATATATATATGCTATAGCATATTTGCTAAAAACGCTGACAGTTTTCATTATGCTACTTCTATTATTATTTTTTGTTTGTGAAATTATACATGACATTAAATTACTTAAAAGTGCAATAGTTTAATTTTTAAAATATTTCTATTTTTTGCCATACACAAACACATTCAGTACAAATTGTATGATCCTATAAATATGATCCTGCCCATGAGAGTTTTTTTCATAGCTTAAAAATTGTTTACCAAGATGCAGGTGCAAAAACAGACAGAAAAATGTTCTAGGGGAAAAAAAAGATATGCTCTACTAAGGCCTGTGTTTTACATGTGCAGTGATAGAGATTTGAGTAAACAGGTGCTGTTCAAAGTTACTACTGGTTGTGTTCTAATTCTAATACTTGATGTAGTGAGATTTTCTTTTTCTCTCTGAAAAAAATGTTGAAGTTATTTTTAAGGGTCACAGTCCATTTTTTTTCCTTTCCTTTTAAAGGAACTTTTTTTTTCTGTTCTGTCTTTTAAAGATTTTTGCTTTTTTTAAGAAAGGGAAACAACTACTTTTTTAAAAAAAGAGGAAGGAGAAAGACTGCAATTGTAAATATGTACAGCAAGAAGGGAGATATCTTGACATTTTTTTAAACCATTAGCTCTTTCTTCATTACACTTGTAAGCTGCTGCTGTGCTGCTCAGTCTGGCTGGAATCACGAGGAGGAAAGGCAGCAACTGGTTAAAGCTGCAGGATTATGAAATGCACAAAGCAGCATCTTCTCTATGTTGGAGGAGCAGATAAACCTGGCAGTGTATGAAAATGTTTCCAGAATAACAATATTACACTGAAGAAATTGCTGTGATTACAAATCTTACCCTGTGCCCTTTGCAGAACTGGCCTAGTTCTGCACTTCCAGGAGCAAGCTCCAACTGGTGAACTGGCACCAGCCAAAGCTCCAGGTATTTCTGTAAGGATCCTGTTTAACTGCAGGGATTTGGGCATCTCCCAGAACGTGGCATTTGCTGAGGCTCTGGTAAAAGATTCAATGAGTCCACAGATGAAGCAGCCTGCCAGTGAAATATTTATTATGGGATGAAAAGTGTAGGGTTCAGTTCTTGCAGCAAACCTTCTATGAAGGCTTTATATGCCTAAGGTTGAACCTAATTTACCTCCTATTCAAAGAACAACATAAGTGTTAAATATTTATTTTTTATGTACTTAACATTTTTATATTGTGTGATTTAATATCACATTGCTGCAAATTTTGTTTTTTTTTTATTTTGGTGACAGAGTTTAGTTTTAAAACATCATTTGTGCCCCTGTCCCATATGTCAAAATCCATGCTGGATTCAGCAGGATTAGGGTTTTTCTTGACAATTATAATTTGACAACCACTAAACTCTGATTCATTGTGTCACAGTCATGTAATTCTCTAGCAAACAGTTCCATGACTGAATGATTTGGGACTCTTATCCAAACTTTTAGGGTGCCTGTGATTTATTCCATCTCTTATCCTTGAAACAATTTATGGAATGCAAAGATTCAATATTCTTGATTACTGCTTAGTAGCCAGAGGACTTCTTTTCTATCACTCCACTAGGGAAGAAATGTTCTAATGCATATATGTATATATAAAAATGTTTTTATTAATATTTTTTAACTGCCCAGGAAAGTGCTAGGAAATGGAAAAAAAAAGTTGGTTTATATGCAAACTAGATGTTCTTATTAGGGCTATTCAAAGGGATTTCTCGTGGTGTGTGAATATTATAGAAATGCTTTTGGCTTTTTTACTGAACCTGTGGCAAGTTCCTCATGGAAATAAATCATCTTCTCTACCCTGCAGGTACAGGGCAGGGCTTCTGCTGTACTTCTTACCAATGGCTTTTACTCCTGAGCCTCGCTAACCTGAGCATTATTCTTAGATCAAGGGAAGATTTGAGTCGGTCTTTTCTATTAATCTGTAAAAAATTTGCTAGCCATAAATGTGTCTCTCTTAATGGTAGGGCTTTGTTATCTCTTTGTTTTGTGGATCTTAAGTTTTTACAAGCCATTACCAAGGTATTTGCACAGTAATGGATCAATCACCACCCTGTCCACCTGCTCAGAATTATCTCGCCTTTTAATATATTATTAATGTCTTTGATTTGCAGAGGGGAAGATTGCAGAGGCTATTTGTAGCTGTCTGTATTGTACACTGAGGAAAAAAAATGAAAAATAAATGGCTTTATGGAGAGACAGTCTCCATGAACAAATATTTTTCATATTGCTGGATTTAGGAAACATAAAAAAAATTAAATGGAGGACTTAAAGGACCAGAACAATTTGTCAAAAAAAAAAAAAAAAAAGAAAAGAGGAGGGGCAGTGGAGACTAACAGAACTCTCAGTTGCTGAAGCCTCCTCTTGGTTTTCATGCCTCACCTTGCATTCATGTGCCTTTTTAGGCTGTTCTGGGCCTCTCCTGTAATAAACTTTCCCCACTGATGAGTTATGGATGCAGAGAAACCAAGGGGCTGTTTTTTGTCTCAGGGTGCACGTTTGCCGCTTTGCCATTCTTTTACATTTTCATTCTTCATGCTGATGAGTCAGTCCAGATTTATATTACCATGTTATTATGGATAGTATAGACTGAGTCTCCTTGAAAGTAATGGCATGTGATTGCTTACCCCATTACTTTCAATGGGACTAAGTCTATGTCATCCTTAGGGACTCCATCCCATTGAAAGTAATAGTCTGAGACTGCCCACATTGTTACCGGGCTTTAAATTGGATTGAATTTATACTGATCTGCAGAGGCCTGCCACAAAAAGCCTCATTTTTAACACATAAAGTTGATAAAAGTTTTTTGCCAGTGTTTGGAAAGTTTAATGAAGTATTTGAAATTGGGTTTGTAATGTTAAGAGGATGGGTTTGTGTTGTTCGTGGTCCTTCGCGTTAGAGCTGAACATGGTCAAAGGAACCCCAACAGTAACATATTAGTTGGAGGGTTTTTCTTGTACTGTCCTTTTAATTACTACTCATGTGTTTTCATTTTGTAACCCTCCAAAAGGCTCCTGTTGTGTTTTAGTGACTTCTATATTATATTCAGTTGGATCTTGTCAGTGCCCTATTACTTTCTAACATGTATAAAATACTGCCCTAAAAATGTGTATAAATTATGGCACATTGTTTTGAGGAAAATTGCTCACTGCTCCTTCTAATAATAAAAATATATTGTCCTTTCTTTGGGTAGAAAATGTCCTTTCCTGAATCAGCAACTCTTTATCCTATTGGTATAGAACATATTTTTAGGAAAAAAATAATCAGGTAATGTGAAAATATTATGGCCCTCCCTCTGATGGCAGCATGTCTGTTAAATGTATTTAGTATAAGAGCTGTACTTCTACCCTTACTAATGTTAGGTGCTAATGTTCCCTTGGAAAATAAAAGTGCATTTTTTTATACTTTTACCTAGCCATGAAATGCAAGCAGATAAAATGAAATCCATTCCAGAAAGATTAATGTTACAATGATAATGCACTGGATAAAATGGAGAGACTAAACCTCTGTTTTTTGTTAAAGCCTTGATCAGTTCTAGGAAGAGGAAATGGTGACTGATGAAATGAGAAAATTTGGCAGAGGAATCCAAAAAGTGTCAGTGTGTCCTTCCCCCAGCTGTGCCTGTGGTGTCACAGAAATGACACCCGTATATCTCTGTGATGCTGTGTCCACCTGCACTAAATGCAGGCTGTAGAATAACTGCACGCCATGCCCCCGTTTAATCTATAATGCAACATACAACATCCTATGAGAAATGCACTTTTCTTAGGTAATCACCATGACATAATTTATTTCAGAAGAGATCACAGCGCTGCAGCTGTTACAAGTGATTTAGCCATTGAGTCATCAGCAGCATTTTATACATACTCATATTTATTAAAACCCTTCAGAAGCATTAGAACACATTTCAGCCCTATGGAATGAATGGAAAACGTGTCTTTAAAGGGGCAGTGGAGACTTTGTTTTATGTTTATTGGAGGCTGCAGTATGGCCAAATGTCACAGGCAGTCACAACTCGCTGTAACTCAAGCAAATAAAACATGCATATAGCCCTTTCCCCACAGCATAATATACCTCCTTTCATCATCAGCATTATTGTAATATTCCCACATGTCACTGCAGGTAATGAGCAGAACACCAATGCATGGACATGGCTAATATGCAGGTGTATATTTTTAATATGTGCTCATATGTTTGTATCCTTCTCTCTATCGAATGCTTACCCACTATCAAGACTCCTGTCATATTTTTGCCCCTGAATTACTTCAGCCACATCCAGATATTTAAACCAAAGTGGAGGTCGGATGTCTTGTGTGCGAAGAACTGTTTCCTGCTGTAGATTCTTTCTGTGGCAGGAGCATAACTGGCAGCTCGCTGGTTTAGGAGGAGGGTGCAGTAAAATGTCCATTTTTCCAGGAGGATGGTTGCTGTAGTTTCCCTCTGGATGTGAGGGATAGAAGGATTAGGTAATCTTATTTACCAAATGAGATGATATAGCCAAGAAGTGAACATGTCCATTTCTTCAGACTCTATCAGCTAGTTAAATAGAACATATTCTTTCTCCTTGTGGACTTTCCTTCCGTTTTATTTTTATGCACATTGCATTTTAAAGAAATATTTTATATATGTCTGTGTAGTAAAGGCCAGATTCCACCCATCTGGTAAAGAATTCTGTGATTATTTATAAACATTGCCTCAGAGAGGAATCCAAAGGAGGGGTTTGAGAGAGGAGATTGTGGTCTTGCAGTCTGGGAGTTGCCAAAGCTCTCAGAGCTCCATCCCTGGTAGTGCTGCAGGGAAATGGGAGTTGATGGATGGGGGAGAGGCAGAGTTCTATCAAAGAAAGGGCAAAATGCCTTAATTTCTGGTGATGATGCCAGGGAAAGATGCTGGAGGGATTTAGAGAGAGTCTTACCAAGTTCATCATGATGGATAAGAAGCAAGAAGATGAATGCTTGAGATTCTTAATGGGAGTTATATACTCTGGGATTGGGTAAGGTCCAAAGGGTGCTGGAAACCATCAGAGTAACCTGAACCCTGTGGAACTGAAGAAATGGCAAATGGATGCAATGCCTTCAGCTTTAGGATGCTCTCAAAAGGGGCCATTTCCCTGAAAGTCCTGAGCCCTCCTCAAAAATCCAGTGCATTAATAGCATTTCCCATTGTGCCTCTAAAGTTTGAAGGATGCAAAATCAGTAGCTGCTTTAAAAATTTTTAACCAAATACTTCATGTACTAAGGCTGAGGACAATGGAAATTTGGGTTTATTTTACAGACTCACACTTCAGTGTATGCATGTGTCTATACTTATGCACAGATGTATCATTTTAGAGTCATCAAAAATTTATTTCCCACCCTAAATGCACTATAACTTTTCCTACTCTCATAAACTCTTCTCTTGGGGACAAATGCTGCTTCCCACCAGCAGTCACGCTCGCTCTAACAGCAGTGGTTTCCCAAAATCCACGGGGGCTTGTGGGGCTGAATCTTGGCAAGACACACAGCTTCACATGTAGTCTGTTTTGAAATGATTGTCCCAAGGTGAAGAAAAACTTGAAATAAGAAGCTGTGTCTGCAATCAGAATATTTCATGTGTAAGCCCATTGCTCTGTCAGGGGCTCGAGGAGAGCCCCATTCTGGGTGATGCTCATTTGTCTGTGGTGCCTTTGGTGATTATGGATCCCAAGAAGAGGACTGGAAGATTGAGAGGGAGAATGGTATCAGAGGGTGATGAATGCTGAGTGCTGTCTCTTAGGGCATTAGGAATTGTCCTTTAGGACAAATAGGTGCTGTGCTATTCACAGGTGTCACTGTGCCTGGGCTGCCACCTGTGGGTCTGGGGGCTGCTGTTCCTGGGCCTCTCCCCCCACCAGGTTTGCAGGCAGGATTGATGGGAGCTCCCTGATTGCTGGGCACCTCCTTCTGTCTCTAACCTGTGTCCTGGGTGGGGCTGTGGTGTCCAGGAACACTCCAGATTTCCTGCCCTGGCTGTGGTGGAGACACTGTACTTGTAACATTTGTCTCCTTTGGAGAAGCAGCTGAGAGAGCCAAGTGTGAAGAGGATTAATTAACATTAAAGACTTTCCTGCGTTGCATCCAGTAATAGCATCACAGCCTAAAATGATGTTAAAATACAAGATACAGAAACTGTATGGAAAGCCAATAACCATGCACAGCCTTTACTTTAGGGTTTTGAACTTTTAACACTACAGAAGCCATCTGACACAAGTCAGAAAGGCACAACCATGTTGAAAGGATTTCTTGTGGTGATGCATGTGACAAACATGAAATTTGGAGTTGTTTCAACTGTGATCTTTTCTTTGTTGCTTTTGTAGATATATATGTTTATATATATTTCAAACCCCTGACAATTTCAAATTAAGACAGGTGTTAACTTTATCTTCTTCCTAGGTGAAAAATCAGACTTATTTTTTTACTTGGAGGATGTTTTCAGCTTAACTCTGGAATTGTGAGCAATATCTGAGCTCATTATATTGGAGTTTAGTGCAGTGAGCACCAGCTGGTATGGAGTTAATGGCAGAGCTGGTGGCAAATGACATATAGCACATAATACATTTAACATGGATTTAATAACAAGAACACAAAAAACATTTTTCCTGAACCCTTCTCCATATTAAATTGAGAAATACCATATAGTTATTTTATCAGTATGATACCTAAAGGAGGATCTGCTTGTTTTGAGAAGGAAGACTGACATGAAAGGCTCTGCCTTAAATGACTGCTTTTTTAACCTGTTACAATAATTTTATAGCACATTTTGAACCAGTTTGAAAGATGCAATTCTAGAATTTTTTAAGGCTTTGCAATTAATGTGGGGGGAAAAAAATCTTTCCAAGTTGGGGTTTTGCTTGCCTCTATTTCCTTTGGGCATGCTGAAATATGATTGGTTAATGCCATAATTTTAATGGACTTGGGAAGTATATTCCAACCTTCATTTACCCTGTGTTGGGATAATAAGATAACAGGTCTGAGAGGAAGATTAGCAGAAAAGTCTTCTGGAAGCTGCTGGAAGTAAATGTCCAGTAGGAGTGGGTTATTTGGGAGGAATAATCATTTTTAGCAATGCTTTAGGTAAATGCTTAACATTTACATTGTAGCTTCAGTGTCTGTATATGCAGAAAGGAAATGGAGATGCTTGAAATGCTCTCTAAGGTGGGAAGATATTTGTAGGGAAACATAATTTTAAAAAACAGAGAACAAATGTTTCATGTTTTTATGATACCTCCTCTCGGTGAGAGAAGTTGCAAGAGTTTATTTCTATTTTTCTAGAATGACTACATAGTCACACAGTTGAGCTGTTTTATTTTGTTTCTTCCCTCCTCCCCCCCACTTATTTATTTTTTAAAATTTCTCCTTCTCTGTTGTTACCCATATCCTGGAGGTATTTGAACCTACTGTGAGCTGATGGGTCTTATATTGCCCTGAAAATAGCAAGATTTGTGACTTTTCTAATAACTTGTGACAGTACATACCACACCCCTGCCTTTCTGCCAAAAAATCTGGGTTTCCTATTCTTCACAGGCATCACTGTTGTTGCTTTAAAATTTTATTATTCATGGTAGCATTTGCATTGTTGGAAACCCAAGCATTAAAAAATCATGAGGTAGGGCTGCAAATCACCTGATTTTTATTTTATTTTTTTTAATGAATACATTTGGTGGTTTTGGACTCTATGCCTTTTTTTATTTTAACCTTGTGAAATATATACTTAAGATATACTTTCAGTTTCTCTGTGTAACTAGGATGGCTAAAATGTTTCTTTTTTAAATTTTCTTTTTTAAAGGAAAAATAGAATTTCTTGATAATAAACAGATTCCAACAAGAAAAAACTAGCTCCATGTTATAGTTTGCAGAGGGGCAGCAGCTGGGTGCTGCCTGTGTGAAACTGTGTCTGTAAATCTGTGCTGGGTGAAGAACTGAGCCACATCTCAGGGAAAACTGCAAATTTTGGGATGCACACAGCTGATTCCCAGGAGTTTCCACCAATGTGTTTGTTAGGAGAGGTCCTGTTGGGAAAGGACAAATATTATTTGCTGCAGTCTGAGCTGGCCCATCCTGTAGGTTTTAAAAATCAAGGCAAAGATAGGGAATTGGAATTTCCTTTAGAGGAGATCTGGGATGCTGCACTGCCACAGCTTGTCCCCTGAGCAGGCAGGCTGCCACAGTCTCTACAAGCTGGAGCTTTTTCCATATGAAGAAGTTTGCAGTGACATGAAGTCATAGCAGAATTAAAAACTGGTCTTTGCCAGAGATGGAGGGGTTCAGTTTGGCTTCTGCTAAGACAGATTTTTAACTATGTTTTAATGAGCTTGGTACATGTTTTCATTTATCATATTGTGCTGAGTACATCCAGTATTAGAGAACTGCAGAACATGATGTGAGATTGCACTTGGGTTAAAACAATGAAAAGCTAATTAGATGAAATAACTATAATGTATTAATATTTGTGTTATATTAGGTAGGTTATGGAAGTTGGGTTAATGTAAAATGGTTCTTAATAGAATTGCAAGAGCTGTCTGACTCCTGCATGTGCTGTATGGGGAGCTGACAAGGGAAATCCAGGAAATCTGCATTAAAGTATAATGTTTCCTGCTGAGAGGGAGCTGGTGAAGCAGTGAGGGAATAACCAATCCTTCAGTGCCACTCCCTGTTACACAGGAATGCCATTCCCTGCCTGGTCCAGTTCACCTGGAAACGCCTTTGTCAGTAGAAGAGAGTAAACAGGCGTTTTTTTCTTCTGTCCATATTGCTAAGAATATTGCAGAGGTTTTAAGAGATTTTTGAAAAGTCCAAATTCTGCATCACTGAAAACAGTTAGATTTCAAGTTTTAGCAGCAGTGGGAGCAGGATTAGTGGGACAGTGCAAGGGATCATCTCTTTATATTTACTGATCCAAATGACTCCTGAAAGGAGTTCACTTGGTGCCTGTGATGTTACACCAGGAACAACTTTGCCCCACTCCCCCCAGCTGTGCAAACGTGATCTCAAATCCACCTGTTTGATGTGGCTCCTGGGGTTGTTTTAGGAATGGCAATTGCAGGAGTGGCTCTTCCATCCCAAACAAACTGGTGAAGCAGAGGCTTTAAATTCCCCACTCCATCCTGTACTAACACCATCTCTTGTCATAATCCAGAGAGAAAACTATAGGGGTGTGGAGGAGTTGGCATTGATGGGTGCTGGGAACCAATTAATAATTTACCAATATATTCCCAGTCACAAGTTACCTTGTGGCCGTGGGTTCTTAGACTTGTGATTTGCTGTTTATTTGAGTTTTTTTTTTTTTTTTTTTCTTTTTTTTTTTTTCTTCTCATTACTAAACCTGAAGGGCTAAATTTTCCCAAACATCTGTAACCCAGCAGTGGTTCTCTTAGTTTTCAGAAAAAATCCTGGAGGTCACCAGCAGATTTTCTTTATACCCTATGACCATCTTGTTCATGGGAATTTACATTAAAAAGGAATAAAAAATAAATATTTGCTTTTTCTTGTTTTGACACTGCAATCCTGACCCTTGAAATGGGGCCATTTCTGTAACTGAGTGATAGGAGCCTGCCTTGAGAATTTTTCACTTGCTTGTAAGAATGAAGCTTTTGATAGCTCCAGTTAGGCGGACACTGAGGATGTTTATATAGAAATGGATTCATTGCTATTCATGTTTTCAGATTCTTCAACATTTTAAAAAGATGTTCTGTAATATTCCTTTGAAGAAATAGCACTCTCAATAAAAATGTTGAAGCTATAAATGGAGATAATCTTGCACCATTCTTGTTTGAAAAGCCCAGAGAAAAGAGCACTGTGTAAATGCAAGTGTGCCTCAGACCTCTGTGCTGCCTCCCAGCTCAGGAACCTTCACCCCTGTGGAATGCAGCAGCACTGATTTGGAAGAGTATTTTAATTTTTGGCAGGCACATCATCACACCCAGTGAAGATAAAGAAGATTTAGATCTGAACTATTATATTCTAAGCAGGCTACCAGGATGTCTTTGTGAATCGGGGGCATTTGGAATTGTCTCCCTGCCAAGATATATTCCAAGCATGCATTACACTTCACTGAGATTGGTAAAAAGGAAATATTTATATTCTACTCCAGAAAATACTTCACCTCAAAATTATTTTTTGCATATTATTTGTATTAAAAAAGATGATTTTTTTTTTTTTTTTTTGCAGAGCCATGCTTCTGATTTGGCTGGTAATAGCATAAATAATAGTATTTGAAAATTTCTCTTTGAATAGGCTATAAAAATAATTTTTCCACACAGTTCTTACAAAGATAATTAAAATACTACAAATCAAAGTAATAGAAGTCCAGAAAAAAAAATTTCTTAAATGTAGTACACAGCTTGCATTTAAAAATGAAACCCACTGATTTAGTTAAAAATACATGCATGGGAATGCACATTACTTTTAACTTTGGAGCACTAAATTATTGTACACTTGCATACACAGAATGTGTGAATTTTTGGGGCACAGCAGATTCTTGCATAGCTATATTTCTAAAATTATTCTCTCAAATAATTTCAAACCAATTAGAAAACTAATCAGAAGTGTGTGCGTATTTTTGAATGAGCAGGCATGAGTGTAAACAGCACATTTGCAGGCAAAAATATCTGTAAGGTGTATATATCTGCAGGCTGAAATGTTATCATAAATATTCAGATTATAATCTGCAATGTACAGAGTAGCCATGCATTATGCAAATCCATGTGTGTATTCTGTAGCAGATAGATATAGAATAGTTTCACTAAGAAACAGAAAGCATATGGCATCTCTGTGCTTAATATTGTCAGGCTTGGGAGTTAATTTAGGACATTTGATGGGAAGGCTTTTTTTTTTTTGCCTATAGCCTGTCACATTTTGGATGATGCACAACCACCTCGGCAGAAAAATATATTGAAATGTTTGGGATGTCTTTGTCAGTGGGAGTTTTGTCAACTAATAAAGATGGTGCGTTTTGGCCCGAGCTCTCTTCAAAATGAATTATATTTTTTGTCTAATGTAAAATTAAAATGAATAAACATCATAAAGCTGAAACCTATCCTAGTGGCTGTTTGAAAATTCCAGAGATGTGGCACTAGGGAGCGACCATCATTCCAGTGCAAAATGTGCCGAGCTATTTTCAATGGAAAATGAAGAGCAGAAATAGAAGACTGAAATAACAATAGGCTGATTGCTTTCATTTTTTGGTGTGTAGTTTAACATTGCATTAAAGAGAACAACTGAGTTCCTACATTTTTCCTATTTTCTTGTCATGGATATATTAGCATTACATGATGCATACTAATTATAAAGTTGGCTGTAACAAGAGTTCCTCTTGTGAATCCATTTAAGGACTGATTGTTTACTATCTTTTTCTGTAAGTATAAAATTTTAATTATGCCACTGACAGGAACTGTGCGTGATACAGTGCTCTACATTTATCACTGGGAGAGGGCCAGTTGCAGAGCTGTTTGACTTTGGAGAAATCCTGATGCGCTTGCAATGTTGAGCAGCAGGTGCCACATTATTATGTACAGAAAAGCAATTAGGAAGCATATTGGATGAATGGGGAGTGCATTAATATTAGCAAGTACATTTGTCAGTGGTTTTGATGCGAGTCTTTTTCTTTTCTTTATGCAACATTAAGATTGTGGCTCTCATAAATTCTCCCCTTAAATTGCCATCTGTTCCCTTGTCATGCAGTAGTGAGGTAGAGAAAAGTTTTCTTGACAAAATGAAAAGAATTTCTTTTATTTAAAGTAGGAGCAAAGGAGCCTACACAAAGTGGGAGAATTGTAGGTTATGCAATTGAGCTTTGTGTGTGTTAAGTAATTACTGCTGAATGTAACATTAACTATTGAACACTTACGATCTTTTTTTTTCCCCTCCCCCTGCTAGATTTCAGTTTTTCAATGATTTTGTGTATTTTTAAAATATGGTGTGAGACAGTTTTAAATAAATTGTACAAAAAGCCTGGCAGCCCAAGCTGGGTGCTCCACTGCAGGGTTTTGGTGGGGATCAGGAGCAGGCTTTCAAGCATTGCCCCTACATCCTGTTGGCCCCACATCCCAGGCTTTGGCTCCCAGTGCAGAGCAGTTGGAACTGGCCACAAAGCACATGGAACTGAGCACAGAGAGGTACAACTCTGTGTGTGTGTGTGTGTGTCACTCCCAGGTGTGGGGTCTGGAGACAGACAGGGGTCAAATAAGTGCCCCAAAATGTGTCGAGGCATTGGCTGCTGTACTCCAGGGAGCTGGGGAGGGCTGTGACACGAGATAGTGCACATGTAGCTGCAGTGTCTCAGCCTTGAGACACCTTCTTCCCCTAACTCCATGGGCACTTTATCTCAGAATATGAGAATGATCCAGCACTGCCATCTTCAAACCCAGGGACACAAAGCTTATTGGAGCTGTGTTCCACCTGGGAGCCAGTGATGTCCAGGCAAACTGCTCCAGGTCTTCAGTTGTTGGACTGTGTATCAAACAGTGTTTGTTTAAGAATAGGCTTTATTTTATGGCAATTTCAGAACCTCTGCCTATTGTTCTGGCAAGGAAATTTGTCTTCAGGGAGGATTGGCACGTGGCTCTGTGAGAAAGAGAATATCTTAACAGAAAGGTCGTAAAACAGCAAAAAAGAAAGGCAGAAAGCAATTGTTAAAAATATTGGCATAAAATGTGGTTTTATGGAGGCGTGTGGGAAAGATACTATATATATGTCCCTTTTTTTCCTGGAAATATGGAAAGAGGGAATAGCACTCTTGTATGTATATTGTGTTTCTTTCACCCTTTGCTGTAAATGTTTTCATTCTGATCACTGCAGATTGGTGTAGAACTGGAATTACTGGTGGCCCAGACAGGACACAGCAGTACAAAGCCTTCTCTGCTGACAACTGCATTCTCATGTTTTGTAGCTCAGTCTTCTGTGTGTTTACATTGATGGAGAAGGAGTTGGTTCAGCCTGTTTGGGCTCCCTCCTCTGTTTCCATGTCAGCCAGCATTCACGGGGAATAAATGATATGTTCATTAAAAAGTGCAGTACTGGTTCTGGCAGGCAGCTTAAGTAAACCAGTTCTACTTCTGAGCCACAGCAGTAGTGGAACTTTTAACATCTTTTCCTTCTTCTTTGCTCATCTCCCTGTTGAGTAAACTCTTCAAAGCCCAAGACAATCTGTCTTAGAAATGCTGTGAAGTGAAGAACGAGCAGCGGGAGCTACAAGTGGTGGCAGCAGCAGTTCTGAGGATACTTTATAGAGTTGGATCATGGCTGGTTACAGGATTAGCTCCATTGGCAGGCTCTCTGAATCTAAAGTAGGGGTTTTCTGTGGGACTGAGCCCTCACTTCTGTTTGGATATTTATGAAAAAACACGGTTGGTTCTTCTGCTGTGTCAGACCTGTTTGATTTCTGTTCCCCTTGTATTTTGTCAGACATTCTCCAAGAAATCCTTGTCCTGGGATGCTAGACTGGCCCTGTGCTGCTCTCTCTGAAATGAGAGGTTGTATCTGTTTTATTTTTTTAGGTTTTTTGTTATTTTTTCTTTGGTCACAATTAGTCTCTCTCACAGGTTGTTTTTCTAACATGTCCTCAATCACTACCTAATCTTTACATACCATAAGGCTCTTCACTTCCCTTCTGTTCCAATTTTTTTTTTTCCCAACAGCATCTTTCTCTCACGCTCTGGTGCATTGTTTCTCTTCTGTCAATACACAATAGCAGTTCTTACTCTTTCTGTGTGCATTCCTGTTACTCTTTAATATCATGGCTAGGATCTGATTTTTACCATGTCGTGCAGTTGCTTTTCCCCTCCCATTCCTCAGAACACGCAGTGGCTTCCTGGTCTCCGTGTGCCGCTGGATTAAACCTCTTGTGCTCGTTTGTGCATATTCCTTGTACCCAGCTCACTGCAACCCCTTCAATTCAGATAGAGCTCATCATACATGAACAGATTGCATCTGCTCAAAAAAGAGCCCCAATCCACACAGTATTCATTTAACCAGCAGTGATAGGAGTGAATTCATTTGAGATTCATATGGATGTCATAGACTGTGAGTTACAGTGTAAGCATCAGTTAATGGACACTCGCAGGGAAGTGTTTCCTATCAAATAATACATCACTGAGCTACATGAAGTGGTTTATGTATTTTTTTTCTCTTCTATGATTTCATCATGGCTAAGGAAGGTATGATTGCTTGGCCTTATATTTCTTTAGCAAGCAGCGTTGCTTAATGTTTTATTGATGTATTTTTAAATAATTTATCTTTAAACCTTTGTTTAATGGATGTATTTTTATTCAGAATTTGATACCAGAGAAGGTAGGTCTGACAGTTCATGTTTGCACTATGACAATATTTCTCTTGTGAACTTTTTTTTAGCTCTCTTAGATAAATAGTAATTTTACATTTTTTCATCTCTATTTTTAATTACCCAGTTGATCATTTTAAGTGGCTTGTATTGATATTTAACAAATGTATTAGCCAATGTGAACAACAGTTTGTTTTGCTTCAGCTCTATTTCAATTTCCACTAAAAGTAATAAATATGAAAATAAACAGTCATTGCTGAGGGCACCATAATTAAGGTCCAAGACATCTCGTAGAGTAGGTATTAATGCTAATACTGAAGTTTTGCACTGGTGGGATTTCCACAGGCAGCCCTTGTTTCTGAAAACCAATCCTTATTGAGTTGGGCCAACAGTTAATACTTGAAATGTGTAGATTAAAATATATTCCAATGCTTTTTTGGGTGCTACCAACTTTGCCTGGATCACATGTGGAAATATCTATTTATTCTCCCACTGGATGAGGTCCCACTTGCTTTCCAAAGCACCTTCCTTGGCTCTGTGTAGCTTTTTCCTATGGCTGGTGCAGCCATGGGGCAGGGGTTGGGATCCCAGTGGGATGCAGTGGGGCTCCCCCATTCCTCACAAGCTGTGCACAGGCTCAGGTGGGGCAGGAAGGGAGGAATGTTTGTGGTCTGTGCACACTGAAATTAAAATGAGCACAGTGAAAGCTGTATTTAGAAAATTAAGAAACCCAAATCAACAAGATGAGAGAGAAATACACTGAGAATCTTCTGCTTCTAGAGGAAAACTCTTCCTTAGTGATTTCGATCTGAATTCTCAGAATGTGTTTTCTACCTCAAAAAACAGATTGAGAATAAAATAATGTATCCTGGGGTTTTTTTAAACTTGTGATATTTGTGTGCTTTTGCAGTGTTTCTGCTGGGTTTCTCTGTATTTAGCCCTCTGAACACTTAGGGCAGTATTTAAAGCACAAGAAAGATGTGTGATGTTAAGCTGGTGTTTTGGGTGCAGCTTGCTGTAAATATATAAACGTACACATTATCCTCTCTGAATTAAGGAAAAAAAAAAAAAAAAAAAAAAGAAACAAATGGAAAATGTGCTGTCCAGCCTGTGTTTTTGCCATGTTTTATTCACTATAAAAATAGTGTAGACATTCACCACATCAGCTATTGTACAACTTGGCTATGTTTGAACTAAAGCCCCACCATCTTAAGACAACACTTTGATGTGGGTGTTTCTTTAAGTCTTAAAGGCACACAGTGCACCATCAAAGCTACACCTGAACTTTAGGGTATTTACCTTGCTTAATGAGGAATGTTTTCCACGTTTTTTTCCCTGTGACATTTTTGTGCCTCACAATGTTTCTGTGTCGTCTTTTTCTATTTAAAATTTAAAGAGCTACATTTGGGAGAGGAACAATGTAGGTAAAAGAGACCCCTGGAGTGTGTCTGATGTGATAGTTCTCTTCTGTGGCACCATTTTTCCTCCTGCTGTGGGAGAGCTAAATGATAGTGCCTTATACCTTACTGAATAAAGGCGAACACAGTTTCCAGCTGTGAACATGTGATCAGGTTTTGTGTTTGATTTTTGCACACAAGTGTACTCCTGCAAGCATACCCACACACTCCTATGCAAACACTCCGGATGGGAATGATTGTTGACTCAGTCATTAATCTCCCCTCAATTAATCACATTAAGTATTAAGGTGCCTTTCTGTGCAGAGAGGGACGACAGCCTTTTCTGCTTTACCTTCGTGCAGAATCGCTACACAACCAATTTACTTTCTGGCTAAAGATGTTGAAAGATGTGTTGAGATATGTTGTTATATGAAAACACAGCAGAACACTATTGTCTGATCCTGAAACCCTCTGAGGATTACTCAGTAATCCTATTGATATTGTTGGGAATAAAGGTTGCAAGACCTAGCTCCTAATTGTTACATATGTACCAAGAGTAACACAAGGTTTATTTGGATCTTTCATGAGTGTTTTATTTTTTATGCTGTTTATCTTTTCAACACTGCTCATAAACCATAACAGTATTCATTCTCTGGACAGAGCATGGCTTGTATTTCAGTGCTGTTATGGTGACTATGACCACATTTCTTACTTAAGCAAAAGATTAAACAAATTAAAATTGTGCCTTTTATTTTTCCTCCCAAAATGAGATCCATTGTTGTGAGAGCTGAAGACCTGCACTTGTATTCTTCTAGAGTGTGGCACGTCATGTTGTTTGTTAAACACCCAGGACTCATAATATCCGTCTCTCTGGCTCACTGAGCAGCAGAAAAAAAATGGGTCCTGAAGGAATACATTCGGAGACAAAGAAGAAAAGTTATTTTATTTTTAGTGATCAGATGGCATAATTGTTGGTTGGCGTTAAGTGGCTCTGAATATGAGGGGAGGGAGGATTAATTTCTGAGTAAATGAGCAACATCTGAAATCACCAGAGGGGCCTGATCCTTTTAGCACCAGCGATGGTGCAGTTGTGCCATTGATTTTTTTTTAAAATTTTATTTCATAATTTTTACTTTAAGAAAAACCAGTAGCTGTCATGAAAGACTTGTGCTCCTCAGAGTGAGCAGCATGCTCCCCGCAGGCTCACTGGATCTCTGAGTGCCACTACTTGTACCTTCAAGGCTCTTTGCTGGGCTTTGTATTATGCACTCGCAGACAGACACCCCTGAGTTCAAGTGGTGCTGGGAACGTGACAGATCCCTGGCAGCACAGACAAGATCACTGCAGGAAAGGACAAACGAGGCCCGTGGTTCACAAGTTCACCTTGGTTTTGTGCTGCTGCCCATCAGCATTGCTCAAGTGTGATTTTTGACAGTTTTGTGTCATTTTCCTTTGTTATGTGATTGAGGATGGATGGGTTTGAACTTTGCAGCAATTAGAGATGGCTGGAGTGGGTTGTATTTTCAAATGTTTGCTTTTGAGAGAAAATCCAGATTTGGGATGCTCATGGTGGAAGTTTGCTTTGTGAGCAATGATCAGCAGATCCACAAAGGTAGCAGCAAGGATGTAAACCAGCAGTGATCTGTAGATACCCATCACAGATGAGGTTGCAGTGCTGCAGCAATGTCCAGGTGGACACTTCCATCCCTCCATCTGCCTCAGGTGTCTGCAGCACCAGAATCTGGAGCTGGGCAGAAAACCAGAATGTGGCCCAAGTCCTGTAAGTCACTGACCAGCAGTGTCCATCCTCTACTAATTAAAAGGATTAAATATTCCCTCTGATGCTGTGGCAGGAATGCATCGCACACTTCAGGCACAAGAGGAAATAAGAGAATAAAAGCAACAAGCAGCTCTGGCAGGAGCAGAGAGAGGGCTCTGGGCAGCAGGTGCACTTGGCAAGAGGGTGGGAAGAAAATGCTGTGGCTTTGGCAGCTGCTGTTCAGTATCTGCACAATGTGTAGCCATGGTAGAGCTGGTGACAGTTCCTGGAGCAGGGAGTGCTGAATGGTGCTCCCAGTCACCAGTGCCTTTCCCCTTGGATCCTCATTCACACCTGTGCAAATAAGAACACAGCAGGAGCAGCCCTGAAATAGAGCAGGTGTTGTACCTCACTGATCATGTATTTCTGTGCACAGCCAGGTAAGAGCAGGAGAAAGACTGACTGAGGATACACAGGGAAAAAGGCTTTCTATTTTTCCTGTTTTCCTCCTATTTTCCTTCCATAGCCATTTGTGTGTGCACTTGTATCTTTATTGGTTCTTGAGACTATCTTTATTCTTCTAGCCTGAGCTCAGACATTTGGGAGGTTTTGGAAGGCTTCCAGCAGGAAAAATTAGAACTTCTGGATCTGGATCCAGTCCCTGTTAACATCAACATCAAGACTCTTTGCTTTATAGGAACTGAATCACACTCTTGACCTGTGTGTAGCTGTCAGCGCTGTCTGTGTCTGACAGATGCAGCCTTTTTAGCAGCAGCAGAAGGATGATTTTTACCAAGCCTGCTCTGAAGGAAGCAGAAGCAATGGAGCCTGAGAAGACAGGGACAATGTTTGTATTCTTAGAAATAAACTGGAGGGTAGTGGAGGAAACCAGACAGTTGTTGCACCAATGGCTGCAGAGTCAGAATTAAGTGTTCCTTAGGATACAGCAGTTGGCTGTAATTTTATTATTTTCTCCTGTGTATTTATGAGAGATTTTATTTCAGATTCCCAGGAAGCAAGAAAGCAGCACTGCATTCTTTGAATATTTATATAATCATTTAGCTTGGAAAAGACCCTTTAAGACTGAGTCTAACTGTTAACCCAGCACTGCCAGGGCCACCCCTAACTCATGTCCGTGAGGACACACACAGTTGTCCTTGGCCCATCAATCCAGCTTGTCCAGATCCCCCTGCAGGGCCTTCCCACTCTCCAGCAGATCAACATTCCACCCAACTTGTTGTCTGCAAACTTGCTGAGGGTGCATTTGATCCCCTTGCCCAGGTAATTTGGCAGTGTCTTAGCTCAAGCAGATCAACATGTGCAGTCATGGCTTACTATGCAAATCTGTTTTATTGCAGAAATAGTGGTATTTAGCAATTACTTCAGAGGCCCTTATAGAACCTTTTCTGAAGTCTTCATTTAACCAAGCACAGTGCAAAATAGGTTTCCCCAGATAACCAGCACCTTAAAGAAAAATTCCTGTCTGTCAAGAAGCCAGAGCATTAATTTCCAGCACAGAAAAATTACTGTCTGGCCTGCACATGTGGAAAAAGGCTTCAATTTGTGTGTGGTCACTAATGGTCGTGCCTGACAACTCAGTTGAACTCCTGCCTTCAGAGGGAGGGCTTTAAAACTGCCTCAGTTTGGAAGCAAAATTGCATGTACTGGTTGACAACTGAAACTTTCCAGCTCTCCCATCTTCATAAATAACATACAATTAGCAACAAGGTTTTTTTGAGAACTTTCAGACAAACAGGTAGCAGGATACTTGTAATTGGTGAAATTTTTTCTTTAGATTTCCGTGCTGGATTTTGAAATCTATTCTTTAGATTTCTGTGCTGGATTTTGAAATCTATTCTTTAGATTTCTGTGCTGGATTTTGCTCTAATTCAAATCACCAGTGTGAAAGCATTGCTTAAAATATTAAGGAAGTCTGGGATAGGTAAAATAAATAAGGGCCAGGGAAGTGAGGTGCAAGACTTGTGTCATCTTGGTATTGAATAACATTTCCCAGGCCAGGCCCCTAATGGATCCTGAGTCCTTTGTGTTGTTTTTTGGGTTGCCAAAAGAGGCTTTGAACGTGCCAAGACACCTCTTAATGATTTAATGTCTGAGTTCATTTTGTATCGAAAAATCTGTGTCTCTGACAGCCGACTGACAGCAACAAGTGAAATGGGAGGGGAAACCAGCCTGGTGTCCTGAACAAGCTGGCAAACCTTATTTGTCTGGAATCCATTCCCATGAGCTGAAACATGCAGGATTTTTGTTCTGTACACAGCCAGGAATTTCTGCCATGAAGTAACTGTAGGACTATACTATTTAAAGTAGTTTTGGTATTTTGGTGACTGGAGGGAGAAGTGTGGAATCCGTTACTGTTAGATTAATTTCAGCATTTTCAATAGTCAGTCCCTTACACAACAGGAATCAGAGACAAAAATCCCTGGACTCAAGGTGATTGAAATCAATTGATACTGAAGTCAGTGGAATGATGGCAGCAGCTGAGAATTTGCATTGAGATCTTCAAACTGCTGGGTTGTGGGATCAACTCTGGCAAAGAGCTGGAGTTGATGAAAATTGTTACCACCTGTTTTCTCTGAAATAATTTCCCAGAGTCATTCTGTCTTTCAGCAGGTATGTCTGCCTCATATTGTACATAATTTCCCCCTGAAGAGAGGTCAGGACTCTGTGTGGAAAGGAACTGAACTCTTCTTTTACTGGGTATTCTGTGAATGAGAGAAATTTGCTCCTTAGCACTA
Source organism: Haemorhous mexicanus (assembly GCF_027477595.1). NCBI lineage: Eukaryota > Metazoa > Chordata > Aves > Passeriformes > Fringillidae > Haemorhous > Haemorhous mexicanus. The sequence continues at coordinate 3,513,318 of NC_082343.1, read as the reverse complement.
TGTATTTTACATAAAAGTCCATTTTCTCACAAAGGAGAGGATATGGCCTCAGAGGGTTTTAGAATGGGCTGTTTCAGGGCCAGGGAGCACTATTTTAGCTCTGTGGTACAGATGGTGATTCTCCTGACCTGTGCTTATATAAAAATAGGGCAAAAGTTCGTGTAACATATCTGAATAGTTGGAAGGGAAGAATCAGATGCCTTGAAATATTCTGTTATCTTTGTGTTAAAATAAAGAGGATTGTGAAGGTTATGCAGAATGTAACTTGACCTGATTTTACCCCCGAGCAGCCTCCGATGTTATCTGCACTTAGCAGGAATTCCTTGGGAGTTTTTTCCAATGTGTAGTTATGCACTATTTGTCTAATTATAAAATCAAGTGTAGTCATGGTCTCTCATGTGTGGCTGGATAAAACCAAGGAGAAACGATGAATATAAGGAATAAGAAGAAAGGGTGACAATGAGCAGTGATTGGTTCCACAAGCAATTGCTGGTACCTTCTGAAATTGCTGGTACCTTCTGGAGGGGGTTGATATGCTAAACAATTGAGCAGGAATTGTGTCAAGGTTTCCTATCCTTTAAGAGGAGAATGACAAAGTGGGCCTGGAAAGTGTGGCAGCTGGCCAGGAGAAATGGAATGAATGTGGGACTAAATTGGGAGGCTGAGTGGTTTCTAGAAAGAGATGAAACGACCAGCTGGTGACTAGAAAAGGTAAATAGGAAAAGTGCAGAAAGGAGCTTCTCTATAGGGGAATTCTAAAAAGAGTATGAGAGTCTAAAATAGCAGGAAGAGGACTGTGCTGTGCCATTGAGATGCAAAGGGAAAGTGTCATTTAAAAACAGGTGGACTGAGGGAGTGTTACCTCAGAGAAAATAGAAACAAAGCTGAGTAGCCCAAGTGTAGTGAAATGACTCTACTGAAACTGTACAGTCAGCCTTGGTCAGTGATGTCTGCTCTGCCCCAGATGCCAAAACACGGTGATCTGTTATTCTTTGGGGGATGTATTTGATTTGGGGAATTCATCCACTCCTTGCCTGAAGTGAGAGTTTTGTTCTGGAGAAGAGAAAGCAGCTCTGCTCTCAGCTTGCTGATCCTCCGAGCGTGAATTGAGTGATGCTTCTTCTGAATTTGCAAATGGGTTGAAACAATAGCTCAACCACGCACAGGCATTGTCCCCTCTAATCATAACAGCCTGTTAACTAGAAGACCTAATTAAGCAGTTCAACAGTTAATAACAACCCATCAGTTAGCAGGAACATCAAGATAATATGTTTGTCCTGGTGTCCCAGACTACCTTCCCAAGCTCTGGTAAAGAAAGTGCAAATGTTTTTTTGCTGCCAGGATCTACAATTTCTGCTATAGGCCAAGAACTTCCTGGCATACTGAATATTGAAACTGTTGCAGTAGTGGAAATAAAAATCAGATCAATGTTGTCAAGTTTAGGATGTTAATGTTTGAACTTACCAAGTTCAATGAAACTTAAACTTCTTAATTTTTATAGGATCATTCTGGAATTGAAAGTGTTTTATATGAATATAAAAGAGCTTGTGCTGCTTGAGCAGTGGCCAGTTTGTTGGAGTAAAATGTGCCTTTTGTATTTTTGGTTGTTATTTTGTTTTCTGTTTGGTGTAATTAAAACCATACATACATTGGTGCTGTATTATGTGTCTCTAGTAGGATGAAAGAGGCCAACCATGGACTACATTTTGTTATGGAATTAGTTTACAAGTACTGAAGAAAGAGGCTTCTTAGACTTGCCAAAACATGCTGTCTGCTCTTCTGCTGGTTGGGGAAGACAGGAATGCCAGCAGGGCAGTCACCTGAAGTGTTTATTCTTCAGCCAGGGACTTTATTCTGCACCTTTAAGTTTGCTTGTGCACATTTCAGAGAGCTTTGGCAGAATTGGAATGGGAATCTGTGTGCATTGTCTTAGTCAACAAGAGGTGTAGATGGAATATGAGGAGACTTCACTGAAGCTTAGCTGTGAAAATGGCCCTCTCATCCCAATGATCCAGGAAGTGAAATTCCTGGCTCCAGGCAAGGGGAAATGCGCTGGGTGTTGGGCTGCTTTGCTGCCTTCAGGACAGAGAGCTCCAAAGGGCTTCCATCTATCAGCCAGGCTGTTGTCCAGTTCTTTGCCTATGGAAGCTGAAGAGGCAACACAGGAAAGCATAAACTGAAAGTCGGAGGAAGAAATCAGTGTGGTAAATATTGCTCTTCTGGGTAGTAACATATTAAAGGGGGGTTTGTTTTAATGGTAATTTGGGGGTTTTTGGGGTGTTTTTTCTTTTTGTTGCTAGTTTAAGAAAACTGAAAGATGGATCTTTGTTTCTTTACAAATAAAGCCAAGACTTTACAGAATCCCTTGGTATTACCTTGGTAACTGATTCCAGTAATTTTGAGGGTGCAGTTCTCGGGTTTGATGTCAAGCGGTGCTCCTGTGTTTTGTGGTGTCAGCCTGAATGTGGTGAGAGCACCTGCTCTAGTCAGCTGATACTGTTTATTCTTTCTTTGCTGGAGGAGACCTGGTGAGATCACAACCAGAGGTGGCATGGCTTCAGAATTTCCAGTGAAATGATTTATAATTTCATGCAAGCAACTGCAGCCGATAATTGCATAGGACAACTCTGGCAGTTCACAGAGAGCCCAGACGTCTCGGGGCAAGAACTTGATGTCTCTCCTAATTCCTGATGAATGATGATCTTTCACATTAGGCAATGCCATTTGTCAGCAAGTTGTGTCCTCACAGATTGTGCCACTGTAGCTGAGATAATGAAGTGTGATGTTCAAGATTTTGTCCTAAAAACAACAACAACAACAAAATGCCTTCATATTGGGTCACTGTTATCAGCTGAAATTTATTGCAATTGAAAGAAGCTGGGCAGATGTTAAAATGCTCGTGCTACCCATGAGCCAGGGGGTTCCTCTGTTTATTATTTCCTGGCTGCTTGGCACATTCTTGTGACGCACAACAAACCCCCATTATGAAGGATTATATGATGAGGCAACAAGCATGTGAAAGATAGCAACCAAATGGTGACTCCCAATTACATGAAAAATTACTATAATCACCCCTGCTGTAACACCCGTCTGTTGGCAAAGTGGTTGATCCCCTTGAAAAGCTTTAGAAGACCCACTGTATTAAATAAAAATCTCAGTTCTGTGTGTAATCATAAAAATTAACACTGTCACTTTAAAAAAATCAAATTGGTGTCCTAAAGGGAAACCTACTAAGCTGTGTAAAGTAGCTATTATGAAAATGTTTAGCCTTTTGAATGTATTTCAGACAGCATTTGTGTTGCCAGATTTGTCAGCCAAAAACTCACTAAGCAGATTTGTCAGTAGCTGAGGCCATAATCTGTAAAACAGACATTGGCATAGAGATTAAAGATCAAGAGAATTATATAGTTTTTGTTACCATATGCCAAGATTATTCTTCTTTTAAAAAAAAAAAAAAGTTTATTTTGTGCGGGCTGTATCTTAAGGGCTGCTTGCTGCTCTTTCTGCTTTGTTGTCTCAAACAGTGGAATTTCCTGTCAGAAAAGGGAAACTGTTTTATTCACATACTTCAGGCTCAGTGTAGCTGTCACCCATATACATTGCTGAGTTCTGCAGTATGTTTCACAAAATCAGAGTTCTGTGTTGCTGTTCTTTTGCTTCGTGCGTGCAATTCCTCAGCCTGCTGCCCTCTCCAGCAGAGTGGGCTTCCCAAGGTGGAATCAAATAGGAGAGCTGGGCTTCCTAAAAACAGGCCATGAAGAATAAGTAGCTCGTGACACTGCCATCCATTAGGAGTCACTGCTTTTGGGATGGGACACTGTGCTGGGACACCATGGCTTTGGGGGCAGGATTGGAATAAATTCATGGCCCTCTTGGTGCTGGGGCCTCCATTGCTTCTGGAGTTTCATACCTGTGTAATAGTCTGGAAATTGGGTCTTTGGGGTCTTCTTGCTCTAAAATAACAGACTTTGACTGCTGTGGTCACTGGTGTGGTGCTGGTGAGGTGATTGCACAGTCACAACGTTCATGGATACTCGAACACCTGCATAGGTCAGCCTGGGCAAACTCCCATGCTGCCTTTATGCCATTATTCCTGTGACTGACAACATTCCATGCTGCAATCCTACAGGCCAACAGGAAAATCACTGGGTTGTGCAAAAACTGCCCCATGTGGAGCCACTGCATGGATGTGAGTGTAAACCTGGAGTGAGCTCCCCTGGAAGGCTCAGGCTGCTCCTGAATGTGCCTCTCTGTCCTCAGTGCTGTACATGGGGTGCGCATTGAAGAATCCCACTGGGATTGGGTGCAGAGGATGGGGACAGGCCTTGTATTCCTGATGCTCGTTGAGCTCTGTATCCTCCCAAATCTTCCTGCATTTTTGGAGGTGGTGGCAAGGCAGTGTTTGTGTCCAGTGCATTTCCTCTGGTGCTGTGGAATGACTTTGTGTTGTGTGTGTTACCCCTGCATAAAAGGTATTTCTAATGTGAGCCCGGCCCTGCGGGCCTTCAAAGGGCAGACACCACACTGAGCCTGGAGCCTTTGAATCCCCACAGGAAGGACTAGGCAGAGTGCATCACAAGTATTAAAATAGTCCGATAGGGGACTTCAAAGTTACTGCACTGACTTGTTCTGGAGTGTGAAGTGCTGAGTTCTCTTTTAAAAGCCTTTAATCAGTGCAGTGTTCATCACACAGATGTTAGCAGCAGTGCTAGAGCTCCTAATTGTAATTTAAGTTATCCCTGCCTAAGGGCTTGCAATTAAATTATTAGACTGTTGCAGTGAGTCTACGGATCCTGGTTGCACCTTGAGAGGGGGTACTTTCTGGTATGATGAGAAGCAGTGGTTTCTCCTGGGAAGCAAATGTACCATTATGCACTTATTAGGTCCTTGATTAGATCCACTACTGATTAGCAAACAGACTTTGCAAGACAAAATATTACAGTAGCTTCTGTTGGCTTCTCAAAACCATTGTGCATGAAGATGAAAGCAAACCAAGCCTAAGAGTAGCCACCAACTTTGGTGTTCAATTAAAAACTTACTCTTTTCAAGACAACCACATCATTAACCCTTAACTTACAACAGGGAAGGAATACATACGGCTGTGTAGAAATCCAAAAATGTGTGTATTAAATACACATGGCATGCAAATGTGTTGAAGACTTACATAAACAATCTATATGTGTGTACGCACACAAACCCCACGTATTTGTATGTGAGTTGTTTTTTAAAACCCACACACAGATACTTGTTCTGAAAGACCTATATTTTCATTTCACTGAACATCTTATTGTATTTGTTTTCCTCAGAATTTCATTTCTGGTTATGGTCGTGGAGAGTCTTGAGGCTCTTTATCTCTCTCTTGTCACTAGGCTCAGAAATACCTAATGATGAAATACAGAACCATATTTTATCTAAATGCCGACAATTATTGAATCGAGTGTTACATTATTACTTTGCATTGGTGTGTCATCTTTTAAAGTAAGGGCCTGCCTCTGTGATTATTGCAAATTCACCTCTGGGTTTTAAAAACTTTTGAAAACAAAGCCAGCCATAGATTATTTTATTGGAGTGTAAAATGAGGATGATTAGTTTTAAAGCTTCTGATAGGTAAACTCTTTTTTATCTGAATATTATGATTTGAATTCAGTTCATTTCCTGTTCATCTTGATTCCACTAATAAGTCTAAGCATTCTCAGCACTTGGCCTCTGCTCACAGCGGAAGGTACCAGGAATGTGAGGAGAGCTCATTCCTTATAAATTGCCCAGTGCTTCCATGGCACTCAGCTCTGACTCTGCTCCAAATTCATCCCTTCAGTTCAATTTCCTTGAAATCAGTGGAGTTAAACCAAGGTTAGCCGCTGCCCTCAGACATTTGAGAGAAGAGGAACTTCATCAGGAAATGCATCCTCACAAGCTGTGTGTATGTGTAACACTCAAGACCCAATGCTTTGCCAAAATCATGGTCCAACTGGTCGCCTGCCAGAAGCACAAGAACTATTCTTTAAGGAATTTAGGAGGAGCAGATTGCAGAAACTCGCTTCTGTGGCACAGGAAAAAGTCCTGCAAAGATTTCCACAATTATTACTAATTTTCCAAGCGTTGACAGTGTGCTCAGTATGTTCAGAACATGTGTTGCTACAGACTGAGCCAAGCACGAGGTCTCTAAGATCAGAAAGTAATATTCCTTCTGATCCTGCAGAGTGCTTTGTCCACAGTTTAGTGTGGAGTCTCCTGGCCCTGGAGAGCAGTTGGTGCAGAATAATATGAGCTGCCTCTGCTGACATGCAGGCCCCCTCTCTTCTACCATGGAAAAGATGCTTCTTAATGAATGTGGGCTCGTTAATATCTGTAACTGTTCAACCTTTGTACAAGGGGCTTATCCAACTAACCAGCCATAGGGTGGGATGCAGCTGCTTATCTTTAATTACCTGGATAGCACTTTCCACATGTAAATGCTTAAATACACCCTCATGACCCTTGTTGTCTAAGACCTGTTTGTTGTTCTTTATTTTCAAAGGTGATAGAGAAGGCTGGGCTTTGTTCTTATTTCATCTGTGTCACCAAAATCAGAGGGGAACTGGATAATGCCTTTGTTTTGGACCAACAATTCAAAGACAAGTTGAAATATCTAAATCTGCTTTAGCTTAGACATTCCTTCTTTAAGGATCTCCTGTTTGCTCCCAGGAAAATTAAATACATTATCTGTCAATGTCCTTTACAAACACCTAATTTAAGTCCATTAGAGAATGGTTTGTGACTGTTATGTAAGCAGTTTTCACATTGTTACCAAAATCAAATTGGATTGTTCCAATATTCAAACCACAGATACTTTAACTTGTAAACCAAATGCATTTTATTAAGGTAATAACAATCTTGTGATCATGGCACTAAAATTAATACTTTCAGGACAGTTGAAAAGATTCTTATTACTCAGTACAGTAAAGGATTTATTACAGCAGACACAACTGCCTCCTGCAATGGTTACAAGTGAGGAAAGTTTTTTGTCAAAACTTCCTGTTTGCCATCACACTTATAACTTCCCTAAACATCTATCCCATGAGCTGAAATCTTCTAAGCTCTCAGAGAACAAGCAAACCCCACAAAACCAGGACTCCTGGAACTCAATACTCCCTGCCAATTACAGCCAAAGGGAACAGGAATTCACTAAAGAAGCTTATAATGCAGTTTTACTGTTGAGAATTTAATCTCAGGAAATTGAGTAATGATTCCCTTAATGTTCCTACTGGACAAAACATCTAAATATCCTGGATTTTTAATTTGACAGCATGAGCACTCTCTTTGGGAAGTCAGTGGTTCCTGTTAGCACAGAAATGCACACCTGAAACAAGGTGGCAGAGGGGCAAGCCCTGAATCCTTGTGTAGTTCTTCATCTTCTGTATCTCCCTGTGTCATCTGCAGCAGCCAAGAGCACCACAACACCTCTGCAATACTCTGGGAATTGCTCTCTATAGGCTACACCAGTAAGGCCTTGTGAAACCAGTGCCCCTGAGCTTCCCAAAATGAAAATGTTTGAGGATGATGGGAGGTGTATGTGAATATTACCTATACCATCACAGGGATTGTTTTTAATAAAGATCATGTTTAATGTTAGAAAAGAAGCACGATTTAGAATAATTATTATTTCAGATTTCTTTTCCCTATCTCTTCCATGATGTAAATTTTCAGAAAATACCTAATGCATTTAAATTGTTTGTTAAGGAATTTAAATTGGTTGGAAAGGAAAATCATTCTTTTAGTTTGGCTGTGACTTTGGTTTCTTCTTTGAAGAAAAAAATCTATATTTTTTACACACATATTGCAAGAAAATTGTGCTCTCCCTTCTCTTGATAGAATACTTAGGTAAGGATAGTCTGGAATACGCTGTTTGCTGACTAAATTAAAGTAAGGGAATTAGAACAAATGGTTTGGGGTTTATTGTTGTCTCTTTTTTCTTTCACTTCAATACCTAAAACACTTGACTTTTTTTTTTACAGTCATTTTTCAGTAAAGGTCATAAATTTGGTCTATTATATATTTGTATTCTTTTTTAACAACGCAAATAATTTTTTCTAGATGTATCCTCCCTTTTCCACCATCTCCAGGATAATTAATGAGTAGATTTTCTTACTTGAACCATGGTTTTCCTGATTGAAATAGAGCAATTTTATCAATGCTTATCTATCTTTTTCCTTTTTAATCCTGACATAGCTTAAGGTATTAATAAGCTCTTATCTCAAGTCTAGAGGAATCATATTTTAAAATTAATTTTATAATGTCTGATGGAGCAGGAGGGGGAGGAAAGCAGGTCAGAGAGTTGAACTGGCTTGTTTAGGGGAATCCTGTATCAGATAAAGACAATGAGAACGCTGCTGTAGCTTGGTGAAATGAAGCCAATTCTCAGTGGTAGGAAAAGAAAATCTCTTGTTCAAGGTCCTTGCAAAAGTCAGAATGAAATTGGAGTGTCAAGCTTAAAGTGGGCACCAGCACCCTGCCAGTTGCTTGCAAAAAGCTGCTGGTGTTCTGTCCATCCAAGTTCTAACATCTTTTTGGTTTTTGTTTGAATTGTCGTCTAAAATGATGGCTTTTCCAAAATACTGCACCAGTTGCCTGATCTATAATGATATAGCCTTCAAAATATTTTCCCCACTTCCTTTTTCAAAAGGAACTACCCAAAACCCCCAAACCAGTGAACATTTTAATCAATTTAATATTTTCAGCAACTTTCAGCAAGTGTTTGAAGTGCCTTGCATTCTTGCATAGACCTTCTGTTGAACTCTGAATTCCCAGTAATACTGAGAAGAGGTGATAAATTCATTTATTCTGATAACTCTAAATCCTTGAATTCACCACTTTCTTAATCCATGGAGGCTGGTGTTTAATGAAGCCTCTTGGGCAGAAGTGCAGCTCAGGTGTCCCTTCTGCCCTTCACATGGACACGTGGAAGGTTTCCTCTCTGCTTCCTCAGTACCTGAGTTACCATTCTCTCCAAGAGGAGGGAAAAGCCTGTGCCCAGCTCAGCACTGGTTTCCTGTCATTTCTCGGGGCTCCATGCCACAGTCCAGCCACAGAAGTAGCTGTAGTGTAAATTTTACACTTCTGTTGCAGTGATGTAAAGCAGGTTTTTGAATATCTCCTTCTTCTCAGCACTTAGAGAGTTTTCCCTATTCCCACCAGAAATCTGTGACAAGCTGTAGGAGCCTACGTGTGGAAAAAAAAGGAGAGAGGGAACGGGCATGGAGACAAGGAGAGCCATGAAAGGGAGGCAGCAGGATGCTCAGTCAGCAGCCCACTAATTTAGCTCTTTTCTCCCTGTGTCCTCTGGAATAATTGGTAGTCTCAAAATGTTCTGGACTTGGTGGAAGAGCTGGAATCTTGCAACTGGCCATGCCTTAGGCGCTGAAGATTGCACCGGCTGATCAGCCAAATCCTGCTGCTGTCCAAGAGCAGCTCATGGACATCCAAATCCATGGCAATTATCCTTTGCTCAAATAATAGACTCATGGGATCATTTGGGTTGGAAAGGACCTTGGAGACTGAGTCCAACCATTAGCAGTGCCAAGTGCAGTGCTTCCAGGCCCCTCAAATGGGAATTCATTTCCCCAGCTCCTTTGTGCTTACCAGGGATTTGGGTGTGTTTCTTCTCCGTGGGGAATGGTGATATGACCACAGCCTTGCTCCAGGCAACCTCAGTGTTTTGAGGTTTTGGTTTGGTTGGGTTTTTGGGACATGTGGTGATTTGGTGTCCTGGATATGCTGCCCAGGGCAGTGGTGGAGTCCCCATCCCTGAGGGATTTAAAAGCTCAGAGAGGTGGAGTTCAGGGATATGGGTTAGTGGTGGCTTTGGCAGTGCAGGGTTAACAGTTGGGCTTGATCTTAAAGGTCTTTTCCAGCCCTCTATGATTCTTTTATTCATTAGAACCTATTTCCTGATGAGATGTTGCAGATGCAGAATATGGTTTGAGATAGTGGTCTGTGCAGAAAAGTGTCTCCTGAGGGAACCCTGAATGTACAGAAAAGGATCCATGCTTTTCCTGAGGCTACCTGGAACCTTATCAGGGCAGTTTTTTAGTGTGAAAACATCAACCATAAGAGCAATATTCCTCTTCTTTGTGGTGGGGGAAAGTAACTTTGGGGGACTTTTTTTCTGAATGTCACCTTTTTATGAAGCATCACTTCTCACAGCTACAGAACAAAGATCACTCTTCAGATTTTTTTTCTTAATTTCACCATTTCTTGAAAATTTCAGTGTTTGCAGCAGCTCTGATCGCTCTTATCAGTGGGAGGGCTGTGCATATGCACACTTTTAAGGCTTTTTCTCCTGGTACCAGCTACTCTTTGGGATTCAGACTGACACAAAGAGAGCCCATGGCAAAGGTGCACATCCTTCAGCCCTGTCCACAGGATACAACGTGAGCTGCTCAGAATTCCCAGTAGGATTGAAAACAAAACTGAACCCCAGTCCTTGATCTCAGAATAGGAACAAGTTTTGTACCCATCTTCCATCTCAATTATACATTTTGTCATTTTATTCTTGGCATCTTGTTTTAATTTCTTTCTCTTTTTTCGTACCTTGGTATTTTCTACAGGTTCCACTGACCTTTAAAAGTACAAGTCTAATTTTTCTGTAATCTTGTGGGTTTTGTTTTTGATACATGATAGTTTTCTTCCAAATATTAATTCTTTTTTATAAACTCTATTTTTTCTTTAAGCAATAATGTTGCACATCAGTGGATTAATTTTTCTTTCTATCAGTTTACTTTTAAAGAGTATGAGTTCCAACAACTGTCTTGGCACTCTTGTGATATTTTCTTAACATTCTCAATGATTATAAAATGCTAAATTTTGTCTGCTGAACTTTAGAAACCACTTCAAACACTGAAAGATTTTTTTCCCATTTATTAATTTTTTAAAATCAGTGACTCTATATAATGTGAATGCAGCATTGCCTGAATAATGACTTATTCTCCAGTTCCATCTGCATATCTGATTTAATTATGCTCCGAAGGAGGAAATGCAAAGGAGATATTATCTTAGCAAGTTAAGTTTTCTCTTGCACAAGAAACATTTTCCCCTCACTGGCCTTTAAGTAGCTGGTTTGTGTCCCCTGATACACAGCAGGGAATGGCATTTGCCTTCCTGTGGCAAAAGGAATCCTATGGATGGAAAAGCAGTCCATGTGTGAATTAGCTTGGAGTTGTATTGTGTTTCTTATACTAATATAATATTGTTCTAGTGCTTGCCCCTGATTAAAGACATACATAAATAAATAATTTATAATTTAATTAATAAGGTATAATATGCAAAGCACAGTAATTTCAAACAGCTTGTAATGTCTCTAATGTACTTTCAATTTTTTATTTTACATAAGGGCTATATTCATTATGTGGTTATGATAAACATACTAATGAATTTTATTACAGGAACAAATTTAAACATGTAAATGAGATCAAATAGTATTAAAATGCAAACGATGGGGAAACTTATTACAAACTAACCTTGCCAACATACATGGAGGGATGTTACAAAAGGACTCGTGAAGTTGCACACTTGGTACAAAGTCAGTGCAGTCCTTTCACAAAGTCACTGAAAACAAGAATTTGTGAACTCTCCAGTTTTAGTGTTGCATAAACTCTGTCAAACAAAAAAGTTAACTCAAATCCTGGGCTTGCATGTAACTTTGGGTGACAATTAAAATCCCTTTTCTTGTTCCAGTGAACAGTAATCTGTGCATAATTACATTCAAATGAGATATTAGCATTTTTTGTGCTTACTCTTTGTTAATTGCAGAGTTCACTCACCATGGTGATGCTTTTGATAGAATCAAGCAACCTTATTGACCTGATGCTGCAAGGCATGTTTGGAAATTCTGCTGTATTCTTTTTTTTTTTTTCCTTTTTTTTTTTTTTATTTTGGCATTTTGAGGAGTCCTGCTGCTTTTATTACATTCCTGACACTTTTGTTAATAAATCATTGCAAAGTTAATGAAAATTGCATTCAGGCATATCCAAAATAATTGTGTCCTTTGTCATGCTAATAAATGGAAAGATGTTGATCCAATGGGTGAGTGCATGCCCATTATGGGGAAGTTTGTGATACGTGCGCCTGTTGCGCTTGGACTTTCTGCCTTGGCAAATCACTCCATGTCAAAACAGGGATGGGGAAAACAAAAGTCAATATGTTTTATTTCAAAAGTTACACAACCTGCCTCTTAATTAGGCTGGAAAGCAGGGAAGGATTGAAATGTGTGTATGAAGATGTACAGTTACGGTATTATCTGCAGGAATCGGCAACTGCCTTACACCAGAATATCCTCTGGGATGAAAACAATTAAATATCTCTTTCTTCTTGCCTTCTGAACTTTCATGCTTATTAAACCCCGATGATAAAAGATAGAAAAAAACCCCTACCCTTGAGCTTCACTTTAATACCGAGCTGTGGTGGTGAGAAATAAGCCAACAACTGTGTGGGGCTTTTTAGAAGGGAGGGAGGTGATGATTTTTGGTTTAGTCTCCTATCCAGATAGAAAGCTGGCAAAGTAAAATGGAGGTGAGATTAAATTCTGCCTTTTCTTTCACTGTGTTTATTAGTAGTGACTTCAGTGGCTTGAAGCCACACTGATAAAAACTAGATTAGATTTTTGGTGCAGGAAATCTTTTGCATGTTGCAGTATAACTAAAAAATAAGAGATTCAATGTTAAGGAACTGTTTACCTGGAACAATGGTATTTCATCCTGCAATGCTAGACTTAAAAAATGTTAATAGTATAAAAATACAGGTAGTTTTAGTCAAGAGTACTTGATTTATGCAGTGGCCCATCCTGCAGATTTGAGGTGGGAATTAATGCTGCTATTCAATCAAAGAGTGTAGTTTTCAGAACTGTCACATCAGGTGTAAGATGCAGGGTGCTGGTTGAGTTAGGGGGTGTTTAAAAGACGTAGATTTGTTGTGTTGTCTAAATGTGTATTTTTTCCTCTCCTAATTTCAAGATTGGTTTATTGCCCCAAGATGAGCAAAATTTTTTTTTTTTAATTAACAATAAGGTAAAGCTCACTGAATCATAATAAAGACATTTAGCTTCTTAAAACAGTGTCTGTAAAAATGCAGGGCTTCAAATCTTCAACTTCTCTTTAATTTGCTCTTAAAGTGCAGCAAAGTCTTTTGCAGATAAGGACCCCCCTGACTTCAGTGAGATTTGCCCAGGTAATGAGGGTGGGACACAGCTGGGAAAAGAGGGGTGTGTTTGGGAGACTTAAAAGATGCCTTTCAAATGAGCTTTGGAAAACGGTGTGGAGTGAAGGGAAAGAGGTGTGAGCAGCAGTATTGGCAGCATCCTTGGAGAATTAGTTAAAATCTATGACTTGTAAAAGTTGAAAAGAGACTTTCCCTAGGAGCAGCAATCGCCCACTGTGTGATTTCTCCTCTGAAGCGTTTGAGAAGTGTTTGGCCACTGATGACGTGTGGAGGTGGAATTAAGGGAATCAGTGCAAGGCCGATCCAGGTTTAGAAGTGTGCTACACAGCTCTGTGTTTGTAGCAATATTTTCCTCCATTTGCAGCACATTTATAAATCTTAGAAACATGAAATTATAGGCAATCAAAACAGGAAGGTGAAGCAGTGCAGTTTCAAGGCAGCATGAAAGAAAGTCTCATTGCTCCTTTTTATTTTGGAACATTTTCTCTGCATGACAGAAATGGATGGGCTCTCTCCCTTCTAAATAGCCTCTGCAAAGATGTATATTTTCTAGAAATAGATAGAGAGTACCATTTGCTGTCAGGTTATTGACCAGGTCAGATCATCTGCCAAATTTAGATTGAGGGATTTAGTAAAGGGCAATTTATGGAGTTCAGCTTTCGCACTTGGACTCCTTGCAACTCACTGGAGCGAAGACAGGCTCGTTCAAAGGGCAGAAATCCATTCCCCTGCTCCAGTATTTGCATCCAGGCTCATTCTGTGTTGTTCTCCCAGGCACTGAGGAGCTCCTGCTTTATTGCTGCTGAGCTCCAGCCCCGTTCCATGCCCGTTGGCAGGGGATGTTGAATTAGTGTTGCAAGATGTGCCACTCTGACCTCCTCACAGCAATTCTGCGTGATCCTGACCTAACTACAGGCTCCTGGTGGTAGCACAAGGTAAAACATTATGCCAGCCCTGCCTGTGTTAGTGGGATTCCTCGGAAGAGTTTCACCATGGTGATGCTTGCGGAAAACCAGCAAATCCCTGCCATTTATGCTTTTAAAGGAATGCTGACACTTCAGCAGATAGTGCTGTAATGTGTATCCTGAGAGTGTTCACTGACTCTGAATGAAGTGACAGTAAAATCCTCACTGAAGTATGAAAAGGTTACTGCAATCCTCTTATAGCTGGAGTCTGACGAGTTTTCCCGAGTTCCTGCTTGTTTCTTCTGGTGCTCTTTCAGATTTAGGCAATTCTCATGATAAACTTGCTAGTGGCTGTTTTACACCATGATCTTAAAGGTCTTTTCCAGCCTAAATGCTTGTAGGGTGACTGAATTGTTAGCTGTGCCATTTGTACTTCACTGCAGGGGTTCCTGGGAAGCATTTTTTCTGTTGCTGGGTTCTTTTGGTTGTTTGTTCCTAGGAGTTGCATCCCTGCTCACCAGGGCATTTTCCATGGATATGGTGGCCTGCAAGAGCTGGAGGGGCTGGTCCATCAGCATATTTAATTACCTGGGGCTAGAATGTGTTTGCATGGGTCAGGTAATTCTACATCCACTGCCATATTTACCAATCCCATTTTTAAAGTAATTTATACAAGAAAATGTGGCTTTGTAAAACCTGGCTAAACCAGAGTCAAGCTGCCTCCAGTGGACTTCAAAGGGGTTTTGTTTTCATGAGTGTGTTGCACATATCATCACACGTGTATAAAATTTATATCACGTGTTTATATACTTTACAGTTGGTTTTACAAAGCTCTTACATTATAGTTCCCAGTTTTCTTGTGCAGGTCTTGCTGCATCTTTTATCCCACAGGCTGAATTCCTGTGTTAGAATGTAACAAGCAGTGTAGGAACCTGCTTGAGAAGAGAATTGAGAATTGATGAGGATGAAGAAAATTTTGCTCAATACTTTTTAAATAGTGCAACATGAAAAAACAGTTGAATTTGATATTTGAAGTATAGTAGGGCTGTTATTCCTGTTGAATGCTATTGCTGAGTATTCTGGTTCTCAGTTTGTGGAGGGAAAAAAAATTAGAAATTTCAGGCAATAAAATTAATGTCGCTTTGTTTTTGGAGGAAAGTTTATAAGAACATTTACCTTCAGTCAGGCTAATGTGGAGAGTCAAAAAGCTCTCCTTGTGTTTCTTGGTAGAGAATCTGGTGTTAAAGATGGAAAAGGGAACAAGATAAACCCAGGAACAATCCCTCCTCAGAACAGCTGCTAATAACCTTTTGGGGCTGATAGTGGCTTCCTCTGACCCAGCAATGAAATCCTAGTTTTTTTCTCATGCAAATTCCAGCACGTGCAGGGATCGGTTTGCTTTGGATTTACCAAGCCCTGTGTTGACCAGGTGAGCGTCTGGCTGGGCTCAGAGTGCAGAGGGAGCCCCTGTGCAGAGCTGGGAAAGGGGCAGGCAGGAAGAGCCCCCTTTCCCAGGCTTTTGGGGGCACCCTGTGGGAAAGGCTCTGTCCTCACCACTTCAGGTCGCCGAGTTTTGTGGGTAAGCACAAAACTTGTCAGATGGCATCAGCACATCCTGCTGGGAGCTTCCACAGCAGGGGTGGCCTGGGTCAGGAGAAAGGAGACCTGCAGAACAAGGAGCTTTGGAGCAAGAGATGGCAGAGCTGTTTTCCTTTCTCAGGGAACAGAAGCAAACAAGAAGCCAGCATATGCTGGGAGTCTGAGCCCCCAGAATGTTTGCATGGTTTGAGAAAACATCACCAATAAAACCTAAGTGGTTGCCACCTTGTATGGGTGAGTGGTGTGCTCACAGTTCTGACTGTGAACAAAGTCAAAAATACAAATTTTTTGGCAGTCATAGAAAGCAGGAGACAATTCATCATAACTTATGAGAACTGCAGCATACAGAGCAGCTTTCCTTTGTTATTCTTGCCTTAATTTGTCATACACACAATTCCCACAAACAAACTGTTTTTAAGAGGTTTCCCCACCATTTATTGTAAGTACAGGGTCTCCCTTTGTCCCTCATTTAAGAATGTCTTACAATTCCCTGCAAATCTTCCTACTAAAAAAAAAAAAAAAAAAAAAAAAAAAGAGAAAAAAGCCATGTAGCTCTTGGAGGAAATCCAAGACTATCATAAAAATAATCAAAATAAATATCAGTGATTTCAAAATTAAGCTGAGAGCATCGATATCTAAGCCCAGCAGTTCCTGGGCACTCTATATTTAGAAGAGTGAAGTAGCTGAGCTGCAATAGCCCCTCACAGATTTCTTTTCCCTGTGCTGGTGCATACTCTGTGCAGTCAGTATCTATTTTAAACCTTGTGCTGGAACACCTCCATGACTCAAATTCCTGTTGAGTTTAGTGGATGTTTTGTGAATGGCTATACTCTAAAGAATTAAAGTTTCAGACTTTTTGGAGGAGTGGTTTTGATTTGTATGAGGAATTATCAAATTCAAGAGAAAAGGAAATTGATTTTGTCAAATAAATCATATTCTTCTCCTTCATAAAATTAGCTAGAACTTATTTTTTGGAGTCACAGGAACATAGGAAGAAAGATGTGTTGTATTAGTCAGGAGCAGATAATGACAGGACAGGGGGCAATGGTTCTAAAGTCACAGAGGGCAGGGTTACATGGGATATTTAGATGAGAACAAAAAATTGTTTCCTGCGAGTGTGGGGAGGCCCTGGCACAGGTTGCCCAGAGAAGCTGTGGCTCTCCTGAAGTGTCCAAGGCCAGGTTGGGCAGGGCTTGGAGCAACCTGAGATAGTGGAAGGTGTCCCTGCCATGGCAGAGGGTTGGATTAGATCTTTAAGGTCCCTTCCAAGCAGGATCTTTAAGATGCCTTCCAAGCCAAACCATTCAATTTTCCTTCAGTCACTTCCCCACACTCGCAGCCTGCTCTGAGCACAGGCAGGACGTTTGGAGTTTGTCCTTTTAGCCCAGGAGCACAGAGCCACTGCAGCCCCAGCACAGCCCTGCTGAGTACCCAGTGGTAGCTGAGCTTGCTCTGTGCATCTCAGCACACAGCAAAGGTGATGGATTGCTGGTCCTGCTTGCTCCCAGCTGGGAAGCAGAGCAGCAGCAGAGCGATGCCTCAGGGCAATGCCAATTTTTTGTTTTATAATTAGCCATGGCACCAGTTTTCCCCACCGGAGGGCATGGTGCAGGCCTCCTGATCAGCTGCAAACTAGCAGCACCACTAAACTGTAATTTCTGTGTAATTTCATGCTGTTACATGATAACTTTAAACCCTGCTTGCTGTTGAAAGTTCTCTAATTGCACAGTTGTTTCAGTGAGGCTGTAAAACCTTACGGGTGCGCTGCCGTTTTATGGGTCACCCACAACAACCTTGATGCTCTTCTAACATCCTGGTACAGGCAGATTCCAGCAGTGGAGTGTTATTTTATTCTGATTGTCAGGAAGTTTGTGCCATGTGCTATAAAAGCTTCAAAAGTGTGCTTTGGAAGTTACATAGAAGAAATAAATAACAGACAAACAGTGGTGTAGGAATCTTTCCTGATTTCCTTTCTGATTTTGTCTCTGATCAGTGTATCTGTAATTAAGACATGAAAGACCATAAGCTGCATTCCAAGTGTTGGTTGCACAAATTTTAACATTTCTTTACATTTTCTTGCTATTACTGCAGCTCATGCAGCTATATTATGCACTCTGACATCTGTGTCATGTCATGTTTGCTCAACTCGTTTACTACTAATCAAAACTAGAAGTTTGTTGTTGTTTTGGGTTTTATTTTCCCCCAGTTCTTTCTCTGCAGGGTCAGCCCAGCTAAAAGAAAATGAAGCTGTCTGTTCTCAGCTTATGCATCATCACCAACACTAAACATGCCAAGTTCAGAACCTGTATTTTGTTATCTGACTATTGTTGATAGCAGAAAAAAGACAGCTTGATTTTCATTAGCAGGGCTGACCTTACAGGGCTGGGAGCAAGGGAAAGAAATGTATTTTGACTTGAAGTAAACTGAGGAAACATGACATGGAAGTCAGAGAGGGATTATATATGCATCCCTAAGGTGTCATTTTTAACAAACCGTCGTCTTTCACTTGAGGAAATTCTGAATAAACCACTGGAGAGATTGCTGTAGCTGTCCAGCTGGCAAGGGCCAATACTTCTGACTCTGAATTATGCATTATCATTTGCTGCTGCTTTTTTTTTTGCTTCCTCCTTTTGATAACTGTTTCTCTTGCCCTTAGTGGGGATAGAGATGAAAATATAGTCTTTGAAATATGAAAATTCAGACTTCTTAGCTTTTTTGCTCATGTAGCTCATTCTAAGAGTGTATTTTATAGGCTTGTGTAGGCTTACCTTTTAAAAATTGTTTAATTTTCTTCATGTGGCATAGATTGAAATAAGAAATCCTTCTTTGTGCTCATTCCAAGGCCAAACATTAGGCTGGGAGAAGTGTTTCCTTCAGTCCCAGTTACATTGAATTCTTCTTTCTCTTCTTCTATCACTTACATTGTTTGCTATTCCTTTCCCCCCTGCCTGTGTGTTAAAGGTTGGGGAGATATTCTGGAAACCTGGATTTAGACAGAGTTTCCATTCAGAGCTGTGGCTTGGGGAATGTGTCTCAAGTTAGGTTTCTTTTCCACCCTTCTGCTTTGTGAAGCCCACTGTGAGGCAAGCCTGGAGCTGCTCCATCCTGCTACTTTTGGACACTGCTGGAGTTCCTTCCCCAGGGTGTTTGGGGAAAGGATGAACAGTTTTATGAGAACAAAATTTGGCCCTGAATCTTAAGCACTGTAACCCTGTTTGGGAAGTTATACCAACTGTTCTATAAATCAGCCAGCAATGTGCTGTCAGTGCTGAATTTTACTTTTAAAGCACAAGTCCAAAATAGAGGCAGAATTCAAAGAAGAATTCCAGAGAGCAAAACTTTTGCCAGGAGCTTCTGATGTAATCAAGGAGAGTGGTCTGGGTATTGTGCCACAAGAAAGTGCAGCAGTTGTGCCTCCTGTGCTCTACCTGTGCCCCTTTGATTTTTCTGCCCATCTGACTTGTCCTGAGCAGAGAAATGAAGTTTCCCCTGTTACAGCTCGTGGAGGTGAATCAGTTCGAATTTGCTCAAGGAAAAAAACCCACTTCAGGCATTTCCTGAAACAAGGCAATAGGTAATGCAGAGATGTCCAAAGGGCACAGTCAGGTCCCAGGCTCTCCATCCCACCCCATTCCCACAGGAGCTCTGGCAGCAGGAGCTCACTCTCCCGTTACCCCGCTGTCGTTGGCGCTGGATTTCGGGAGCCAAATGGGCTGTGGGAATGCTGTCACTGCCTGCCGTAGGTGGCCTCAGTCCTTGGCAGTCCTCACACTCCCAGTTTGCAGCCTTCCCAATCCAGGGGTTTATATCAGGTGAAGCTGAACTCTCTGGAAGGCTGCTCAGCAAAGTTGCTATTAAAGTGACACCGCCAGCTGTAATCTTCTTGTGTTTCATTGAAATTTTAGTGCCAAAAAGTTGACAAAGTCCAGATTGTAGCTTTAAAACTGCCAGGCAAACTAATCCTGTATGATTTTGTGTAAGCAGGGGGGTACTTGGTAGTTAAAAGACGATGCTTGACATCTCTTTGCTTTATTCTCTTTTATTAAAGACAACTCTTTAAATTTACTTGAAGGCAAACAGAGATCCTAATTGTCATGTAGAAGCATTTACATGATAAGATACTGTTAGTTATTGAAGTGAGAAGAATTTCAGTGCAACTATGGTTTAGATAGAAGCAGAGAATGGTAATGTACTTTATATAACTTTCTCATATTTTAGAAACTTTGTACTTAAACATTTTTGTAGAAACTTTGAAACCTCAGACTTCTAGACTATAAGTCTTCATTTCCTAAACTATCCTAATACTACAGATTTACAGCAATATTAACAAAAACAGTCAAGAAGCCCAAGGGGTCTTTTTAGTGTTTCTCTGAGTGGTCTAGTATTGATGGTTGATTGGGGGAGGAAAAGATAGAAGTACTTAATTCTATTAAAAAATGATAAATCCCTAATTCTTTAAGTGTAAGAGAGTGTCAGCATTTTCAGGGTGTTGGTGAGAATATTCTTTTTTACTTCTTCCTTCTTCCCAACAATGTGGCAACCTTGCTGAAATACTCCTTCTGTACCCTTCATGTAATTAAACTTTTTTTTTTGTCTTTGTCTTATTTATTTGCTAAACAGTAACTTTCTGCTGGTATTAACTAAATGAAGGTCATGGAACAAAATATCTGCTGTCTTTGGAAATCATATATGGTGATACAGATCTAAAATACAATGGCACATGGAGAAAACACATGATGAGATAGGGAATTGATATTTCACATGCAGATCCAGACATAGATCCACTGTTCCCTGTGGTCCTGGTGCCATTGCAATTTGCCATGTGCCTACATGGTGAGCCATCCCTGTCTGTTGGAGTCTGCATGGAAAATCAGCCACAGAAAATCAGTCAAACCCCCAGGTGATGCAAGAAAACAGCAATTTAAAAAGGAGGAGAGAATTCATCTCAAAAAAAAAAGGATTTATGCTCTCTCCAAGAGATGATCCCAGCTCAATGGAGAAGCAGAACTGTTTAAGCACCAGCTATGGCACTGAATTAATTATTCTAGGACAGAGTACTTAAAGTCAGGTCCATTCTGCTGTCTGGGCTGCAGGGTGACACGAGTCCAAAGCTTCATCTGGAAATGTTTCCTGGTGGATATCAGGGGTTGAAAATGCCTTTAAATGTTCATAACCTTGACAGGGAAATCTGTGAGTACACATATGGTTGATTAAGCTGCCACCTGCGTTCTGGCATTAGAATATATATGAATTTTTGATTTTCATGCTACTAATTTTGAGTAGTTAATGTTGCTGTCCCACTGTGCAAAATTTTCTCAAAGATAAAAATACAGTTTTGTGGGGGTTTTGTTTGGTTTGGTTTTTTTTGTCTAGAGATCTTTAGTCATCCCCTAAATAAATGCTTTTACATGCTGTCAGCTTGTAGGAGTATCAGTGAGTGTTTGTCCACCTTACCCTGTATAACCTTGACCATTACATCAGCTCAGAAATTAAAACCAGAAAAATCATATAGTCCTGTGTTTGTCAGAATAAGATTGTTTTGAGTCTAACTCGACAACCTTGTTGGTTTTTTGCACGGTTTCCCACTAAACTCCAGCTCCAAAATGGCAAAGGGCCATTGTGAATCAGGATGTGGTATTTCTATTGTTGGTGCTACAGCTTGTGTGAAATATGGAAGTGCTGCTGCTTAGAATCTTTCCGTGACCATTCATTATTTATTATGTTGCGATAACTAAGTTGCTTTATAAAAAGAAAAGTTGCTTCTTGAAAGAAATGTGGGTATTTGGAGAGGTAAGAAATTAGTGGGGAAGATTTCTGCACAATATGGCTTTTTCACACTACCTCATTTTCAGCCGCTGACTTAAGTGTGCAAAGTCAGGGTCTGGGGGCTCAACACAGTGCCCAACTGGGACCATACTTATTTTTATAGCTTAATTAGGAGACCTGTTCCTTCCAGGGTAGATGATGTGAATAGATCTCTCAATGGTAAACCATCAGATTAAAGGAAAATATGGCCTTCTGAAATTTAACAAGGGCCACAGGTAATTACTGTTGAACCTGCTTTCTGTGTCATTGAAATGTCATTGGAATCTGGCCAAAGACTTAAGTTGTGGTTCTTGTTTGACATAGAGACACCCTAAGCAGCTTAACTCTCTTGAAATCAGCCCTATTCCATAGCATAGGAGTTGAAACAGAAGGTATATATCCCACACAGGTGACAACACAGGGTAATCCTTTTCCTTCTAAGAAGGCAAGGCCTGTTTTTAATTTTGTTTTCTCTGTAATGGTGCTACTTACAGCATATGATGAATGTACATCCGAATTAGTGCTGATAAATAATGCAAGTCACTTGAGTTAATTTTTCTTGCTGAGCATTTCTTCAGCATGAGCAAATCCTAATCAAAGATGAGCATAACACAGAGAAATCCAAGTTGTGAGTTCATTGCATGATGGGATCTGAATAGAGATGCGGTGACAGCTCCTGTGCCCAGATGAACTTTTTAAAGACACAGTTCACTCAGGAGTACACTAGGCCTTGGAAAGAGCTTAAAGGTGATGTTAGAGAGACTGAACCAAGATGATGGCCCAGAAATAGATATACTCTGTCCCTCCTCCTTAACATACAGTGGTCCCACTGCTCAGTATAAACCACAGCCCTGTTGCTTCAGGATGCCTCAAATGTCTGGTAGGGCAACCATCACACTCATCTTGTCCTTCCTTTTCAATATTCAGTAACTCTATTTCTGCCCTAAATGCTTCTCCTGTTATTTGGAAAGTGAATGGAAACTTCCCTGACTTGGAGTGAATTTTCACACTTGACTTGGACTCCAGAACTGTTCTCAGGCCTGTCTCTGAAGGGAAATGGACATGAGAGGAAACCAGGAGCTCAAATTTAATTCTCTCCAGGAGTAAAAATATTTCATTTTTATTTTTTCTTTAATTCCTATTAAACTTCTGTCTGTGAATACTTGGATTAAAAATCATATGTAATGACTATTTTAGACAATGTCCTTTGGTGCCTTTATAACTCCATGATTGCCTGCTCCCTCCAGAGGCATTGGAACATCTTAAAATGGAAGCCAGGGTGTCTGGATAGTTGCTTGGCAAATGTTATGAAAAGCATCAAATCCTGAGCTGGAGGCTTCATTACTTGATGATATTTCTGCATGAAGGATTGGACTATGGTAAAATGTTCTTTTAAAACACACAGTAGATGATAAGAATTAATTGATCGAAAAAATACACGTTTCATCTCCAGCATGGTTTCTGCACACCTGGTAATGTTCTTGGGAGAATGGCAGGGGCCCAAAGGAAAGAGGAGATTGTGGAGGAGGCCAGGCCCTTTCCAATAAACTGCCTTATCCCTGGAACTTGTAGGGAAACTCCACCTCCTTTCTAAGACATCCACACTGTGCTTCCCAGCCTGTGAGCTATAGCTTCCTGAAAAGACATTCCTCATTTCCATGGCATGCTGCAAAAATGGAGCAGCATGGAGCCCCAAAGTAATAATTTGCTGAAAGAATTTCATCCATCCAGGAAGAGAGTTAAGCTACTGCCTCCTGGTTTTGTCTTTATCCCTGTAATTAATCAGATACCTAAAGAGTCTTGGAAGAAATTCAAGGAAAAAAGAAGGCAAGCTGCAGTTTTGCTGTATCTTCCTTGTGACTCCCAGGAGGTTTTTCACTGCACTTTTCTCTGTCTTAAATGTTCTGTTGAATGCTCCCTCCTATTTATCATAATTTTCTCAAAATCTTCCTATTTAGGTACAGTTGTGTGCACACATGTATGGTTCTGTCCCAAGAAGTGAAGACCCTTTGCCTTTTGAGTTATCTTGCATCATTCCTTGACAGTTTTTTTCTCTTCTGAAGCACTAATACATTGGATTTGTGGGGAACATTTTTGGTTCAAGCAAGAGTGGCCATGGCTAATTTTTTCCAAAATTGACCTAAATTTGGCTTCCTGTATTGATATGCATAGAGTTACCTGTAACTTCAGGGGGGGTGGTGCATGTTCAACACCTTGGAAATCAGGTCACTGTTTAAGGGTTTAAATATGAATAAGGTGCCTAAGGTGGGAGATTTTGGCATTATTGAATTGCCTCAGGTCACAGAGCAAATCAAGGGCTGAGTCAGCATTAGCAGCCAGGACGTTTTGCAAGCAGGCAAAGAGTTTCCTGTGCTGTAGCCAACCCATAAATATGTCTGTATATACCTCAATGTACTTAATTAATTCAGCCCATAGTGTCTTTGACTCTTCCATACTGTTATGGCTGAAGGCAACATTACATTTCCATTAAAGCCTCAGCAGCCCCATGCTTGCTTCAAGGCAGGTCCCAAATCTACAGCTGGGAGTCAAATCCAAACCAACAGCTGCCATTTCCTGCTTGGGGATTCAGCTTAGCAGGGAAACAGAGGCATTCCTCTTCAAGGCTGGGCCCTGGAAAAAAGAGGTCTCAGAGGACACAAACCGTAGTGTTGGCTTCCAGAGGAGGGTTTGTTTAGCTACTGGGAGTTATCCCAGTCACAAGTTCATCCTTATTTGATAATAATGAAACAGAAGTTTGATGTATTTGCTTGACTAAGATTGCCATCTGGGAAATAATATGTTTTGTGAGTGTTTATAACAATCATGGTTTAAGCCAAAATTGACTTATCATGATTGCTGCATATAATGCTGCAATGTCCTGATTGAGCCTGATATTTCTTCTTTGTTGAGTGGAGAAAATGTATTTTGAGGGCTTTTTGATTTTTCAAAGTATTTTGTGCAGTATAAATCATGCATTTTCCAAAGCAATGATTATAGTTGAATATTCTCTGTACTGGAGCTCAAAAGAAGAAAAAGGTTGTTTATATAGTTTTTAAGTGTTACATGTATTTAGGCTTTTGCTTTTTTAGCTTGACTGCAGATTGTTCCTTTTGAATTTTGGACTAGAATGGGTTTGAATTTCATGGGTTTGGATTTTTTTCTAAACATTGTAGTTCCAGTGAAGGAAAAAGTTCAGTACTTTTCTGTCTTGGGAAAGAGCAGTTCCGCAAAGCGTGCCAGATCTGGATCATTCCAAGACTGCCCAGGAATGTCATCTTCCTTTCTTAGATGTGATATAATCTGCAGGGAGAAAAGTTGGAGAAATTCTGCAACTTTCCCAAGTTTCTGTTTATTTCCTTTTCTTCAGCATGGTACAAATTGAAGATATCAGCTTGACTTGTCAAAAGGACGGGAGTCCTGTCTTTTCCTTGCTCGAGAAACTTTCTATTTACTGATAGTACCAACTTTCTCACACTGTCTCAATGGTTGGATTCAGTGCAGAAAACGGTGGTAAAAGATTGGCTCTGCCCGTTCATTCTCTCTTCCCAGACTGTTTTCCAGCTACTGCCAACTATAGTGTTGTAAGATTTTGTACAGTTTTTATTTTTGCAATGTGGACATCTGTCCAGTGGGAACAGAAGTGAGAATTTCAGAGTTTAATGGAAACCTGATAACTCAGTTATGAAAATGCTAATTAAGGCATATTTAAATGAGGCCTTTACAAATGATAGTTTTTATGACTAAAATCCCTTCCCACTTATCATCTGCTCAAATGACTGATGGAAAAAATTAACTGTTAAATTTGAAAACAAAGCGACTGTAGGACTCAGGAATTGTACACTGTCACTGTGATTTCTTTACATTTGCATGTTCTGTATTTTATGCCTTCAAAAAAAGGATATTAAGTGAAATGATGTGTTTCAAGGTTCTCTCCTATTTCTGAGTTTGCTAGTACATGTTTTCTCACACTTGGAACTTCCAATACTCAAACTTTCACCAATTTCTTAATCTGGAGTATTTATGGTACTGGGAATTGTATCCTTGCATGGTGTGGATCCGTGGATCCAGAAGTGTGGGAGAAAGCCATTGCAGGGGGAAAGAAGTTCTGTCTTCAGCAGAAGCTGTCGGATCTTTGTAGATGAATAAACACAAGAACTTTTCTACATCTTTTGCACGGTGTGGCCAACACCCCCTGGTGCAGTGTGAGTTTGCTGAATTAGGCACCGTTTCACACCCCCCTTTCTGCCTGTCAGAGAGGTGCCAGCTTCCAGGAGAGACTGGTGCTGCAAAGGCTCTCTGGAGCTCTGTGTCCTCAAACTGCTTCTCCAAGGAAGATTGGAAGTGCACTCCCCAGTCTGGGGCAGGCACTGAGTGCTCTTGCAGGGAGGACCCCCTGAGAATACTGAGCCCTGCCTGCATTTCAGTTGGAACGGGGGCCCTGTAGGTGCCACTTTTACCAGGCTAAAGCTCTGCCTCTTGTCTGTCTCCTCTTTGACTGAGTGCTTATGGGGAAAATGTGCTTTTAACAATCATATTTTTAAACTTCTCAAATACACATTTTCTTACCTTTGAATAGTTCTCCAAACCAAGCAGGACACAATCATGCACAGAATATGGGGTGCAAGGTTTAGAGTAGCTCTCTTTATTTATCTTTCATATAAAAATATCTGTACTAGATATTCCCTCTAACACAGGGATGAGTCCCAGGCTATGGAAATCATTTTGTTTCTCATCAAACTTGTTCCACTTGCAAACTTGCTCCAATTTTGTTTTCTTGAAAACTCTTACTGCTCACAAGGAGCCTCAATGTGTTGCAGCATTATCTGCATGTGATGACATTTTGATCAGATCCGATGGCATTCTGATAAAGAATCATTTTGTTGAGTTTTAGTGCTTTACTTAATGTGGTGGATTCATGTAGAAGACAAAGGTGTAACGAGAGCCAAAGGACTGGAAGCTGAAACTACCTAAACTCATGCTGGAAATAACTAGGAAGTTGTAAAGAGAATTCCTAAAATATTTTGCAGTGAATGAGTTGTTTTAATTCACTGCAGTTAAGAAGATAGAGACTTTAAAATGACTGCTCAGCCTCAAATAAAGGTTAAAGGTGCAAAACAGTGAGATTTTGTGTCTCATGATACACAAACATCTGAGACAGAAGCTGATGCTGCTCTTAAAACTTTCTGAATGTCCAGCCACGTGCAGTTTATGTACACACACAGCTTTTGGTAGAGACAGATGCACCCAGAACCAAACACAGGATTTTAGGTTTTTAAAGACCATTTTCAGAGCATTTCAGAGAGTTTCCCTTGCTCTAGAAGCAGAAGTGTGCATTGTGTGAGTGCACAGTAAAGACATCCCTCCTGTTTGTTTGTCTGACACTTCAGTGCAACAGCACTGCTAAACCTTTAGTGTTGGTGGTAATTAATGGGATTAGACATATAAGTCATTGTTCTCACTGGCTTGGAAAACCAACAGTTTATATTTTAATCTCTTTTTAACGTCAGAAGTGGGATTTCTGTGCTGCCCTAACCCAAAATGTCTGGCTAGATTAAATAAGCAAAGGCATTAGCAAGCAGCAATTAGTCCATGTATTGCTGTGGGTAACTGCACGTGCGTGTGCTCAGCCAGCAACAGCGAGGAAGAGGAAGTGTGCACAATCCTTAGGCTGGTACACAGAACTCTTCGTGTTTTCAAACTAGAGCTGTGTGGAGTATTCTTTTTGGTAATGTCTTTACAATATTGAATTTGTTCTATTTTGACCCAAAAGGCATCAATTTTTCAGTTTATTTCAGTATTTCTATACCTGGAGTGGGAGAAAAACCTGGCATGAATCTGTAAGAAATCCCTGACACTGTTCTGTCTTGCACCAGGACCAAAAGACTAATGCTCAAAAAGTTGAAAGAGTAACCACAGAGATCTGGAGAGAAGTGCTCAGAGGGGTGAAAAATTGTGTTGGTGATCAAGAGGATTTTGATTAAAAAGCACTTTATGTAACATCTCCCATACACTGATAAATGTTCAGTTGTAAAAGCTCTCTGGGAATGAATTCCCTCTAATAATGTTTGTTTATTTTTACCTTCTTTTAAGAGCAAACTTCAATTATGCATCTGCCAAAGGAAAGGAGAGCATTTCGTCCACTTGTTGGGGGCTTTAGGATTTGATGAAGGGTTTAAAGGAAGCTTGAAGACTAAGTTGCTCTTGACATTTTGGTTTTCTCTGAATTTAATACATTTGTATTTTTGGAAAGGCTTGATGATGGAAGACACTTTTTCCATGTTCCATCATCCAGACAGGATACTTCTATCCTAAATTCAACAGGAATGTCACAGTGAACTGCAAGGAGGCTCAATTTTTGCAGCTTTATCCTGAGCTCACCTTACTCTCCAAACCCACTCACACTTTAAAAGGGAGAAGGCCAGTTGTGTGATTGTCTGACAGGTTTCTGTTCACTGGCCTCAGAACTGGTCTCTGTCTGGATTCTGCATAAGGCTAAATCTTTGATTTGTGTTTGAAACACCTGTCTGCATTATGGGATGCTTACCTGGAGACAAAAGCTCTTTGCTGGCTTGCACTGCTGCCCTTGGGGTTTATTGAATGCTAAAATGGCCACGCTTCAGACAACATTGATAAGAAGTGTGGTGGCATCTCAGGGTTTCACTTGTCTGCTAGGTCCAAAATAGAACTGGTCTATCCAAAGCAGAAATCTAGGAGCTGAGATAAAAACATGTTGTTCAAGAAAAGGCTCAGTTTAAGGAAGATTAAGTTGTCTAGAAATCATAAGAGATGACAATGAGTCAAACTTTTGCATGCTTGGTGTTTTTTTATCCTACTGGGGTTTTGCTGGTTTCTGTTTTGTTTTGGGTTTTTTATGTTTTTTTTTTTTATTATTTCTTTCCAGAGAGAATGTCATTATTTCTTCTTTTTTTTTTTTTTTCTTTTTCTTGTTTGCTGTGGGTTTTTGTTGTTAATGATAGAGCCAGGTGCCAACAGCAAACAATTTGCAAAGCTTGTTACGGAGCTCGATGAGCATCGCAGCTGTTGCTGCAGTTCTGGATCCCTCCAGCTTATGCTAAACTTGCTGCTTTGAAATCCACACAGCCTGCAGATCATATCCCTGTATCCCTGATGAAGCTACCCCACAAATCTAAGGAATAGCTTCTTCCTTTCATCTCCTGCTGGTGGATGTTGCTGGCCTTACACTTGATTATTTCAGGAATTTTCGATAGTAGAGGATGGTCTGTATTCGAGCACAAGCAGCACTGGGAGTTTGATTTAGGTAATGCAACATTTTCCATCAATATTTGACTCCACAGCCTAAGTCAGGTCTCTGGTGCATGCTTGGTGCAGTCCGGCCTGATTAATCCAGTATAAATCAGGCTATGAATTCTCTTCTGGTGTAGATTAAAAGCCTCAACCAGTCAAATTTGACTGTTCTTGCATGGTCATGCTCTATGTGAGTTTTTGTTCCCTTAAAATGCTGTGTGGTGTTTTGTGGTCATCATGCTCAAACTCCAGTGGGAAAAAAGGTCCTAGTAGCTACTTAGTAATTTCTTGTGTCTCTAAATAAATGTTGTCTCCTTAGTAAGGTTCTTTTCTTCTCATGCTTTTACATAAGGGACTAGGAAAAATTGTGTCAACACCGTCTGTTTAAGGAGAAATGTTACACTAACCTTTTGGATTCTGAGAGATCTCATGTAAAGCAAGAACATCTTGACAGGGTATAACTTCACATTTATTCAAAATAAAATGATCATTTATTAAGAAAACAATGTCTGCTGGTGGTAGCCCCATTCTGATTTTCTAAATTAGCCCTTCTCCACAACAGGCTCATTATCTAGGAAATGACTGCTGCTAGTACGGTATCAAAAGAAAATAGACACAAGTAGCAGGAAGAATATTATTATTAGAGCAGCTCCCAGTAGTGCTGCTACCATTAAGATTCTGTCAGAATTTTCATGGGAAGGCTCCTCTTTTCCAATATTTTTTATTTTTACCTGACTATAAAATCAGAGCTATATAGGAATAGTCCATTTAAGGTCTGAGGCCAGCAGTGTGTGTTTGCTGTGAGCAGCTCTTGAAAAGTAACTTGATACCACTGAGTAGCTGTTCTGTGATTCCTATGACTGTGTTAAGGCATGGTGTTCAAACTGCCTGCTTTTTCCTTTGTAGTACACTAAATCCACTCATTTTATAATTTCCTTCTGGGTTAGGTCTCTGCCTGTCTCTTTCATCTTCCTCTTTAAAAGCTGGGATTCTGTTGGTGGCTCTCAGGAAGGCAGTGACTTAGGCAGGAACAGTGACTCTGATCCCAACTGGAGTTCACTGTTGTCATCACTGGACATGAGGATTTTCCTCTGCTGAGGAAGGTTTGTGTTGATTCACATGGTTCTGAAAGATTGAAGCTTTCAAGCTCATCAGTAGCTCACAAACCAAACAAAATAGATTGCAGAAAGTCTCACTGCTTATTTATTTGTGCAGTTCAGCTGGAATTCCAGAGTTCCTTACTATGCTGCCTAAAATACCTACCCCATAGGGCAAGGGGAGTGAAGTGTTTGCTGTATTCTAAGGAAGTGATGGAGACCTCTTGGAAGTTCAGGAATTCAGTGTGGGCACATCAGGAGAACACACACCTGTTATCTTGTTCTATAGGCAGAAGTGTTAATTGTGAATGGAAAGTGTTTCCTGTGTTGGCTCATGAGAAATAATTTAGAGGCTTTCATGCAATGTCTACTTGTTGAATATCAGTTTTGCCAGGAGAAAAAAGTCCTGGGAATTGATATTCTAATCAGTGTTTTTGTAAAAGGAAACAAGGATTGAGTGGATCTAAAAAGTAATCTACCCATGCTGCAACAAAAGTGACCCCTCCAAGGAAGAGGAGCACTGAGAGGTGAGGGAAGGGGTTGGGAAGCACATGGTGTCTGCTCTGTGACCAGACTCCCTCATCACTGAGCCTGTTACTGTGGGATCTTAAAGAAATTTGAATTTCTCATGGTTGTCTTCCTGACCCTCTTGCTGTATTTTGCTGAAAACCTCTTCTTCCAACCACTACTAAATAAGTAAGACATTTCTAGTGAAATATTTCCTGACTGAAGTTCTCAGAGGGGCCGAGCGGGGAGTTGCAGCCCTGCCTGGCACGGGTAGAGGGGAAAAGGCAGCAAACCATGGGCTCGTGCCTGGGCACGTGCTTGAGGAGAGCTTTGAGATCATGGAAAGGAGAGTTAGTGGCCAGTGTGGCTACACGATGTGGGGAGGAGGAGTGGTGTCCCTGTGAGAGGGGTTTCTTCCCCAGTGGAGTTGGGACTAGGATGGTGATGGTGACCCAGGCTTGTCTGTGTTACAGAAGATAAGCTGGGCAAACCGTTTTGGAAGTGCAGAGAAACTCGTGCCCTTCCTCGTGGACAATGGGATTTTGGTCGCTGTATGAATTCCAAGCTGAGGCTCCTGCTGTCCGGGCCTTCAGCTGTCCAGACAGCGTTTGCTTTAGTTTTGTTATACAAGGACATAAAGTGATGCAAGTACCAGCAAAATGCAAGTTTGGATTTTGTCTAATTATGACCTCCTTAAGTTAATTTTTATGCATCAAAGCTATTTGACATTTGTCAAAACAAATTCAAGTCCCTGGGAGAGATTTTATGACAAACCCGCCATTGATCTGACAGCTTGCTCTCTAGGGAAGGCAGAGTGTGGCTGGCATTAAAGACTTAATGCTTCCAAAGTTCTCCTTTACTCCTGGTCCCAAGGCAGAGTGGCTGGGCCTGGGCGAAGCGGCTGCCACGGTGGCAGCTGGGAGTTTGACAGTGTTATGAAGAATCGCAACTGTTGAGCAGTGGATTGTTACACTGCCGATGACAGCGTTGCAAATTAATTCTGAAATTAACTGAGGGGACATGGAGAGGTCCCACTGTTCCTCGGAAAGGGAGAGGGCAGCGTGGAAATGAGCGGCGAAGCAGAGGGAGAGGCGCTCCCGCGTCCTGCCTGGCAGCTGGGTGCCAGCGCGGAGACGCGGATGCGCGGCAGGCGCGCTCACCTCGGGAACACCTCGGGAGCCTTGGAGGAGATGACGAATCCGGGCTGTGGGGTGGGGGCGGGGATGTTTGGGGTTCTCTATTGCTCTGGTAAATGATTTATTGCACCTTCTGTATCTCCGAGATGAGAAATTAGTCGGCTGATATTTCACTTCTATTCCTAAAACAACCTGTTATTTTGCAAAATGAAATAATTTCTCATAGAGCAGCCTTCTCCTAGCCTTTGTCAGATGCTATTCAGCCCAGAGTACTTCCAAATACTCAATATTATTTCACCTACGTGTGCAGAATGCTGTCTACTTCCAACCTGAGGTATCATTCACTGGTTTGTAGTAGCCATTAACATATGCTTTTCCCATGGTTTGTGTACTTATTCTAAGCATGTGCCTTTTACAATGCAGAACACAAGAGACTTGTTTTGTAAGATTAATGAAGGTCACCAAAATTCTCAAAAGTATTCTGATAATTAAGGCTTTGTTTATCAAAAACAAGTTATATTAAGAGCAAAAAGATTCATGGTAATTATTCATAATCTTAACAATTCAAGTGTAGCCACCTCATTTGTGCATTTAATTCTTCTTGTTAATGTTTTGCATAAATCTGCATAATTACTTGAGTTGCCTGTTGTAATTTTGACAGCTACTCAGTTCATGTGCACTAAAGTATATCAAAAGCTTGATGTGCTGAATATTTATAATTTTACGTATGTTCTTGGGATAATATTTTTTCAACAATATTTTTAGTTTTTGCAAAATTGACATGGAATACTTGGAAAGATTGCCAAACACAGATCTCCATATCAGCACATGATGGAACTAGAGCAACACTTAAAGGTATAGCACCGAGGTTTGGAGGTGTTTTACAGAAAATCCAAATGAATCACGCACACAAACTGTTCTGATTATTTTCCAGTGGGTGTGTTATACTCCATTAACGTAAAGACATCCTTTTTTTTTTTTTTTTTTTTTAAATGAAGTTTTCAGTGTGTTCTCCGCCTGTGTGCCAGTCCCACTGGATTTTATTCCTGGTCCCATACAAAAGAATACCAGGGAAAAGTGTGGAGCTGCATTAGCATGGGCAGCTCGCTCCGCTGGCAGCACTGCGGCACTGCTGGGCTCCCGGGGGCACGGAGAGCTCCCTGCCCTCCATTCAGCCAAACAAAACAGCCCCAACAACAACCCTGTCGGACTTTTGACTTCCCAAATGCTCCTGCACATGGGCATTTTGTGGGTGATGGACTGAGAGCGGCGTTTGTGGGATATACTAAAAGGATAATAGCGTGGCTCAGTCGTGTTGTGGCACCCTTCACCCACAGTTTTGGGGAGGGGAGGGATTTGCAGTGTGGAAAGGTGGCAATGACCTCTTCTGCACACAGAATAAATACCCCATTCGGTAAGGACAGCAAATACTGTGGGTATTTATAAATATCTTTGTGCTGGTGAATTACAAAGGCAGTTGCTAACTAATTACAGCAGGAAGTTTTCAGTGCATCTGATGAGTGTCTGGCACAGCGCGGTGTGAATCTTCAGTCGGCTCAAATCACACACATTATTCAGGCTTTTTACAAATGTTGACAAAATGCTGGTTTGAAAATTCTTGCTCAGATCCCTCAAAAATACTGTCTCAAGACAGTTTTTGGAAAGACTATTATTTTTGAAAGCCTGTGTTCTGCACAGTGGAGTTATCAAGTTTTGCACTTAGGAATAATCTTCCAGTGTGTAAAGCTGGTGTAGAGCTCTGGTGTAAAGCTCTGGTGTAAAAGTGTGTGCTCACTACTTGGGCATGTTTTTACCTTACTAAAATAATGCTGTGCCTCGTAGAAAAACCTCCCCTGCATATGTTTATTAGCTCTTTCATGCAAAAATTAATGTTTTAATATGGAAACCATCTTGCTTTAAGACAGACAAAAGGAAGGGAATCTGACTTTAGCCATCAGAGCATTGTTTCCTAGGAATGAGATTTGATATGAATGAAATGCTGCTGTCCAACAGGAGAAGAAAATGAATGTATTCAAGTCTTATCAAAAAGCAAAACCAAAATCCTTTGGATGCCAGTGTTCCAGCCCTGCAGATTCCTCTGCTGTCACACAGAGTTGGGGCTGTACAATAATTTTGAACACTTAAGGCACCAGAAATATGGGTTATCCTTCAGTCATAGATCCACTTCAGGGGGGTATAACACCATGGGAGGAGGGAGAAAGATTTAAACTGTTTCTGTTATGTTCAAAATATATTTGGGGTTGATTTAAGAGTAAAAGGAGGAAAAGTGCAGTTGTCATGCCCTGCTATCTTTCACTTTAATGAGCACTCAAATGTAAGTGAAAAATTAAAAGGTTGTTATATTTAGAAATAGCTGGAGCCATACACTCGATGTATGTTGCACACAGTGGGGAATGAGCATAAAAAATGAGGGGGAAAAACCCATCTACTTTGCAGCTATATTCATTAATTAAAAGAAGATTGTTAAACTAAATTTGGAAAGGGAAAAAAAAAAAGAAAAAACTTCTTTAATTGTGTTTACCCAAAAGCCTTTTCTTCCTAATTTAAATAGCATAAACATCTGGACTAAAGCAATATTAGAATCATGGCAGTAGTCAAGCAAATCTTGTGGAAAATAATGAAATTAGATCCCTGGTGTTGTGACAGAGTAAGGGCAGGATACATCAGTTCGATGTTAATAAAATTTCCATGAATGACTGAATACAATTAAGAAATTGTCAGTTGCGGCAATGAACTTTTGTAGCTCATAGATGTTTGCATCATTTGATTATGCTGGCAATTTAAAATTGTTTGTTAGTGTCTGTGTTGGGATATTAATTATGACCTTTATTATAGCCCACAATTAAACCAGTCATATAGCAACAAGCAGCCTGTGTTGTGGTACTAAAGGATTTGAACTGTTCAGAACAGGGTCTTGGTGTGTTCAGACCATTCACTGATCATCCAAATTGGAAATTATTTGAAATGATCCAGTACTTTAAAAAACAATTCAGCTGGGTTGAATAATCCCTTTAATAAAGAAATTTTGGTTTAATAGCATTTTAACAGTTTTAATTGCTAACAACATCTGTAAAACTGTTTTAAGGAAGAGAGAGAGAAAGCATTTTTAACTGTGACTCCAAGACAAGCTTTCTCCTGCTTCAGGAAGAGAAACCAATTATTCATTGGTTAATTAGCTGTAAACAACTTTTTAAAGACACATCCATTATATATGTAATTATTTGAAAAAAAGCTTTCATATTATTTGTGCTAATGCATAATTATTAGTGCGTGCTAAAAGGATTAGCAGCATTTAGATGACCACTATTGTTGGGAAATATCAGAGTGGAGAGAGATTAGCATCAGGCCGGAATGTGCAGGGATGGATCCAGCGTGTGCCTGCACCCCTTCACTAGTGACAACAGACAAATCACACACACAGAAACAAAGCCTGGAAAGCTGAAACCTCACACTTCTTCCTCTTTAATATTTTTCTGATACGTGCAGGAAATATATCCCCAGCAAAGGATTTCTGTACCCAGCAGAATACAGAGTTCCTGTGATTTTTTATTATTATTTTTTTATAATTTTAAAAATTTTTTAAACTCTCAAGGCACTTTTTTTTTTTTTTTTTTTTTTTTCATTTTTTCCGCTTAGTCCCTTTATTATTGCACAGCTGACTGGCAACTTTACAATGCCCTCAGCAAATCTATTTACTAACTGTAATACCTAATTTACTAAGAAGATGTAAAGTCCTGGTGAAATCTATTTAGGCTTTTGTAATGTGTCGCAGTATTTATAGTCATTAGCATATGAATGAAAGGAATCATATTTTAAACATTTAAATATTTTTAATATAGGTCAAGGGAAACTGTAGCATTTGTCCTAACACATTGCGAATTCCAAGTAAGACATCACAGAACCTGCCTGGAATTTGTGTGATTTACGCTTGTGTTTATCAAAAAATGGTTTGAGTGTACAAACTAAAATTACAGGAGGAAGCAATTCAGGGCTGCATCAATAACAACTTAAGCATCTGAGTGACCTAATTCTGACACAACCACAGTTATGTGGTGCTGAAATAGTTCACCTGCACATTTCTAGCAAAATAATTTCTGTTAAACAGAGACCTGGCATTTCATGTGCCAGGTCCCCATATTTTGGGAGAAACAGAATTTTTCAGAGCAAACTGAGGAAGTGAGGGGATAAATGGTGTGACAGGAGCACTGCAGCTTTCCCTGAAAGGGTCAGGGATGTGCTTTAGCCCTGACCTCCAAAGATGGACCTGAGCAGTGGGAGATTTGTTTAGTCTCCATGAATTTGGCTGCTTTTCAGATGCTGCCAGTAATGATGCTAATTGCTGGCATTGGTGATGCTCACAGGCACCTGTACCATGGCAGGATTTCTGATCTTTGCTACAAGAAAACAGCTCTCAATTCTCTTGTATGAAACTGGAGCAACAGTGTTTGACAGCTCAGAAGGAATACTATGGGTTATTTTAGCATTTCAGTTCACTGAATATTTGTAATTATCTGGAGTTTAAGAAGAAATGTTACACTTTGATTTGGCTTATTTCTTTACAGCAGTCATTGTGTGGAAGCATTTAGGGGGATGAAATTTTTGTTTTAGTTGACAAAGAAATTATTACGTTTGAAGGGCTTTGTGTATTTAAGCACAGATGATTATTTAGAAGGCTTGGTTGCTGCAAATTGGAAGCCTCATAGCTCAATTTACTAATTTATTTTGTGATCTGTGACTAAACTGAGTAAAAATGCAAATACCACAAGCCCTTTACATTTTATCACCAGATCAGTGTACTGATGGGAGGATCAGAGTCACTAAACAGTTCAACACTTGTGATTTCTAAGCAGTCAGACACTAAAAGCATCTGTAGTGGAGACTGCAGGAAAAGTCCTGTGAACAGACGTTTTAATGGAATTCAGTATTTATTTGTTTCTGACTTGGAATGCAGAAGCAAAACTTTATTGTCCATTGTGAGAATGTTTTCTTTGTCTCCCATCACATGTGGCAGTGAGCCATCACTCTGTGTTGCAGCAGGATCATGGGCTAGCAGGAAACAACTGGGAAAGGTTGAAAGAAGCACTGAAAACTTAAATGGGTGCTGGCATCACCTTTTGGTTACACCTCTGTTCAGAGAGCATTGAAAAAAATAATAATCTCTTAAATAATTTTTTGTTTTAACTGATATTCCCTCATGGTCTTAGAGGTTTTGTTTAAAAGTAATTTTATTTAAAAGCAATACAGCTGTTTATTGGCTACTTATGTTCAAGTCAGTGTTAGCAGTGATGTCAGCACCACTTTGGAGGCAGTGCTAGGGCAGAGTCCTTCTTCTGGAGAGCCCAGTGGAAGTCGTGCCCTTGCCTCCCAAGGAAGCAGATTTGGGTCTATTAGTCCCTGTTTTTGCAGATCCAGCAGAGGGAGCAGAAGTCCACCGATGGGGTTGCTTTGGACGAAACATTTGGGGTGGCAGATGGGTTGGCAAAAATTGCTTGTGGAGGTGGGGAACTGCATGAGTCATTCCCCCCATATTCTGAGAAAACTGCTCAATTAAAACACTAAAGATTGCACTGTAATTCAGTAATTTTTCACATCCTGGAATTTCATTTTTTCTTTAAATTCTCCATGAGTTGGTACATGATTATAACAATTGATTAGAACTATTTCCAGCACTTACACCGATGTAGTGATCCCAATTAGCCAGCAGATAATTGTTTTTGTAGGGAATAACACCCAGTCATGTCTTTGCACATCAACTCCCCTGCCATGTTGCTGCACTTGTGAATATACAGCAGAAGAATTGTGCCCTTTAAAAAACAATAATTAAGAAAGGATTAGCTGTAGTGCTGCAGTTATTTTAGGGTGCATGCCATGGATACAGATCTCTCCTGGGTATTGTTACCTCTGCCTTAAAACCAGGAACAGAAATGGGTGGTGTGGGGCTTGCTGCTGGAGGTGGCAGTGGGTGGGCTGTGATTTGTACCCAGCAGAGCTGCAGGTCCCAGTGCTTTGGGAGGGACACACAATCTTCTGCTGATTTCTGAGCTCAGTGGGAGCCTCAATCAGGTGTGTCTCCTTAACGAGGAGCATTCCCCACTACTTTTAGAACTCTTGGCAAGTTTAGAACGATTTGATAAAGTCTTATCTTTTGTCTTGCTTTTGTCTGGGACAGAGTTAATTTTCTTCTCAGTAGCTGGTGCAGTGCTGTGGTTGGATTTAGGATGAGAATGACACTGAGAGCACAGGGATGTTTTAGTTGTTGCTGAGCTCACCCTAAATCAAGGACTGTTGTGTTTCCCATGCTCTGGCAGTGAGGGAGCCATGAGGGAGGGTGGCCAGGACAGCTGACCTGGCCAAAGGGATATTCCATTCAGGAAACTCCCATCAATCTCGTGGGCTAAACCTGCCATCATCTTTAAATAAAATTATCATTGCGTTCTCATTTGCTTTCTGTTGGCCAAACCTAAAGATTTTGTTAAGGTCACAGTTGCAAATCTTTCTCTGGGACTGTGAAGGCTGAAAACTCACTTCTTCCTTGAAAAATCTAGATTTTTTTTTTTTATTTTTAAATTCTTATTTTTTAAAGTAAAGATTGTGATGAAACAGGGCATTAAAAGCTCTCCAGGTATTGTGACACTGATCACTGGAAGAGCTACAGCACAGCTGCTGCTCAGAGTAGAAGTCAGACCTGTGAAAGGAGCCTTGTGTGCAGCCAGGGCTTCATCTGGCACAGAGGGCACAGCAATGTGGTACCATCTTAGAAAAAGGAATTTGTGAGAAAGCATCCAAGGCAGACTAACCAGCTCCCATACTAGTTTTATTCAAATCATATTTTTAATTAAAAGCAGGTCTTCAGTATTTTTAGGAATTTAGTTTGAATAAGCATTTTAAATTCTAACTCATTTGATATCTTAAAAAAACAGAAAAAGAAGAAATTAAAATAAATGCTTGGGTTTATTATTTTTTCTTTTTTCTTTTTTTTTTTCCTTCTCTCATGTCAGACAAATGTGACAATGAAGAAAAAGAAAAGGGCAAACGGGGGACAGGAGGTTGTGGATCCAATATTTCTTAGCTGATGAAGGCAGCTTTGTTTGTTTCAGATGAATTCAGTCAAAGATAATATCTCCTACTCCTGAGGAAAAAAAGCAGAATAACACCCCAACCAAAATGGAAAAGCTCAAACTTTTTAACTTAGAATATAATTTCCCTTGCTTGGCCACCTTTGTTGACAAGCAGATGTGGGATTTGGATTTGATTAAGCTGGACATGAGCCTGGCTCCATGTGGGAGAACATTCCTGGAGATGCTCTGTACCTCACAGCACTTTGGATTGTCAGAAATTCCCGAAGTTCCTGACTCCTACCTTGCTGAAGGGGGAGCTTGGGGCAGCAGTGGCTGCTGTTGGAAACGTGGATGGATGACTTACAACAGGAGGTTTCATAACAGGAGCCACCTTCTGTTCCTTCTGTTGATGGCTTTTAGGTGATGAAAGGAACAAAGGCGATCCCATCAAAACAACAACATGCTAAAATAGAACAAAACCCTCCAAGTCGGCATGTTAATGGAAAGAATCAGAGAATGGAAAATGAAACAAAAGCTGAGATATTCTGAATACAATCTTACAACAGTTCTGGCAAAAGATGCTGGAGCTTTTTAAACTCTGATCTCTAAGCTAAAAATGGAGTTGTCAGCCTTAACTTTGAATTTTCTTGCTTTTAGCAGTTTGCGTTAAACATTAATGTTATTGAAAATAGCTTTTCATCCGTGTGTATTAAGGGTTTGTTTGCCAAAGCCTCTGCTCCCAAATGCGTGAATTTCAGCAGCTAGCAAACATCAAAGCAAGGAGATTTTTCAGCTCAAGAAGTTATCTTTAAAATTAAAGCTTAGTCTTTCACTGTATACTTTTTGTGAATAATTATTAGAATCTATAATAAACAGTCTCTCTTTATTGTTCTGTCTATTATATCCAAAGAGATATGCCTTGATTGTATCATTTTAATTAACTCTTGCTGTGTTTTATTGAAGTTCAAAGCATTAAGCATTGTTTATGTAAGCACCATGACATTCAGGTTGCCTGAAAGAAGTAAATAAAACTGTAGGTCAAACTGTATTAATGTTTCTTGCCAGCTATTATTACATCTGCTTTTGAACAGCATTTATTCTGTAATTGATGGTTGTCAGCCTGTAATTTCCATAGTTACATTCTGAAGACTTGGTTTTCCCTAATTTTTTAGTGTTTACACCATATAAAGTCAGAGATTAAAGTAAAAGGGAAAAGTGAGTTACCAGCTTTTATTTGACCAGCTTAATATTTCTTTCTTCAGGGGAATCCCTCCAGTTATTTGCCAAGTTCATATATCCATAATATTCTTTTAGATTCAATTTTCTGCCCTTTACTTTTCTCTATTTCGTGTTTACTTTATTCTTTGTGGTCATCCCATCTAATCTGTCTGCCTGTGTCTACCTAATCGACCTAATATGTCCATGTATCATTTCTTTAATGATTTTATTATTGAAATGACTCTCAGCATTTGATACTTAAGCATACATTATAAAAGCCTAATTCTCCCATTAGTGGATCAAGCTTCCATGAGCCTGCCACATCCTGGCTGCTACAGGAGTTAAATGAGCTTTGTTGAATGTTGGCCAAGAGCTGTTCTGCAGATCTGTTCTACTTTTTTTAACCTTTCTAAGTCAGAAGAAGCCACTGCACAGATTTGGGTCACTTTTTGTACCCCAGAATTGTCTAGAGCCTCTCCTTGGTGAAGATTCAACGTTTCCTTTCACTGTGCAGCTTGAGTTTTATCCTTAAGGACTTGCTTCTGCAAAGGAAACTTAGAAATTAATTTTTTTCAGTTGCTTCTGCTACCCATAATGAACCACAGATGTTTTGGAACCTTCTATGGCTTTCTCTTTCCATTTTAAGTCCAACTTTACCAAATTAGTTTCTTTGTTTTAGCTTCCTTCAACAAAATAATTGACTTCTGAGAAGTTTGTAGTAGCAAACAAGAACATTTTAGCAATCTCATCCATTCTTTCCTCTCTCAAGCTGCTCTGGGGATTTAACATCCCTGTAGCACCTTTGAGCCCTCCTTCCCATCCCTAGCCTCTGTTATTGCCTTCTATCTGGGCACCATACCCTGTGTCTTGATTCTGTTTGTGTTTTCAGATTATTTGAACTTGAACTTTTTTGTTTAATTTGTTTTTTTTTTTTCTATGAGCTCTGAGTCTGGGAAGTATCTGACAAATCTGCTGTTACAAAATAATTTGGATTAAAAGACCACTTTTGTGCTGTTGAATGGCTTGCATGTAGAAATTTTTATTTATTTTTGTTTTAGGTCAAGCTTGTGGTTTACTTAAAAGAGGTTGTTAAAGAGAATTCCATTGTGTTTCTCTAGTCAAGCATGGCTATCCTGCTAAATATGTTGTACAAGCAGTGAATAGGGTGACACTTAAGGAATGCTGAATTTATTTTTGGACATGTTTTTTGTATTTCTTTATCATGGCAGAGACTTTTTGGCGATAGGGCGGCAGGGAACCGAAGTGTCCGGTTACGTGCTGTGGTTAGCAGAGTGGCCTGCAGTGAAGTTCCTTGGCATGAGACAATTTTTCTTTTTTCTTTTTTTTATTTTTTCCTTTCCTTAGCTTGATAGGCTGCAGTTGAAGTCCCTTGATTTGTCTTTGTTGTGGGCAGAATCTGGGGGTTAGGTCAAATTAAAAACTGACATTTCCATTATGTCTGTACTTTTATGGTGCATTCCTCTGCTATAGAAAGTCAAATACTTCCTTGCCTATTGCTGAAACCAAAGAAACAAAGCAAAAGAGAATTCCTTCTAGCTCCTAACTGAACAGCAAACCTCATTATTCCTGGAGTAATCTGTTAAACAAATGGAAATAGGTGAACCTTCCACTCTTTTTTTGTCTCTTATTTAAGAAAATGGCATGATCTCAGGAGAGCATCTTTAACTAAGAGAGCACAAGTGCATCCAATGGCAGTTAAAAATATTTTTAAACAACAGACAGACAAATTGTGCTGATTGTTTGTTTAAAAAAAAAAAGAAAAAAAAAAA
Organism: Haemorhous mexicanus; assembly: GCF_027477595.1. Taxonomy (NCBI): domain Eukaryota; kingdom Metazoa; phylum Chordata; class Aves; order Passeriformes; family Fringillidae; genus Haemorhous; species Haemorhous mexicanus. The sequence goes on along the minus strand of NC_082343.1, from coordinate 3,471,725 downwards.
AGAAAAAAAAAAGAAAAAAGAGCCTTGCCTAAAAGACTACAGTAAATCATGAAAGTGATCTCAAGTGAACAGAGATGGATTTCTGGAATACGGTGTGCAATGAAACCACTGACCTCTTATACAAGGGTTCATGTCTTTTTCTACAGAAACAGATGGGTAATAGCATAATGCTGAAATCATGCTCTACATAATATGGACCTAGTGATTGCAGACCTGATTGCTTGCCATATGGTTGCTGAAGGGTTGAAGAGAAAATGGGATGATAAGCAAACCCTTAAAAGCAACATTTTTATTGAATGGCCATTACATTAAAACCCAAACTCTGCAAATGAAGGCAAGAACTGTGGTGAATAATGATGAAATAACAAAACAATAAAAGAAGAAACACAATAGCATGTATTTGTTTGCAGTATGCAAAATAATACTCCTCATTTTTTTGGTGTCATTCTGCCTTGTGTTACGAGCATTTGGTGGAAAGTTGGTGGGACATTGCTGCCTGCAGGGCACAAATAGAGTGTGGTGGAGCACTGCAGTATTCACTAGGTCAGACAGGAAAAGAAAATAATCACTCGTCTCAAAGGAAAAGCTTCTGAGTTAAATGCTAACTAAAATATGCAACTTGCATACATGAGCCACATTACTGTGAGGCTGGTGAGAAGCCTTCATGAGACTTGCTTTTCCAAGACACACTTCTACACCTATTTCCTCTCTTTCCTCAAGAAAAACTTGCTTTTATCACGAATTTCTTTTTCCTTGGTACGTTCTTGTAACTGGTGAATAGCCTGGGGGTTTTTTATTGACATTTGTCAGTAAGTTGCTGAGTGTGGGCAGAGGAAATGCAGAGTAAGTGATGTGTAAGTCCTCACTCCTAACATGTACTTTTCTACAAGAAGGAGGAAGGAGGTTCCACACAGCACTCAGCAGTGCCAACACAATGTCATGGCCATGCCTGCTCCCGTGCAGAGGGGAAATGACTGACAATGTGACAGGGCAAGGCTTTGAGCCATGAAGATCCTCTTTTGCTGGGCTTTTCTTACACATTTGAAGGCTGGGCCCAGTGTGGTCTCTTTTGAGGCATTAATGGTCTGCTCAGTTATTTCTGTAAGAGGTACCCAGTTGGTCAAAACCAGAAATTCAGCTCAGTTTGGAGATTGCAAAGGTTTCAAGTCACATAACGTGAGCTACTTTAATCAGGCTGGACTTGTCTCCCTTAGAGACTCAGTCCTGCGTGAGCATCCAGGTGGCTGATGGCTCAATGCAGAGAGAACATCAGTGGCTTTGCAGTCAAAAAGCATCCTTTGTTCTTAACTTTTCCAAAGCCTGTCCAGTCCCTAGTGCTCAAAGTGTGTAGAAAGGGATGGGGAAGCAGTTCCCAGCTCTTTTTAGCAGGTGCAATCTGTGTCCTGCTGTGTGGCCAAACTCCTCACATGTGGGGACCACCCCAGGCAAGTCCCCGGACACTCGTCCTCTCTCCACCACGCTGCTGAAGAGCTTACAAGATCCAGGCAGGGTAATATAGCTATCTCTGATTAATCACTACTAAATACAGACTTCCTTGGCTTGACAGGCTTGTCTGATGCATCCCATAAATCACAATTTGTTTGACTGCAAGAATGGAAAATATTTCTTTGAACAATTACTTTCAAAGAGGAATGCCATGTACGTGAACCTCCGGATCATCCTCAGGCTTCTCACGGGCTGCCCACCTCACTTGGATTTCACTCAGACACCTAAGGACATGTGACAAGCAGCATATCCCAGTATTTAAGACATTTTAAGTATGGTGAAACCGATTTTCATATGATGAGAAGAGATTTCCTGCAGCCTATAAAATTGATTCTCATCCCTCTCGACTCGTGACATGCCGCCTGTGTGGCAGCAAGAAGTTTTGCATAACTTTTAAGAGCCCGTGCTGACCTACTTAACAGGCATCCACTGCTACATAATGTATTTAGGTCAAGTATTGTGTTTGAGCTTATCATCAATCTTGTAATAGTCCAGCTCACTGTGAGAGCCACAGGTACATGATTGATGCAAACATTCCACAGGGTAGAGAATATTCTTGTCATTTTCTTAAAGGGAGGCCTAGCGTTAGGGTGTTGCTATTTTTGCTGGAGAAGAAACAAGGATTGCCAATCACAACCCTCCCAGCCTGTGCTGCTTCACCCCTGAGTTTCTCCCTCTATAAGGAACATCCGAATTCACCTATAACAAGTGATTTTTATTTTGTTTTTTTACATGATTTGGGCTAGACAATAAATATATAAAATCTATATTTTTATTATGATGTGTTACTGACTGGTTCTAACTTCCAAAATAATATACCTGGAACTCTGGTACTAAACCATTCTGTACCCAGTCCCTTCCCTAATTGCAGTTGGTGTTTTAGCCACATTTTGGGCAGGCTCTTAAAGCCTATATTTGAATAAAGTATTGCCAACACACTTCCTCATCCAGATGATATTAGTGAAGTGCACGTTGGTTTGAGCAGTAAATTGTTGCAAAGTTCTGTGACATCTTAATGCTCTGACAGGATGTGAAAGACAATAACACCACTGAAAAGACCAGACAAAAGGCCCTTTATAGCTATTGAATAATATATTAGCTTTTAACACTGTATATAGAAGCAAAATGGGCTAAGGTATAAAATCAACAAAATAATTACTTATACCAGACATTATATATTTTATCAGGATCAGAACTGCATGACCTCAGCCTGTGGTGCAAATGGGGTTTGATTTGGTATTCATTACCTCAAAGAGCTGTAAATACCTGCGGCCCAAGTGGAATCTGCCCTGGGGGCTGATGAAATGGTGTCTTACTTGTGTGTAATTTGGAAAGAGTTCTTCTGAAAAAACCCTCAATCTGTTGTGTGAATGGACCCGCAGGAATCGTTCCCAGTGCCTAAAATGTGCCAATGAGAGGACCTGTGAGCAGCTCCTAAAACGTGCAGGTGGGTACCTGCATACAAATGCTTCTAAAATTGACATGTACAGTGCTGTGGATCTGAAAATCTATACTGCACTTTTTAGCAGTACATTCCGAAGTCTGAACTGAGGGAAGAGTTACATGGCAATGAAATATGCATGAAAAAAGTCCAATTTATACATGGATCCCAAGAGTTTGGCGACTTGTCTCCTTTCCTTCCTTCTCAAATGCTGTGCAAAGTTTATCAGTTTGGATGACAAATTAGTTTGTGCTGTCTCTGTATTCCAAACAGAACTTCCATGACGTTATTTGCTTCTTTTCTCAAATGCTTTCGGAGGAAAAAAAAAAAGTAATGATTGTGCTAACACACCTTTCTCACAAAGTAAGAACCCTCAGTCTGAGCTCCCTGACTTTGAAGGTCTTAAATGACACCTTAATGTTGCTTTAGTTTGGTGTAATTTGTGATACAGCCGGACTTTTTCTGCAAAACTTATTTCCAGAGTTTTGGCTTTTCACATTCAAAGATTTCAAATGCTGGGCTTAAATTCCGGCTGAATAAAAAAGGAAAAATGTGAAGCATCTTTAATATAATTTTTTTGCTGATACTCAGAAATATGCTTTGCATCTTCCTGCAGAAAAATTAAAAGAAATTCAAAATTCAGAAAGAATTTCTGTAATATAATTCAATTTAAGTCAGCAGTTGTGGATTCCTTGCCTTGAGTTCACTGATACCAGCCTGAGAAGGAGTGGGCAGAGGTGAAATTCCTTCTGTCAAACACAAAGTCGATGGGGGGAAAATAGGGAGGCGGTTGTATGCAAAATAGAGACACTTCAGCGTCTGCTTATACACTATTTTATTTATACATGCCACAAGAGGAGCACTTCTTACTCAGGATAACATAAATAACCTGGGCACAAAATGTTTGAGGAAGCGCACTTGGAATTACAGCCTCATCTTAGGTAAAGTCAGGACTTAAGTAAGTGAGCAGTCGTTCTCTGCAGTTCTCGAAATGCAAACAAATGGGCTCTTTGTTTGGGGGACAGTTGTTGTTTCCCAAGCTGTGGCTGCAGCTCTTGGCTGAGTGCAGCTTTGCCTTTTCTTGCTCTTCTCGAGGTAGCTGTGCAGTGAAAGGGAGGGAGGGAGAAGGACTAAGAGGGAAGAATTTCATTCAGATGTTATTCTATAAAGATTGCTGAGTTTCCTCTATTTGGAGCATAAAAAAGCTCCAAGAGTTGTTTGTTTCCTTCCTTGTAGAAGAAAATATTTACCTGGTGTGAGTCTGCTGAGCCAGCTGATGTCAAGGGAAGTGTTCTGAGGGGAACAGCTTCAGAATCTGGTCCTGGATGTTCCAATTCCTGCTGCAGGTGCCTTTGATTCCAAAATGTGAGGGAAGAAGTAGTGAGAACACTCTCTAATGCAGGATGGGGTGGTGAATGTAGGTGTTTTCCTAGATTTTTATTACAGTTTTTCTCTTTAAAATTCTTAGAAAGTCGGAAGTACCTTCTAATCTTTTAGCTGCCTTTTTCCTTTCGATTTAACAATTCAGCAGCACATCGATTGATCCCTTTCCCCAAACATTTTGAAGCACTTGAAACCATTTCTTGCCACGTTGTTATTTATAGAGATTCACTAAATGAAAAAAGGCTCCTTTTCCCTTGCAGGTATATGCATCATTTATAGTCTGGCTTCATTATATTCTGTACTGTATCAACTCCTGTAGGAGAGTGGTTATGTAATGCTCTTATGTCATTACATTTACATGCATTAAATTCCTGGCAGAATCATATTCAGTGGAACAAAGGGTTCATTAGCAGGACAGAAATGCTTAACTTGGGAAACTGCTGGAAGAAGTGAGACACATTTCCAGGCTGATATTGTTGATATGCAATTATATATTATGTACAGAGTTGATGTGGGATTAGCTAATCCCAAATGACAAGTATAAATGTGATAGAAGTTGTTCATTCAAATCTCTTTCTGCAGTGATAACTTTGAATAGAAGTTATCATGGTTAAATCTGGAGTGGCTGTGAGAGGGACTCGCTGCAGTGTGACAGAGCAGTACCATTCCCACCACATGGGAGCTTTTCAGAGGACCAGCATTCACTCCACAAACTGCAAATACAGGAAAAAAAGTTACTCAGTGCCCCTTATTTACATGTGCAACTGGTGCAGAACGAATTTATGGCCTCGATTGTGTTATGCATTTAAATATGTTCTTTATTCTTCCAGCTCCTTCCCCCTGTCAGTGAAGCATTGTGGTGGGAGCTTCCAGGGAGAGCACCTGGGCATGTTCCTTTGCACAATGTCAGGACTCTGCCTGAACCAACTTCGGAAATGGATCATTTTAGTTTTGTTGAAATGGCAGTTAAATAGCAGGAATATATCAAGAGTTAAAACTTCATTACTGGGGAGCAATAAAAATACATCAAGCCTGGAATATTGTCTAGGAGATCAGATTTCTTGGTTGTGTTGACACTTTAAAGAAATATGTTTATTTAAGGAATAGAAATTCTATATGCTGGAATACTACAGTGATAAATTGCATTCTAGTTAGGCTATCTCTGATGTTCTAATTTTATCAGCCAACAATGGATTGTGTATCCTATGAAAGTCAGTTAAAAAAAAGGCAAAAAAAGCAAAAATCTTCCTTAACCTTTCTGTACTACTCTGCTGGGACTGGTGCTGAACAGTGTTTGGAGTCTGAAAATATTTAATTGTATTTGTTAGCACCTTTTCATCAGGTTGCAGCAAGGAATGTTCAGGTGTAGATGTGCTGGAGACAGCACAAAGAAACGGATCTGCTTGTTATTTCCATGAGGATGAGAAGCAGGGGAGGCTGAGTTTCATGCAAACCTGGAAACAGGGACATTAACAAGTCTCCAGACTTCCATGTCTGACAACTTCCCTAAATTTAGATGTTACGGCTGTTTTTGTGACCTGAAAAGTCTCCTGCACAAGTGTAGATCCCTAAAAAGGGCTACCTGGAAAGCACTGTGATAAATATGTCTGGTTCCTTCCCAAGCTGAGAGGAAGTGATTTTTAACATATTTCACAAAAAAAAACGCTGCTTGTTCTCAGCTTTGCAGATGGTTTCCCAGGTTGACTTGTTGGAATGATAAGGAAGGACAAAGGCTCATTTGGCAGAACAGGAACTCTGTCGTTACTCATGGTGAGAGCATCTGTCTTGCTCATGTACTCGTGGGTTTGGGGCTGAATAGGCTGTGGAGAGTTTCTTCTGGTTTCACTTATGGGGGACATTCTTGGGGGATGATGAGGTGTCTACAGCTGCACTTGTCAGTGCTGCATCACACAGACACGCTGGCTGCCCTTGCAACTGCTGCAAGACAAACCCAGAAGTTTGAAGGATGAAGTGTGAAGTCCCCAGTAATTTCAATGTGACCACAAGCAGCTTCCATGGAGAACAAGAAAGCACAAAGCCTCCCTTTAAGGGGAACCTCCCAATATTTATTCATTTATGTCTTTGTAGAGGTGTAGCATGGCTTGTGCTGAAGTTGTCACTATTTAATAAATCAGTATGGAATTCTGCAGCAAATAACAAATAGCTTGCTCACAGGGCCAATGGTCTCAACTTGTTGAAGGCTGTGTTTCAGCCTGTTTCATTTGCTTTCACTCTCAAATCGTTCAGAATGCTTTTTGTAGAAGTTTGATAGTCAGGTATCAAGATCTCTTCAAAATCAGTATCAAGGATGCTGGAGGTTTTGAGATGTCTGCTATCAATTGTCACTTGACAAACAAGGGGAGGAATTTAAAGTACTTGGCACAACTTCCTCCTTTCATTCTGTAGAATTGGTTAAAAATGCTGTCTTTGATGTAAATCAATTGGAGCAATATTTGCAGTCTACATAACAAAACCAAAATGGGTCTGCAAAGCTAAGGCACCACATATGTTTACTCTTCCTCCTGTGTCTAAATTCTCTGTAGTTCAGATATTTCCAGTGAATTTTCAGTCTTTCAGTATTGCTGGGTTAGTGATGTGTTCCTGTGGAGTAGATGGAAGTCATACAATGTAGTTTGCAAAAATATGTGCTTCAAGAAATACAAACACAAAACCAAATAAAAGGGTTGGGTGAAGAGGTGCATCCATTCACTGTTTGGCCTTGAAATTCTGCATTTCTGCTCAAAGAGATGCATTTCCATTTTGTGGTTTCAAGCACCTACTTGATTTTTCTAGATTCAGTATTTGTGCACATCCTGAGGTTCAGGCTGGTGAAGTCTGACTCCCATTTTGAGGCAAAAACGGCCAATTGCATTGTGGGAAAGCAGAGAGCTCTTCAAAGGTATATAAATTAATTCCTTTCATTAAAGGAACAGAGGAACAAAATGCAAAAATCAAATAAATTCAAATATGTTTAAAAAGACTGATAATAGTCTAAAGGAATGACATGAAAGAGGCAGGAGGAACTTCAGAAGTACATAAGACACTATTAGCTTTTCCTTTCAGCTTCCAGCCTCTGCAGTGATGCTGCAGAGGGTGTTGCTGGAAAGTCTTTAATCCATGGCAGCCCAGAAGGTCTGGAAGATGCACCAGCAGCTTCTTCTGCCTCTGACAAGAGACATTGAATCTGTGTGGTCCTGGCCATAGAGTTCAGTGGGATCAGTGAATTTCTGCAGAGGCTGAGCAGTGGGAAATGCTCCCTCACCATTGCAGAGGAGCAGGAGCTCACTTCTCTGCAGGTCCCACATGGACATTGCTCATGGCATCCATGTCTTCTAGAGCCTGTGATGGGCTGGAAGATGAGCTGAGTTGGGGATGTGCTTGTGAGGATCTGTCTGTGCCATCCTTTCTCTTGAGAACTTTATGGATCCCAAAATATGGTGGAAGATGTACCCACAGAGAAGGGATTTTATTTTTATTCGCAGCACGGGGTAGAAAAGGGCTCTATTTGTAGTTCTCCTCTGCACATGCAGGGAAGAAGTCCTGGGTTTGATTTCATCCAGATTTAGCCTTGAAACAAGAAAAGCTAAATGTGCAAGATGGCTGAAACTCAGGATACTGAGTGTGTTCAGTGAAAAAAATTCCTTGGAATCAAATGTATTGCTGAATACCACCTTAAGTAGCTTTGCTGTCTCCTTCCATTGTTTTTTTACTGTCAAGAATAGGATAAGAAATTGGAAAAGAGACAAAGGTGTTAGGAAAAAAGAAGACAAAAGAAGGTGTTGCTTTTAGGAACTTTGATTTACTTGATTTTGCTTAAAAACATTAAGCTTTTGCTGTACAAGTATCCTTTGAAAAAAGGTTGTCTGTCTTTCAAGATCTTGAATGGGAAAACATTCAGGTTTGTGTCAGGCAGAGCTTACAGATTTTTTTAGATGCAAGTTTAAAAACAGACACCTTTTTAAAAAGAGATTTTGGGGTTCTTTCTTTGTAACTTGACAGGGTGGTTTGTTCATGTCAATAGTCTTTTGATCACTCAAAAGACATTGAAATAAAAAATGTCAATGCTTCCACTCTTTTGATCCAGCTCCCTTAAGTATTGTTGCAAGAGGAATATATCAGATTATTATAATTTTTCAGCCTGGCTTTATGGGTATAACCTGGAGCCACATTTTTGGGTCTAACCCAGGGCACTTTGGAGCCATTTCTGCATATTAACAGTGCCATATTTTTTCCCAGCAGGAGAATAATTTCCGAAGTAATTTGTACTGCTGACCACTCTTCACTCTAGTCATAAAAAAACTACAATGGGGTTTAGCTTTTTGTTTTTAAATGCTGGTAAACCTGGAATTAGAAATAAAAAGCTGTGACTGTGATGGGGTATTCTCCCCCAATTATTTCTGTAAACTCTGATCACAAAAACTGTAGGGAATGTTTTCTGTAGAATTGAAAATTAGCAGAAAAAGAAAGTACAAAATTAAAACCAAAATCTGGTGTTTGTCCAGAGGCTGGGATTTTATATATGTGTATAGAAAATAGTGATTCTAAATTTCTTTAAATGGATTATTTTTTTGCATGAACGATAAGCTACACTTGAGAGCAATCATTTTCTAGGATTTGTTTTGTGTCTCATGAAATGGTTAAAAGCAGCTTAAGTCTCCAATCCAGATGAGTCAGGTGCAGGCCCTCAAGACTGAAGATTTCTGTCAGGATTGGTGAATCTGGATTTGTGCTGTGCCCCTTTCTTGTTTCAGGAAGCACAGGTTGAAATCCCCACTGAAGCTGCTGGGAGTTCTGTTTCTGACTTCAGTGGGTTTAGAATTTCACTGTAAGGATTTTTAGGTTCTTTTTAGAAATGAAAAGGTGACCTGTTTAATACTGACCCAAATAATTCATTGCACAACTTCTGTCCTCCTCAAATTCCCACTCGCAAGCCCATAAACTGAAAGAAAAACTGTAGGAAAGTAAAACTCTGGATTTCAAGTGAGAAAGCCACTTGAGATCTCTCCACATCACACTCTGGCTGGTTATTCTGGGTAGCAGAAGTGGCTGAGCCGGAGCTGTTATGATCCACAGCACTTTGTGAGGAGTGGGGAAGCAGAGACAGAAACTGGTGCACTCAGAAAATGCCTTGAGAAGGTTCGTGACACAAGTGACTGCAGCTCCCCAAAGGAGCTGGCACCACGGCACACTCAGCACTGCTGGGCCCTTTGAAGGGGGAGTTAAAAAAATCCCCTGTGGGATGCAGTGAAGGCACTGATTCTGCCAGTGAGAAAGTAATCCCAGGATTTCATCAAATCCCTGCCACAGTCACACCCAAACGGATGGCACCGAGTCTCTTCTTTGGGTTTTGAGCTCTTCATTTCTGGAAAACAAGAAAACAGAAAGAAATACATGAAGATCAAGAATTGCAGAACAGGAAAATGAAATCAGTTTGTCACAGGAGACTTTTTTTTTATTGACATCTTTAGTTTGTTTTGATGTCTGTAATTAAATCGCTAATTATGTGTTTCTGTTGCAGTGGTCATGCTTTTATTACATAATTGCTACAAGTTTTTCTCTCCCCACTAACAATATTTGTTTAACCTTAGTGCATGCTAGTTACATCCTTCAGAATGGAAAAGCTTAGAAATAGAGTTATTGATTGTTACAATTAACTAAATCAGAGGGGCTCAAAGTTCTTTGCCATAAATTAAATATGTTTTGTGGCACAGGATCAAAGATAATTAAAGGATGAAGCAACTGCAGTCATTAAACAATAAATATTATTTTGATGCCAATTGAAGAAAATAAAGCAATAACAAAAAAAGGCAGGAAAATGGAGGGATTTTAAAAGGAGGGGAGAAAATTTTAGCCTAGGGTAAAAACATCATTTAAAAAATATTTTGCACTGTGATCCTTTGAGCTTCCTTCTCTGTTGTCTCAAAAAGCATCTGATTAGGTGAGATGCAATTCAGTCACCTTCTCTTTTTTTTTTCCCTTTTGAATTTAGGCATAATTTTTGTCAGTATATTTCAATGTATTCGTTAATTTTTCTCATTTGTTTATTTTATGCAAACCATAAGAGACATTTTTTCCTCAGTGAAGATTGCCTCTTTATTTTATTTTGAAATATTTGTATATTTATTTCATTAAATGAGATAATGCTTTTTCTTATTAACATAATTTCCAGTACATTAAACATATTTCTCCACAGACAGAAGAGAGGAATCAGATTAAATGACAGTTAAATCACTTGCAGCAATTTCAACTGTTAAAAGAAATAAGTGTCTCTGTTTTCTTTGTGATCACGAGATGTGCTGTAAAGGGAAATGAAATACTAAAGAAAGGAGGGAAAACATAAAGAAATAATGACTGACTTATTGCAGTAATACCACTGAGAGAAGAAAAACTCACTACAAATAAAAGGAAAAATAATATAGTGGTTTTGAAAGTTACCAAAATTCATTTCTTATTGATGAGATCAGTGCGAGCCTTATACTGAGTAAACTGAGGGGGAAAAAAATAGCAAAGCACACCCAAAGCCAGACAATGCCATAAACTGTGGGCAATGAAAGAAGGAATAAATACTCTGCATTTGGAGGGCTCTTACTCTAAATGCCTCTAATTTTTAAATAATTTATATTTTATCACATTTAGGGAGGAGAGGGAAGAGGCAATTATCTCTTGGTGAGCCAACCATGCCCCTCTGCTGCTGTGTTCAGGGCTCTCCAAATGTCCAGGTGTCCCTCCTGCACCTCTCTCCCCTTTTCTTGGGGAGGTGTGGGGCTGCAGAAGGAGGAAAGCATCTTTTATTAGCTCTTTTAATAAGATCTTCCAGAATTATTATAATAATATTTTCTGTCTTAATTATATTTTTATTATTATTGTAATTTCCAGAGCCTGAACCAGCTGCTTTGAAGAGATCTTGGGGCTGAAGGACTGAGCTGAGGCATTTCTAAGGTAATGTTGACATTATTGTTTTGCCCTCAGTCAGGATTTCCTCTCTTTGTGCTTTTAGCTATAAACCAGTTATTTTTCACCAATTTTAAGTGCCTGATTTTTTAGTCCTGAGTAAGGATTAGTCCAATAGTTGCCATTTTCCTTCTTTTTCTGAGTTCCCATCAGTGCACTCTACAGCTTCACTGATTTCACCTTCAAGCTCAAATCAGAGAAGGGATTCTTGAGAAGGGGGACCTGTTCTAGCTCCCACTCTATCTGAGTTAACTAAAATTATAATTTTTCAAGAATTTAAATGACAGTATTTTTGCTGTTAGATGCCTGATGAAGAAAAGTGGTGCCATGGGATGCAGCATCCTCCCTTATGTGACATGGTGCAGGGAAAGAGGGGGAAAATGTCACCTTGTAAGGCTTTTAAGGAATTGTTTCCTGGGGCTGGAGAGCAGGCTCTGCCTTCCTGCTTGTGCTCATCTGCTGCAGCTGAGCAGGGGACACTGCAGGGTCATCACCAAAGGCTTTTGCACTCTGGGGTTGGTGTCCCTTGGGCCCCCTTTGGAAGCTGTGTTTGCTGTGCCAAGGGGACTGGCCAGGCAATGGAGGTGGTAATGGAATTTAGCAGTTGAGGGGACTCTGAGAAATCCCAGAGCATTTGAAACATAATTAAAGAAATAAACCAGGAGCATCTGCCACCATCCTCTGTGGACATCCTGCCAAGCAGAGTCACATCTGTGCCCCTGGAGGGGCACCAGCCCAGCCCTTGCTCACAAATGCTCCAGAGCTTCTGGTGGGCACAGGCCAAGGGTCACTCCAGGTTCTGCCACAGGATCCCTGCCCAGGGAAGTTCTGCACGACAGAGAGAGCTGGTAAGTGGAACTCAATGCACAGAAACATTTCTGATGGTGGTGCTCATACTTACAACCTTCATTACCATATTTTCAGGGGGCATAATAATCATTAATGTGTTTATTGTGCCCTTGTGAGTTGGGGCAGGGTCGTTATCCTTTTTCACACCCATGGAATTTAAACCTAGGCAGGAAAAGTACTGAGCTCCAGCTCGTGTAGGAGGGCTGCCAGAGACTTGCTCCTGTTTTGTGCCTTTTCCTGCAGGATCTGACCTGTCTTCTTGGCTTAGGTCCTTGTTCAAGGTGTCTAAATAGGAGATGAGTTGTGCTGGGATTGCTCTGCAGTCAATAAAAAGAGACAGGGATCTCCAAAGGAAAATTCTGACCTACTCCCAATGGCTTTTGGAGGGTGTCTACAAAACCTGCCTGCTCTCATTGAAATGCCTTAAGAGAGACTTTTGCCTCTCTCTGCTCTGGACACTCGCTAAGGACGAGATTTGATTCAAAACCACCATGAAACAGAACATTTCCCTTTTGCCTCTGCTGAAGAGGCCCAGCACAGCTGTAATTAACTTTTGAAGATGCTCCGTCGTGGTTACAAAATGTGACTGTGACTTAGAATGTTGCAGGAGGGGCTGAAACAAGCACATTAAAAGCTACCTAGATGAGGTGTGAGGTTCAGTGAAGAGATGTCCTGCACTGGATTTTGCTGCAATCCAGTCACCCTCTAAATACCTGTGAAGTTCTTATCACTGTGAAAACTCTCCTTTTTGGTCTCAGAGTTGGACAGGCAGGGTGACCCAAACCTTCTCTGTGTCCATTTCAGACTTGAGTTTTTAAAAGTGTGAGCAAAGGCTTAGCTAAACATTTTTAAGGAAACTGTTTTTAAATTGGGTAGATGGAATGTCTTTCAGAATTTACCAAGTTTCTATTTTGCATATTCCATACCGAGGCTGTTTCTTTTCTTGTGACATCGCAAAAAATGAAATTAGTTTTTTACTGGGAGGGGATGATGAGGAAGGTGTTCTCAGAATAACATGGTTTAGCTTTTGGGAAATATTAAAGCATGACTAGATTGGACCTTTTTATGTTAGACAACAGCAGTTTTTCCATTCTGCACTAAATACTCCTTTCAGATTTCTCATCTTGCATGATATTGCCTATTTCATGCCTCTGACAAAGTGGCTGAAACAAGCTCTTTCCCTAAACTCCTGATATTTGTGGATAAAGGATTATTACCTGTGGTATTTTTTAAGCAATGAATAAATTACAGCGTTGTTAGGCAGATGCAGACAAGGTGTTGGGTTTCTTGTCTGATGCCACAGCAAAGCTTTGTGTCAGAGTTCAGAGGGGATGCAAGAGCATTGTGCTTGGATCAGTCGGTTTAGGATCTAAAGTGGTCTGGAATATTTTCTTATTCTGTTTTTCATACGGTGTTTTGGCTGTGTGACCTATTCCATTGTCGCTTGGCAATATTTTAAAATAAGTGAGCAAATGAGGGTGTTTAGAGGGTACTGAAATTCATTGGTACCTTGCTGTTGTGGCAGTGCTTGGTGGCACTGACATTCCACACTCCTGGGGTTGGCAGTAATGCACCTGCCTTCCCTGGAGAAAGGAGCACACAGGAGCACACCCCTCAGGGCAGAAGGGTGCCTTGGGAACTGGGCTTCTCCTGGCAGCACTGGAGGAAACCTAGTGACACTTCACTCTTGGGTTTGGTGGTTGGTTCTTTGTTTTTATATGACACAATAGGAATGGCAAAATGAGAGAGAAAAAAATAAGGTTGATTGCTCTTCAGAGAAGACCTTAGACAGCAGAATCTCTCCACTCCAGTGACTCTGGTACATGTCTGACTCGATTATTCCTGTCCTGTTGAAATATGAGGCAGCTGGACAACATCTTGACTGAAATACATTGGAGGAATATGGAAATGTGAAGTACAGCTTTTGTGAAAATCAGAATCTCTGTTCCCTTTATCTGTAACTGCACTTGTTGATTCTTGGGACTGTGATGCAATTGATTATCTCTAAAAACGATTCTCCCTGAGGTGTGGGGACTGTGCCTTTCCCTAATGGATGAGCAGAGCTCATCCAGTTTCTCCCAGATTTGAGGCAGATCAAGTTTAGAATTTTTAACTTTTGTTTTGTTTGGTGGGTTTTTTTTCCCTGTGACTGTCAGTTCAGTTTTATTTTCCAAAATAAAATTCCAGGGCAATGTTTTAGCCTCCTCTGAAGGCATTCAGCTGCTCTGTTCCTGAGTGTACCTCACACCCAACCCAGCTTTCTGAGGATGTGAGGTTCAGCCTGTGGTCTGTTCCTCTTCTCCCTGCAGTGACTTTGGCATTTCTAAACCTGTTTGCAGAGCAGAGCAACGTCTCAAAGTCATTATGTTTTATGAGTTGCATAATTACTGGTGTCTGGATATGAGATGGGGATACCTCAGTGAGGAAAACGTGGACAGGGCTCATTTGCTGCCATTTCTCTCTGTTGGCAGCAGCAGTGGGACACACCACAGCATTCACTGCTGTCCTTTGCACAACGAGGGGCATGAGGTGGTGGGGCAGAGCAAAAAGTGATCATGGCAAACCAGGTTTCAGTAGTTCTCTTGCTTTGTGCAATGGATCATTGTTTCTTTTTGCGGGGATTCAAATGGAAAAAGTGGCTTAGATGGGGGAAAAAATCTCTACTTGCAGTTTCTCTTGATACTTCCAGCAAATGGGAACATAATAAAATGATTGTGTTTCTTGAAAAAGTTTTAGTTAAATTTAGCTTTGTTTTCTGCTTAAAAAGGGGAGGGGGTGGAGTGATAATAAATGCCATTTGAAAATAGAAGTGTCCTTGGTTTCCTGTTTTCAGTAGGCTTAAGATAATTCATTTGTTCTACTTGTAGTTTGTCAATTGATGCCTCCCTTCCAAAACTGTCTGTGGGCCGCCTTAGCCAGAGTTTCCTACAGTTATTTTTGCACTATTGTTAAACAGAACCATGCAGCATGTTGCTTTTTCAATTTACTGCGTGGGATCTGCACATAGTTTTCCATTGTGGCATATTTGTGTCTTTGTCACTTTTATTGTTTATATGCCAGCATATGGCCAGAAAAAAACAAACTTCTTTCCTCAGTTTTCTTCTTTTGTATTGTTTAGTCCACAGGGCCTTTACAGCAACAATTTGTAAAAATCAAATTCCTGGAATGTAATTGGTTTGCTTGAAAAAAAGAAGGAAAACTAGGAGAATACATCTCAGAGATTAGTGAATATTTAGGAATGGTTTTATTTTCCTACCCAGGGCTGCACACAGGGCAAAAAAGCCAATGCCTGTTTTTATTTAAACTTCAGTTTGGTCACTTAGGCTCATATATCTCACCATGCCACTTGCAGACATTAGTGCCTGAATCAAGATCTTCTCTAGAGCAAGCATTGCCAAAATCTGCCAGCATGGATATCAGGGCCTGACAAGGACCAGATGTTTGCATTTGTGGAATATGGAACCCCAAACCCAGCAGTTGCCCAGCTGCTGCTTTATTGCAGTTGATCTAAAATTGACTAGAGATATATAGGGTTTGGGTTTGTTTTATTAACAGTGCTGACAGTGTAGTTTGAGGTTGTAGAAAAGACCATTTTTTCTTAATTTTTGTGTGGCATCAATGCTTACATGACATCCTGATAAAAAAATTTCTTGGTTTATCTACTGCTAAAAATCAATACAAACTAGGCCATATCCATGAAGTGATGAGCTCTGTCGTTCCTTAGGTTATTGGCACCCACTGGCACATGATTTGGCTGTAATTTGAGGCAGGAATGTTGTTGTAGCCCAGCTCCTGAAAAACAAGGAGTTAAATTTTAAAGCAAAATAATCATTCACTTGCAAAACTCTGCTTTCTTGTCAGTGCACTTCCAATGTACCACATACTTTTAGCAGTAACCAAAGACCAGTAACCAGTTTGAAATCCCATCTAACAGATGGATAAATCATGAGAAATCCACGGTGTTGGCTTCTCCTGGATTTTCCATCGGCTGGAAGCTGTTGCACACCACACAACCCACCACGTGAAAGCCTGCTGGAAACAAAATATGAATTTTCTGTAGTTCCTTTGGTTAGTGAAGTATTTTCAAGAATACCAACAGTGATTTGAGGTAAAGAATCCCTGCAGCAATTAGGATTCATTTTCTGCTGGAGCACTTTATTAATTACACGTTTGTAATCACATGGATGGTCACAAAACCGTTCACACATGTCTGAATTTGGAGATTTGCAGACAGAAGATTTAACGTAAACATGGAAATGTTAAACTACTCATCTGTAGCCTGCAAAGAAGATAACAAGAAGGATTCTGTTCTCGGTGTGATTTGTGAACAATGCTAAGTAAATATTCATCATTAATATATAATAACTGTTGCTTTTGGCAGTTCACTTTTCATTTAATTTGATAATGTGTCCAGTAAATGAAGTGGTACAGGCTGCAGTGTTTTACCATCACAATTGCATATTTTCAATCATTGTTAAATGAAGGCAGCTCAAGGCAAAGCTTTAACCCCCACTAGTTTTGTGTGTGATAAAAAGAGAAGGCGCTATCAATCTTTATTGTCTGTCTCGCTTACTGTAATTGCATTCAATAGTCCACTGATTCTGTTGTCTGTGCTAATGTCAGGAACAGGGAAGAGCCAGATGCTCAGACTTGATCAGATGCATCCAGTGGCCACTTTGATAAGTTGGCAGCAAGGCTCTGGCTTCGATGATAAATTGTGAGTGCTGCAGATTATGAGCAGCTGAACACCAGGAGTATGTGTGGGGAAACTTCTTACCTGCTTGGAATCTGCATTCCAGTGCCAGCCAAAGGCCAGCCCAGGGGTTATTCCAATGCATCTCATGCTGGGAAGGTGCCAGGGAGTTGTATTCTCATGGACAGCAGCACAACAAAAAACCCAAACAGCCTCAGAGTGATTTGAACGTGACATTGAATAGTCCCACACTGTAAAAGGTGTTTCAAAATAGTCTCCAGTAGTTATGGTTATCTGATTCAACAGGAGAGCTTTGGAATTATGGTGTTCCATGCTTTAATCCATCTTAAAAGTTGTGCTTTCTTGGCACCTTTCTTTCCCCCTCTAATCTGAAGTAGGGCCTGGAATGTTTTGCAGAGGATCAAACAATAATGCTTAGTGCAGTATGAGCAGTGATGGATCTTTGTGAGGAAAAAACTCCAGTGTAGACCAGGGGACTGTGGAAGAAGGTGCTTTCTACAGGTGCTCTGCACCTTCAATATTCCTCACAGGTTAGTTATAACTATTTAAGCTCTTCAGTGAGTGTCATTCCTCAGACAAGTAGTTGTTAAAAAAGATCTGGAAAGACTCAGAAGTCTCACCTTCACCCGGTTCATATCATTTGTGCAGAAAATGCTCCTGTTTTTCCCTCAGGATTGATGTGAAAGGTGTGATCCTAACTGTGGATGGTGCTTACAAGTTTGTTGTGTGTGTTACCACTTGTGGCTGACAGTTCCAGGATGTGTGTGCAGCAGGCCTAGGTTTTGGTTGGTACAATTTGATCTTTTTTGGGATGCTCAAGGAGAGGACAAGACAATCCTTTCACCATCACTTCTCTTGAATACTTCAGGCAGCTTCTTTGACTGCTGCAGGTGTGTAGGGGCATCAGCCTCACCCAGTGCAGTGTGGCCACATGGTAAATAACCTCTGCTAAGGCTCTGATGTGTACATAAAAGAATTATTATTTGAGGAAGTTTGGAAAACTAAAATTAGTTCCTTAAATTCAACAGTACCTACTGTTGCCTTTTTTTCCCCCATTGCATTTTTTTCAAATTAATTAAAGTGCACAGATGTTCAATTAATGCCTAAAAAAATCCATGGCTACAGCTGTGAAGCAACATTGTTGAGATTTAACATATCTAATAATGTTTCTCTCTTTGAAGAAATTCTATTAATGACACTCTGCTAAATAACTTTGCATTGATAAATTAAAGGAAATGTGGAGTAAACTAGAAGGAGATGTCAGCTGTCTGCTCCACTTATTTATGAGAATAACAGAGAAGCCCAAAATAAAAGATCTGCTTTTCATTTTCTTATGCTAACATGTGGAAGAACTCTGGTTTCTAGGCAAAATGTATCAATTTAGCTGGAAATTATCGATACCTCTCTTGCAATTCATGCAGAGGTAGCTTGAAAAAGCTGCCATGGAAAAGCCAGCTGCTAACACTAAGCATATTGGGATGGGGAATTCCTTCAGTGCTGCTTTGTAAGGTGGAATAACAGCAGAGTCTTGCATGTGAGCCATGGTAACTGCTAATACCTTGGGGGCTTTTAATTTACATTGTTAAATTCTGGTATAAGGCAAAAGAGCCCAGGATAATGCAGGAGATGTGGTGAGAGCAGCAGAGGTGCTGCTGGACCAGGAGCTGTTTGAGGTCTAGGTGTGCTGCTCAGGGAAGGGTCTCAGATACAGAATGGTGAAGTTAAGTTGGATGTGAGGGCCAAGAAATATCTGTGTGTTCTGTGGGGTGTCCTCAGTTTCTGAACTGAACTGCCTGAGCCACAGGAATTTATCTGGTGTGAAGTGTAAAATACAGAAGAGGAGTTTAATACTTGTCACAGTTTCTCTGCTAGGCCAGCAGAGAAGGTGTCCAGTGGAGGGCTAGATTTCCTCCCCAGTAAAGGCACCAGTAATCCTCATTTTCATTCAGCACAGAGGATTTTGCCCCTGAGTTATTTTGTTGGTAGCCTTTATCTTTCTAAGCATGAATTGATAGCCCAGAAGAGACTGAAGGCACGAGCCTGTGCTCGAGGATGTCCCATCCTGTGCTTCTAACACCTGGGCTGTTGCTAGTTTGTATCTTCTGCACACAAATCAAGGCATTTTCTGACAAAGAAAATTACCAGTAAGATCATGCTCAGTAAAGTGAAACTGAGCTTTGTGCTGATGTTTCCTGTGTTAGGCCAGAACTGCAGCTCCTAAATTGGAGCAGCTCCACTGGAACTAGAAAAGATCATTTATACAACTGTCCCCTTGATTGTTTTGGCTCCAAACATCTAGAGAACTGCTTAGTGATACAGCACAGGATTGTTTTTATTCTTAACTACTTGCCATTAAATCAAAACTAAGTAATTTTTACAGGCTAGTTAGTTGTAAAGGAATACCCTTTAAAATTCCCTCAGGAGTTTTCTCCAGGTTTGACAAGTTGGTTTCTGCTTCAGGTGGAGCTGTGTCATTTGTAGTGTGTTTGTACAAGCACTCATTGCTTGTGCATTCAGGAGTGGGGAGTTTCTTTATTTTCAGCTCTCAGGTAACCTTAGAAGCAATAATCATACCTGTCTCTTTCAAGTGGTGTGGCTTCACTGGATAATTTTGGAAATAATTTGATTTGCAGATTGTCTGCTAGACATGAGTTCAGTGCTCTAGGCCTTGCTTTCTGAAAGCTTTACCAGAGCAGTAGATAAGAGATAGGACCTGATTTTTGTCTAGGGCCAAAAAAGGCATTTTGTGCGTGAAAAATATTGTCTGTATGTTTTTGCAGCTGCAAATAATTGGGAATAAACGTAATGGCTGGAGCTATTGCTTCATTTGTGTTTGCAGGTGATTGCAGCCCAGTCTCACTACTCTAAATCCCTGATTCTGCTGTCAGGGAAGTTACTCATTCCCACTCCAGCGGAACAGGATCTGCACATCCACCTCCTGGATAGGGGTCTCAGGTGGGACAAAAAGGGGAAAACTGAGAGCACATGGGAAGCAAAAATATGTGTCCAATATCTGCCTTTAAGAGTGGGGAAGAACCAGGTTTAGAAATATTCTGATGTTCTTCTCCAATGGTGCAACATTCAGACTTACTGTGCCTAGAAACTGTTGGCTGCAGAGGAGAAAAGTCTTCCCTTTGACTTAAAACCCTTCATTTCACAATCAAGCATCTAAAATTAAAATTTCTTTGAGATAAATTGTCTCAAATTAAGGAACCAAGCCAATTTTCTTTTAAAAGATAAAGTCAAGTCCCTGAACTTAGCAATACATGAGTATGTGAGAATAAAGTTTGTAGTTACGACCAGTTTGAGGAAGCAGAGAAGAATTTCTGAAACATCTCAGAAGCATTCAATTTGAATTTCATCCTGAAAAAGTTTTGGCATGGAATTGCTCTCAATTCGTGGTGTACTATGCAAGGTAAGCTTCTCTTAGCTATGGGACAGGAGCCAGAGTCCACAGCCTTTGGAAGTCACCAGCACCTTTGCAGTTGAATCAGCAGATCTGGGATCCTATTTAATGAACTTGTAGTATTTTAAAAATAAAAACCTTCTTTTTCTCTTTTGCTTTTAAAGCAATTTCAGAGCAGTGGGGTCAGATTGAGTTCTGTCAGAGGAACTCAGTGCTCTGATTTCTCACTTTGTGCAGTAATTCCTGCTTGTGTTAAGTTGAACGTTGTCACTGGACATTGTGCTCTTGATGAGCTGAAAATCTTCACCTTTGGAAGGAGACCAGTGACTGTGCAAAATGAAAGTTGTTAGAGACAGGCTTTAAACTTTTCCCTTTTTATTTCTCATACGGGTTTTATTAGTGGTGAGCTGGGCAGATTTGAACAAAACCCTGCTGATGCTTTTTATGCATTTTCCTGTGTTTGTAGAATTGGTTTGAGTTATGTTACAGAGTCTGGAGTGTAAAGTTCCCTGGCTGTAGTGGGTTTCTGTGTTATATTTTAAAATATCTGCATGCTGAGATATCCAGTAATGTGCTTTTTCAATAGGAGTTTGGGGAGAAAGCTCAGCATTTTGAACACGTGCTGTAAACTCTTCATTTGGCTTGCCCTGGAATTTTCAAGGAGTATTTGTGGGTTCCTGTGAGTGTTGTCAGCACATTGTTGGGGAGGGGATTCAGTGTATGTGTAGTGGCTGTGAACATGTCCATGAAAAGCAACCACAGAAACTTCCAGGAGCATTTTGTGGTGAAGCCTAACACCATCACTGGGTATCTGCACAGATGTTAAATGGCTTTCACAAAAAAAAAAAAAAAAAAAAAAAAAAAAAAAAAAAAAAAATCAGAAACGTTCAGGTGTCGAAAATTATTCAAATTATGTAAATATTCAGATGTTTCATATAAAAATAAGAAGATGCCACCTTGTGGTAAGAATGATGCTTTAGTGTATCTATGAACCCTTTGGGTGAGCAGGCAAGGATTTTAAAATTCTTTTTTAAACAATAATTTAACCAATAAAATTAAATTTTGGGTCGAGAAGTGCACGGCCAAACTTCCCCTTTCCCTTGTGTTTTCCTTCTCTTTGTGTACTCAGGGTTTTCACAGGAGTGCTGAAGCAAAGGCTGAATGTTTCCCAGCTTTGTATTCCTGTGTCTTTTTCAAGCTGTTTGCTCTTACCCCAGAAAACTGGGGCTGGGAGGAGGGACCCTCTTTCCCTGGAAAGAGCTCTGGGGGCTGAACCTTTTTTTTGTGGTTGTTGCTTTGGGATTAATTGTGGGGCCAGGCTGAGGGAGCAGAGTCTTGTCTCTCGTCTTGTCACTCTTTTCTACTCAGCACTTTGAGCAACTGTGATTTGATTTGTGGCCAAACTTGAAAAATATGGAAAAATAAAGGTTTTAAAAGATGGATAAGATCTCTAAATTTATCTAACAGGCAGGCAGGGCTCATACCTGTGGTGTTATAATGGATATCTGTACTTTATAATGGATTATATAAAGTTTGTCTTTGCCTTTGCACTTACTCAAACTCCATGAACAATTACAAGGTGAATTTTTTTGTGTAACCAGACAACATGCTCTTTCTCACCAGGATGCTCTTCTTTAAATGTCTGTTTGGATTGAAAAAAAAAAGAAAACTAAACCCCCCCAAACCTTATGCTTTCTCTTGATTTTATTATTCTGCATTCTACTTGTGTGATTTGAATAATCTACTTTGTGAGCCATACACTTAGTGAGAGCACAGCACAACTGCTGTCATGTGCATGGCAACAAACTGCTGTTGTCTGACTGTTTGGGTCTCTTTATTTTACACATTGATGGGCAGGAAAAAACTACAGGCAAGAGAATAATTGGAAAAGGTTACACTCCTAAATTTTGTTCTTGTGCACACATAGGCTCCTTAACAGCAGGGGATGTGCGGGCACTTCTGTGCATATTGAGGCTTAATAATAATAATAATAATAATAATAATAATAATAATAATAATAATAGGGTTAGCAATTTTTCCCCAATTTGAAGAAGTATTGTGCTCGTAATTAAAACATATTTTCTCTTCACATAATTTATTTCCTTGCATAATGTAATTTGACAGAGCATTATAAATGTATATCTCTATGCTTCATGACCCCATTATGAGGACAATTTTTCCGTAGTAATTCATTTGTGTTGTGTTTCTTCTTGCTTTCTGATTGCACAATCAGTATTGAATTGTGCAACCAACATCCTGATTAAAATGAGACAAAAACCTATGCAGCTCAGCTCCCTGAAAATCTCCTCTTGTTCCCCTAAAGACAATGGCAAAATTCTTATTTGTTGGAGGAGACAAAGTTATTAAAATGGATTGCAAATGTGGAGAGAAGAAGGTGGAGCTCCAGCTCCCCATGGGAGGAAGGCAGGATAGGAAGTATCAACCACAGACACAATTTGGAGAAGTATTGCTGGAAAAAAGAAAAACCTTTAAAAAGCCAGGACTGACAAGAGGGATTTGGGAGAATATTTCTCTTTTTTTTTGCTTCCAGATTTTAGGATCACATCTAAGGAATATTTTTTTTTCACAAAAATAATTTATTTATTTAAAAAAAAAATCAAAACGAAACGAAAAGGGATTTTTCAGCAGGAGTGATAATTCTTCCAAATGCACAAATAATTTCATTTTTACTTTTATTTTTAATTCTATCCCATCACCAGGCCCAGGAATCTGGTGCTGCTGTGGGCTTTGCCCACCCCATTTACAGCTGCTGTGTTTCCACCCAAAATGTCCTTAGGAAATAATATGAGCCAACCTGTTCAGCCACTGGAGAAAGGTTACAAAATCGTTAGTCTGGACTAATTTTTGTGCTTAAAATTAAACACATATTCTGGCAAATAATAGGATTTAAGTCTGAATTGTGCATATTTTTGTCTGGGGTTCAATTTCCTTGTTTTCTTTTATGCTCATTTTTTAAGCTCTCTGTAAATAATATAGTGTTTGATTATTGATTGGCTAGCAGTTAGAAAAGCAAAATTTTGATTAATTTCTTGAAAATATTAACAAGATGAATGCCAGCAGTATAAGCATATTTGCAGTGCTGTGTTGATCTTGGAAATAATCAACTGAAAAAATTAGGTTTTAGTCCTTGAGACTCAAACAGACCCAGAAGAATGGAGAAAGGGAGTTGCAGCTTTTCCCTGTGAGCTCTGGCACCCATATTTATTGATTCATTTGGTCATTTGAGAATGGCTTTAGATGGAGCATGGGCTGCCCACAAACAACAGCAAATTAGTTACAGGTGTTAGAAAACAGGACCACAAATCTTAGCAGTGGGCCAAGTTCAGCAAAATGCTGATTCATATCAATTATTAATTTAAAAAAAACTGTTAGAGCAGAAGTTTGGTCTCATGGTCCATACTTAAATCTGGGAGCTGTGAATTCCTAATTTTAATACCTCATTTTTTTCTCATAGCACACACAGTTTTATATTATCTCCTTTTGCTTCCTATAGAAATAACACTGTTTACTCAGTGCTACTACTCGAGATGTCATAACTCCAAGTAGTTACAGTTAGAACTGGTTGAGAAATGGGAAACATCTTATGGAACATTTCTGACCAATTCTAATTATTGCCCTTAATGTATCGTTGCAAAATTTGAAACAGGATTTCTTTGGAAGTTGTGACCTGCTCTTTGAAAGTGGGGGAAAATACTTATTTTTAATCACCTTCATCTCAAGAGCTGTAATTGAGGTTATGAAGTTATAGTGGATTAACAGGTTAGTGATTTTTTTTTTTTAATATGGAGAAAAAAATTCCGCAAGTTTCCTATAAAAACTTTACTAAGTGCTCAACCTTTGAACACAAATGCAAAATCAAATGTTTTAAGTTCGGGCCATAAGCTTCACATTAGAAATTAATCATGAGATGTTTTGGTGATAAAATCTCTCTCATTTGAAAATGTAATTTATTAACCAGCACAATATCTATTTCAGGGCATTATTCAAGCTGCAATAAAGATTTTCATAATATTAGAATAATGTGCTGATATTAAGCCCTGTGTGAAAGGCGAGCGCTTTGGGATGCAAACCCCAGTGCCAGGGATGGGAGCTGCTGGTTGCTGCTGGAACAGAGGAGCTGCTCTTTGCTGGAGGGACAGAGGGGTCCCAGGGAACAGAGGGGTCCCAGGAGGTGTTGGAGGTGCTGTGAGCTCCCCGTCCTTGAGCTGCTCCCCTTGGCCTCAATCCCTTCTCCCGGTGCTGTGGGTGTGCAGGGTAGGTGGACACCAACCATGAAATCCTTCCCAAAGCCTTTCCCATGGCCACAGCAAGGGCTGGGCTCCTGTGGGCACCTGCCTGGGGTGAAGGGTCTCAGGAGCCTTGGGGTTCCATCTCCTGCACTTCCACCTCACTGCTGCCTCCCCTCCCTCTGGTCCAGCTCCACACTGCTGGTGGCTCTGTGTGCAGCAGGATGCGCGGCGTGCGTTTGATCCAAAAGGAACGAAACAGATGGGAGTCTTGGGTTTGAACTCTGTTGTCTCTTTCTGTGCTTGGGGAAGGAATAGTCTGGAAAATGAGAGCAAAGTATTAGTTCTGGGCGAAAAGAAGTTCCTTGCAGTTCCTCTTGCATTTGCATGATTTTCTTTACGTTGTAAAAATAATTTAATGTGACTGCAATGTCTGGTTGTGGGAAGCCTCGTGGATAGGCGAGAAGTACCTGACAGCATTTGAACTGTGCTATTTTGCCTGTGCTGTAATTATTTTCATTTATGAAATTCTAAATTCGAAATTCTGTTTTAAATATTGAATATTTCTGGTGAACTGACAGCTTGTGCTAGCTTTAGGATATGCCTGCTTGGTAATTATTCATGAGAAGAACAGCTGAAAACAAACTCGTTATACACCTTGGCAAGTCACTGTGATTTGAATTCTGTGAAATTTCCCTATGGCCATGTGACTTTATTCTAAAGTACTCTAACAGTGCAGATGTCCAGAATGCCGTAGTTGTTACAAATGTTATTCCTGTAGTCAAAGTTTGGAATCATCAGTGCTTCAGGAGAAGTAGAAGGGGAAAAAAAAAAAGAAGAAGAAAAAAGAGAAGAGTAGAAAAGACTGATGATAGAGGGTGTGTTTTGAGTGTTTGTCACATACTTCATTATGTGCAGCTCTCATACATTACCAGATATATATCATAGGGGATATATCTCAGTGCATGTTCAGGGCATGGAATGGAATTTACAATGCCTGCAAGAACACCCCGCTGAAATGCACTAAGTGTTTGAAATATCTTGTTTAAGCCATGATACAATAAGCATCAGCACTGACATTTTTGGAAGTTTAAAAGTAAGATAATTTCTGTGGAACATCGGATGAAGAATCGAAATGCTTCAGATTTAGCTAAAAATAAAACATTTCTCTACTTTTGCCTTTTCTTTTTCTTCTCCATATGGCTCCTGAAGCATTCCTTAATTTAAATAGGTTTTAGAGCTCATCCCTTATAGTTCCTGAAGCATTCATTGCTTTTGAGAAAAAAAAACATTTTAGCATGTGCTATTCTTGTTATTCTAATTAGAAAAAAACAGCTGGTCCTGTGCAGCTCTGACTGGAGTCTTTTTCAACACATTGTTCAGATTTTATTTCTCCTTTTCTGTCAAGCCACAGGCTACCACCTCTCCTCATCCCACATGAGCCAGCCCCCAAACACCTGCATGTGCAGCCTGAACCCACACATCTGCCAGGGAACACAAAGAAAATACTTCATTGGCCACAGGACACGTTCATCAGATTATACATATCAGGAATATCTATATTCCCAAGGAACTGCAAGTGACACCGAGCTAATGGCCAGTGCCTTCCATTGCCATCCAGAGATATTTTTAGGTGCTTTTACTTGCATTCCTGCTCCTACATATAAACCAACTGAGATGCTTTCATTTAAAAAAGAAAAAAAAAGGTAATCAGCCTTCAGTTAGGATTTTGATATCTGTAAACGTGTGTGCCTACAAATAATCATTGGAGCTGATCAAAGTCCCACTCGCTGTTGCTATGGAAATGAATCCCCATTTTGTTTACGGATGGGTATGCGCCACATGACAGGGAATGATGTCAGGTGGAAAGCTGAGATAAATTAAATTTGTGGTCTGAAGTTATTAACATATGTTTTGTGTGAGGGTGTGCATGTGTATTAACTAAGAAAGGGAAGATCCAGAAAATTCTGTTCCTTTAAAATGTCAGGGAAACAGCACCTTCAACATAAATCATGGCATCATTTCTTCCAGTGGGATGACAGAGACATGGAGAGGTTGGGGCAAGGCTGTTTCTGTGGCATGTGCAAATCCATGGAGTTGTTCTTTAATAGTCCTACTCACTGTTTCATTTCCTTCTCTCCATTGTTTCCTCCTGTGTGAATTCCATTTGTTGGTCAGATTGCTCTCACAACTGTCCTGAACTTTGCGTCCGTGTGTCTTGCCTGAATGGAAAGTCAGAATTCATTTCTAGCTCTGAGTAAAAAAAGTAATTTATTTACAAATAAAATGAAATAACTTGTGCACCTGAAGAACAAATTGCATTATTCCTTCTGTAGACTGTATGGATTAGTTAAGAGATGCATCAGAAATGTAAAATAAAAAGCACTTGTCCCATGATAACACCGGATGCAGCAGAGAAGAGGAACTACTGACAAACAGCCAAGCTTAAAGGTTCGAGCAGCCCAAAACAATGCCACATTTTTCCTTTCCAGAGTTTCACTTGTGGAACATAGAATATTAGACCAGGAATGCAGAATGTTAGACAAGTGCCAGAGACTGCAGCAGTTCTGTTGCTCCACGAAACATCTGTATTAAAAAAATGCCCCGAAGATGCTCTGATATTTCCGTACATTTATATGTTGTTATTCAATACAGGATCAACACTGAATTGGCTACTTTGAAGGCCACAGAGCATTTTTCTGTTTCTTTAGAAACACAATAATCTCTCTAATTCACCTGCCACGTGGTGCTGTACCACCTAGCAATAGGTGTGTAATTGAGGGCAGAATTTGACCCTTTGATTCTGTAAATCACATATGATCATTACAGAAGGGCTCAGATCTTTAGACGTTGTATGATTGCCAGCTCACCAGCCACCCTTCCTTTGTCACATTATTTTTTTAGAGGCTGACACTCTAATGAAAGCAATACAAAAGGCTGCCAGAGCCCAGCTCAGAATGTCCAATTTGCTTTGACTGCCATTTTCCAGAGCAAAAAGTGTGTTCCATTATTTATATCGATATTAGGGTGAACTTACAACAGCTGATCTTCTGGACAGGGGCTCTACCTTTCCACAGCTGTGCACCTTTGTGGTATCCTGTAAATAATAATTAAATAGTAGGAAAATGAATGCAATGCTGAAGTTGGACTAATTGACTTCTGTTGGCTGTGTGGAGCAGTAGGATTTAAGCATTACTCAGTTTTCAGCCCATACACTTAAGGAATAAGATTTCAGAAGATTTAGTGTGTGTGTCTTTGTGTGTAAAAGCTGAGCAAACCCCATTTTCCTTGGCCCAGTCTTCCAGAATAATCTCTGGTCCGTCCATTTGTACTCATTACCTGGTGTCTGCAGCAAGGAAAGAAAGTCTGCTCTTTGGCACTGTTTTGAAAATCTTGAATTCCTTTCCCTTCTGTCCTCCTCTGCTGCAAACTTTTTCTGTCCTCCTCATCTGAGCTACTTGGGGAGAACGAGCATTAAAGCAAGCTTGTCAAATGTTAACCTGGCAAAGAAAAGGCTTGGAAATGCATTTTGTTCCCTGGAGAGAGGCTGTATTATTCCGAGGTGCCCTCTGCTGTGTCAAGAGCTAAAGATGCTTCAGGAACCACACCTTGGCAGAGATGAGTGAGACCCTCCCTTCGAAAGGCTCCGACCTGTTGAGCGTCCTTTTCATCATTACAGCATTGGAGCGCCTCGGATTAATCATCTCTTCCCACAAGTAGAATCTCCTTTTGTTAAGACCTTAGGGAAGCTAAACTTTTCAAAATACACGCCGGACGGGACTGAAGGGGTTTTTTTCCTTTCCTTTGGAACCCCATTCACAGGAGCAAACCTCCATGTTCAAACTTAAAAAACAGAGGCAGCAAGGGTTTCGATTCAGAGGAAGAAAGATGCGCTGGTCTTGAGATTCTGTGAGGATCTGGCATTCTCCTGAGCACTGGAGAAATTTGTGAGACTCATTATCTCCCAGGCCAGCGTTTTAAAGAAATCCCTGACTAGATCAAATTTAGCCTTGGCACAAATGGGTGTAACTAATATTAGAACCCTAAAAAGGATCTCATTAATCATCATTAAAAAACAATACTTAGATATTCTTAGAGGTGGGATTTGGTGGTTTTTTTTGTGGAGTCAATTGAGGCTTAATTTTCTGTGTGGGTATTACATGCACAGATCTTAAGCCCCAAGGGATTTCTTCTGAGACATGACAGTGAGAACATATTGCTGCATGTGAAAAATACTTCTGCCAGTGGTGCTCAACAGAAAGAGATTTTTCTTTCTTCAGAATATGCTAAAAAAATTTAAAAGAACAATCCCCCCTAAAAACCCACCACACTATTACTTTGCAGTGTGTTAGAACAGAATCTGAAATTTGGGGGTTGAAACCAAACTCATTTTTAGACAGGCAGGTGTGTTGAGCCCATAAAGAAGTTGGATGCACAGAGTAAATTCAGATACACAATACAAAGTTGGGTTTCCATGTGATTTACTGGGTTCATTTGTTTCCTTTTCTACTTTTATTCTGGATCTTTCTATTGTTATCCTTCAAAAGGAATACAGTGCAGCAGATTCATCAGAGGCCATTATTTACTGATTCTCTATATTGTTTTCATAATGGTTCAACTCAGAAAATCATGAACTGATTATTGAGTTTTAGCAAGTGGCTAATGAATCATTGATGCTGGCTCAGGGAGAAAGAGATTCTTCTTGTTTCTGCAGTTCTGCAGGTTTCCAACAGATTTCACAACTACTTCCATTCATTCCTTTTATTTCTTCCTTATCTTCTTCTCTTGGAGCATTACCTTCAAAAAACCCAAAGCCAGTGACCACATCAGTTGTGTCAAGTGTTTTTCATTCTACCTTAATGATGTATACTGACTAAAAGCACATTTAAGAAAGAACCAACATTATTTGCAAATTTCATGAGGTCTCAGGCGAATGAGAAACTATAAACTTTCAGTTTCACTACAAATCAGCGACAAGATGGCACTAAAATAATATGCAATTTCAAATGAATGATTTTAATAAGTTAGCAAAACAGAATTGTTGATTAATACAGCATAACATATTCCATGTGTATTATGGAATTGTAATGAATTATTATCAGAGATGCTATTTTATAGCTGTAATGTAGCAGTGTGAAGACTTTAATAGAGGCCTGCAAAAAAGGCTCTTTTCCTTCTCATTTTTATCTTTCAGCTTCTTGAAATGCCTGTCCCTACAGAATTGTTACCAGATAATAGAACTCAAAGATTTATTTCTGATAAAAGGTTTAAATTGCAACAGCAAAATATAATAGCCCAATAACAAAACTGAATAGATATTAAAATAAAGAGGAAAGAAAAAGGCATAGACTTATTGCTTACCTGTCCAGTCATGAAAATGGATCCATCATGTTGCAACTTGGTAGTAACTCCCTATAAACTGTATGTTGGAATTCAGGAGGGAAATAGACTCATGGGAATTATTAGAATCATAAAATGATTTGGGTTGAAGGGACCTTAAAGATCATCCCATTCCACCCCCTGACATGGGACACCTTCCACTGTCCCAGGTTGCTCCAAGCCCCATCCAGCCTGGCCTTGGACCCTTCCAGGGATCCAGGGGCAGCCAGAGCTGCTCTGGGCACCCTGTGCCAGGGCCTGCCCACCCTCCCAGCCAGGGTTCCTTCCCAAGAGCCCACCTATCCCTGCCTCCAGCAGCTTGAAACCATTGCCCCTTGTCCTGTCCCTGTCTGCCATATAAAAAGCCCCTGTCCCTCCCTGTTCTAAGCCCCCTTCAGGCACTGGAAGGGGCTCTAAGATCTCTCCAGAGCCTTCCCTTCTCCCAGCCTGACTGCAGAGCAGATACTCATTGCAGCATCTTCATGGCCTCCTCTGGGCTCATTCCAACAGCTCCACATCTCTGCTGTGTCCAGAGCTGGGTGCAGGACTCCAGCTGGGGTCTCAGGAGAGCAGCAAGAAGGGGACAAGTCACTGGTTACATTATAATGTGTGTGTGTGAACTCCACAGAAACAGATTTTCCTGGAAGTAATTTCTGTCTGGATTAAGCTTTATTTGTCCCTTTCACCTTTCCCTAGAAGAAAATTACCTTTATCATAATCTGCCAAATTTAGTTTGTTTTCATTTCTACTCAACTGATAGTGAGAATAGTAGATTTTTTTTCCTTGCAGTGAAGATGAACAATGTTTGTGAAATAAGAAATTCCTGTATTATACATTAAAGACCTTCACAAGTTTTTAGGGCTTGTGTAGAGCAGCCTGATGTGAAATCAGAGTACTGGGATCATGTGTGCCACTCCTACACTGGGGGAACAATGGTTTGAATATTTGCTTGGGACACCACCCCAGTTTTTACCTTGAGAAAAGATACAGGCTTGGATATTTCTTTTGTCCTTTTTTTTCTGCTTTTCTAGGTGGAGATGGGCAGTTTCAGCATGGGAGGTTGAATCTTATTGGAGAAAATCTGTAGAAAAGATGAATGGGGTTGGGAGGAGTGAACCAGAACTGCCCTTATGTGTAAGTTGGCAGGCTGGAATATTTATAATTTTGATAATACTTTCTTCCCAGTCTTGCACATAAAACTACTTCATCATCAAAACCAAGCTGATTGGGTTGAAAAAGTCCATTTTCTGTAGTTTCTGTTGAAATTTTCCAAGCAGCTCTTGCAGTTGCTCATTAAACTCATGGGTTTGTGGCTCTCAATGGCTGTTTTCATCTTTATGTTAAATGAAAATTTCCAGGGGCTGATACAAAGAAATTTTCTACCTTTTGCAAATCTCCTCTGAAAAGAGAGTCCTGGTCCCATTTCAAACCCCCAATAACAACCCTCTGATTTTCTGAAGGCTGGATTGGTCCCACTTTCCTGGTGCAGGAGTAGCAGATACCCATAGCTGGGCTGAACTCTTTCCTCTCATCTGTTTTTTCTCTTCTTATTTCACAGAAGATTTCTGCCACGTATGGAATTGAACTGCAGCTAATAAGGTCTGATTGGAATTTTCATGAGCAGCATCTTTGTCAGATTTGCTCAAAATAACTGAGAAGATACTTCAGATATTTTATATATTCTCTTTCAAAGATTAACGAGAAAACCCTCTTTAAAATTAGGAAGTAAATATTTTCCAGTGTTAAAGTCATTGTCTTTTTTCATATGATACATCATTAAAATTGATTACATTCCTGATGTACACACATTTTCTAGGACAAAGACAGTGAAAACTTTGGGGAATTTGCTTTCAAGAGCTGAAGCAGATGAAATACCTGGATATTTTTTCAGGTGCATGAAATCCTGCTGAGGAGTTAAGTTGAAATGTTTGATCATTTATATTTAAAATAAGTTTGGGGCTTTTTGTTTAATTTTATTGCTTTTAGGATAATGAGATTAAAAAAAAAAAAAGACATCTGTGAACTGTTGTCCCACTTTTTTGTACTCTTTGTCTAGGCTCATTGAGTCTAAAGTTTGAGTGTGTGTTGGATTTGATAAACAAGGCAGACAATTTACAGATCTGGTGCTTGTTGGCTTGTCCCCCTTTTTACAGAGCTGCTTGTGTGAAGCCTTTTGGCTGCAGGAAGTTGGGATAATGCAAATAAACCCTCCAGCCTTCCCTGCCAATATCCCTTCTTCCTACTCCTGTCCAGCCTGGGCTGTGTACCCAGAGGTGAGCTATTAATATTGCCTTTTTACAGCTAAATTATCTGACTCCAGAATTGTTCACAGATTCTATTAAAGACCCCTATTGAGGATTGCTTCTACAAATAGGCATTTTAATTCATCCGGGTACACTAAGGTGTTACCTTCCTTTCATTAATAAAATGGAAACTCATAAAGAAAACCAGATTATCCTGAATTTATGATCAAGTAATTTTGTTTCTCTTAGCTCTGGTAATAATTGTAGAACATTATTTCCTTGCTTCTTTTCCTTTCTCCTTCACCTACCTAGACAATCTTAATTTCTCATGTTTATTTATCTTTTTTTTTCTATTTTAATTTGACAGAAAAAGCTATCTAGGACCCCAGGAGGCAAACACAGGGAGTTAGGAATTGGTCCTTCCCATCTCCACTTTAATGAAATAATAAGTAATTGGTTCATATTTACCCATATTTTAGAAATTCTAGGTTATTCTTTGTGTCCTACCTTAAAAATCCTTAAAAGTGTATTTTCTGGCTTTGGTTTTTATATATATTTTGCTTGGGTTTGGTTTTGTTTTTCATTTTGTCATCTGCACTGCAAGATGATTCATCTAATCGTGACTCTGAATATTCAACTTTGTACCTGCACTTTCCTGTTTCCCCCTTGAAACAAAGCCAACAGCTCCAAGTGAATGAAATTTCCATACACTTGGGGTCCTGAGCAGGGATAAATCAGCACAGCTTTCCTGACTGCAGCCCCTCTCTGTGCCACCTTCCTTGAATGGCAAGGCTTTCCCTTGATTGGCACCTGCCTTTTTTGGGGGAGAGCTCCCAAATACAGTTCTCTGCAGGGGGATCGTGGTGTGGATCCTGTTCTGCCTGAGCACTTCCCTGCTGCAGGGCCCTCCTGGAGCACCTCTGCAGACACCACTGGAGCTGAGTGACTACTTCATGAACTTCAAATGAAGTGTGCAGGGCTAAATTATCCCTGGAGGTGCTTTGGCTCAACTTCCAGGAGCAGGTTGTGCTTCTGGGATGTCTTAGGGAGCAACCACAGAAAACATCCAGTGCATTTACAGGGACATGAACAAGGGCAATGCCATCACTCCCCAGCTGCATGTCAAAGATGCCACCAGAATTTAAAGCATCTTTGTTTCTTGTACCTTTTCATTCAGAGGTTGCTAATCTCTTCTAAAATAGCATAAATGAGATTTAAAATTTAATTTTGAAGCCCACACACACATTAAAAGTGAAATGCATTAGTCAGATTTTAATCATGATCTATTAAAACTGGCAACAAAGGTGGAAGAGACAGATCTCCATTCCTGTCACAGAAAGAAAATCTTCCTCCAACCACCTTTTTTTCCCAGTCCATGGCAATTCTGCCATGTTTGACCTAAAGGCCACCTGCTCTAGAGCAAGTGATGGTCAGTGATGCCTGTGTAAAAAATGTTTGGCTGCTTATCATCCAATTTTATCTCCATGAGCTGGTACTGCCTTAAAAATGAATTTTCTTTATTTCAAAAATGTTTTTTTTTAATGAGTGGCATTCATTATTTTTGATAATCTAGTAACTGAAAAGTAGTTTATGAAGATGGCCTAATCTCACTTAATGTCTCTGTTGGTATCATGGACATTGCACTTCTCTTTCTAAATGAAATTTTTCTTGCTTACACATTCTTAACCTGCTCAAGCATTGAAAGCCAATAAACTATGCATTTTCTTAATTTAGAGCTGCTGAAGTTGCTGAACAGAAATATTTTCAATTTGATATTGCTTTCATGATACAGGAAGCAATAGCATGGAACCCCAGATGAAGCATTCCCAAAACATGGACTGAATTGATGATTTATTTTTCTCCTCCTTTATTAAGAATGTGTAAGAGTCAAGGATGTTATTCCAACATGTCAAATCCTGGAGAAAAAAATAAAATAAATTAGATTTTTGCATTTCATCTACATTATCTCAAGAACAAGAATAGAAAACCCTTAATTTCAGACAGCCTCTACCTGACTCTTCTGAATGGAGTCAAGGAGAAAAATCTAACTTTGTACAGGATTAGGGACAAATAGGAATAGGCTAATTGAGGGGAACAGGATCCTCCATCCTCATCTGGTGAGGATGAAGGTGAGTCTCACCCACTTTTCCTTCAGCATGAAGTAATCCCACTGCAGGTTTTATTTATCAAGGAAAGTGGGGTAAAAAGATAACATACTTCTCAAAAAGGAAATAAAAATTTAAGGCTTGACTCAAGTTCCCCCACCAGGATGGCCTTGGTTTACCTAGCTGTTCTGCTGTTGGTAACTTAATGTGAGCATATCGTGTACAGTGAAATCTACAGAAGGGATCTTAAATAGAGTAAATTTGGCTTGGCATGTTTAATAAAAGCTAAAATATTGCTGACAGTGGAAAATCATAGGACTAGAGGCATTAGGATAGTTTTGAGAATTTTTGTTCTTTATTATTTCTTTTGGACTGCAGTAAGTTCTGAAATTAGTCTAAAAAAAATAATTGTACAAAGTGCAAGGTGAATATTGCAATACTTTTCCTAATGTGCTCCAAAGCTGAGAGCTGCAGGTAAAGCAGCTCCCCTGCCTCAGCCTGTGCAGTGCAGGAAGTGCAGCTCCCTGCAGAATGACTGCACCTGCACAGAGCGTAGAATTTCTGCTGCATGTACCATGAGTTCCATGGCAGAAAAGCAAAAGTAATTTCCCTAATGGCTGGTTGAAAATCCTGGGATCTGCAGAGCATCCCCTTTTCACCTCTGGCTGAGCATCCAGGATCTCTCCCTGCCTGTTTTTGCCTCTGCAGCATGTGACAAAGGCTCCTGCACCGGGCAGTGCTGAAACAAAAACACATGTCAGAACTTGGGCAGGGAGCTTAGAAAGGGAAGATTCTCCTGAGGAAGGATTGTTCAGTTTTGTAAGACAACCTTGCCCTGAAAATGTCTCTTTAAAGTGTGTCCATAGGACTTCTAACACTTTATGGAGCCCAAGTGCCTTCATGTCTGTTCTCGACTGCATTGAAGTGCGTGGAAGCTTTTGAATTGCAGGTATGATGATGTGTAGCCACCAAAATCCACATTTAAAAATATATCCCAACACAGTTCAATTACCACAACTCACTCACTGTCACATCTCCCTCTGGGCTGTCCCTGCCCTCCTTTCCCTTCCCCCTTTGCCTTTTCACCTGTGTGTGCCCAGGGAGGGCATTGCGATGCTGGATGAGGTCACACAGGTGACAGCTCTGGTTTGGGGCAAATAATTTCTGTGCTGTGTCATGGCCTGTGCTTGTCCAAGAGGGACAGGACAAAGGGCTGTGCCTTTGTGCCAGTCCCATTCAGTGACAGGGACCCAGTACGGGTCACTGCAAGGAGATTGGGAGAGCTGTGCCTGTCGTGCCAGTGAAAAATCTGCCTTTATTTTACTTTTGGTAGGATTAGACTGTTAATGAGCAGGTCCCTGCCTGTGTTTAGGAAGTGTGCAGCAGGTAACTGCCTCGAAAGGAGCATCTCTGCTTGTCTGCAATATTCTTTAATGCATCTTTGTAAGAGCAGTGCTTCAAAAGTTTCTTCTTCCTTTGTTGTTAGAAGGCCAGGTTTAAAAGGTGCATCCACAGTGTTACATCTTCTCCATGGGTTGTTTATCCTCTCTCTTTTTATGCCTGAATCTAAACCAATAGTTGTTATTTCCAGGGCGTGGGCAAGACAAGAAATAGCTGTGTATGCTCTCCTCGTGTTTCTCTGAATCACAAGTTAATTACTTCAAAGTTTAAGTTTATCCTAGAAATTATTGCTCTTCTATTCTCAGAAATACATTATCATAGTTTATCACCAGCGTCATCATTGACAATCTCCCTGTTCTGCCTGTGGTATTGATGGCCTCAAACATGTGTCAGATTCTGTGTGTGTGTGGTGGCTGAGAACAAAGCTGACTTCTGCAACATTTTACTGTATTATCCGTGTTTAACCTCATTAGTTTATAGATTACTGTGGAATACTTTGTGTGTGGAAGGAGCAAAGCAGCACCAATTTAATTCTCTGTGCTGCCTACACAAGTCATCAGTCCCTCTTGGTACTTCTGGAAAGTATCTGTAAATGTTATTTTCAATAAACATTTAGCTGGTTCATGATTAAATCTTCCTATGAATTTTATCCTCTATAAGATGCTAAAAATCTTTAGAATTCATCAGCATGTCTTAATACTCGCGCTTGGCTAATGTTTTACATTTATAGGAGTTTTAAAAGGCAGGTGCAATGTGACATATCACAAGAAGCAAATTAAACTCTTGTAAAGCACAGCTGGAATGCTAAAAATGTGTATTTGTAATTTAAATATGTGACACCATCACACTGTAAAATCAGTTCATAATTAGAAAACATCTGTTTTTTTCCAATATGGTGTCTAATAGTATATTTAAATAATTTAGAATGCAATAAGGGGGAAAAAAAAGTCAAGCTCTAGTATGTGATTCAGGCCTTTTTTTTTTCTTTTGTTTAAATGTCCTCTTCCAGGTCTTTAAGTAACCCATCATTTTGAAGCTAATTCTTGGTTCACATTATAATCACCATTGATGAAATACATATGCCAAACATATGTGCTGTTATGACCTTATTGTCAGTCAAGAAACAGGTTTTGTGGGTGCTATTGTTGAGAAGGATTTACACACTGTCATGTTGCTGGTTTTTTTTTCTTTTTTGATTACTGGAGAACCGTGAGTCAAATAAAAGTTGATTATTTTAACAGGAAAATTTACATGAATACATATATTTATATATAGTAAACACAGTGATGCCTGAAGAGTTTATGATATCTGGAAACATACTTAAAGTAGATTAAATACTGGCTTAAAATGTAGTGGGATCAATTCGAGTTTAACTAATAAAGTTTGAACAAAACCACAACTTCTCAAATGAAGTTAACATGGTAGATTAGCCACACATCTGTCAGCAGTGCTCACGTAGGAGGGTATTTATGTGGGTGTGATGAAATTCCTAATGGATGGTTTTATCCTGCCTGAAGTGTGCAAGCAGAGCATTCCCCCAGTTTATTGGCAGTAAAGTCTGTAACCTTTCTCCTGCCACTGCCAAAGCATCTATTGAAGAGAAATAGAGGCCATACACTCCTGAAGAGTTTTGGGCTCTTTTTTTCCATGGCCATACATGTACAACTGCTTGAAAGTCTTCCCACTTCCAGGAAAATGCCCCAAAAGCCCACTGGGCACAGCAGTCCTGTTCAGAGGGATTTTTCAGCTCAGGAGCTGGGCACTGGTGTTGGTCAATACCATGAGGTCCATCTGTCACCTCCTCTCTGGGATGTGAGTGTTCTGGAAGAAAAAAATGTCTTCAGTTTGTGTGCTTTCTCTTTTAAACTCTCAATAATTTTTGCCCTGGAAATGAGGAAAAAAATCTAAAAGTAACTTTTGGAGGGCTTGAGTACATAAAGTTAATGTGCTGCAGTTTACATGCAGCTCTGTCTTGATCGTCTTTTATCAACCTTTGCTGCTGCAGCCCACCACAGGCTTTTCATCAGTTTATGCATTGTGTGCCAGGGCAAATAATGACAGAATATCTAGCTAAAGAAGGGGTACTTAATCAGCAATCAAGATTCAATTTGTTTTAATTTTAGCAGGTGTTTGTGAGGTACATTGATGGGAGAGATAATATGTACTGCTTTCATTAGCTCTCTTGTTTTTGTGCTTGAACATTTAAGAGCCAGATGTTCGGAGGTGAGCTGATCAGAATATTAAGTCTCCAGAGGTTGGTTTCCATAGTGTTTTACATTCCTTTCTTTATCTCCCTCAGTTCACCCTGAGCTATGAGGTGCAAGTGCTCGCAATGACAGACTGCATCTCTGCTTCCTATTCAACTAAAGCTTTAAATTAGTCTAAATATTAAAAAAAAAAAAACAAAACAAAACAGAAAAAACCCAAAAAAACCCCAACACAAACCCTACAAAATTTAAACCTACAGAAAACAACTTTATTCTAATAATCTGCAATTAATTCTTGGTCCTTGGGTCAGACTCGTTTCTCACTCAGAACTAGTTTAGTTGATAAAGCTCTCATGGAAATTATTTGTTTAGTAAGTGGTGTATTGCCAGGAGGTTTTACCTCAGTAAAGAACATGGAATTACCTTCACTCAGTAAGCCACTGATTCCATCATCACCACCTTAAGTTAAAAATCTAATCAAAATAATTTAGGGGAAAAAAAGCAGCAGCTTTGATGTCAGAATGCCTGGCCATGAGGGGGGGCTCCAAAATGGCCCTTGAGAGTGGCTTCAGTTGAGATATTCTTTGACAGAAGACACACAGATTACATTTGAAAATCACAGGGGTTTAGTGACATGAAGTCATTGAAAGAATGATTTGGAGTGGACAATAGGATTGCAAAAAAAAGGCAGTTGAACCTTTTGAGCCACATTTTTAGCCTGAGAGGTAGCACCTAGCAGCCCTGGCTTGGTGGCTGCTGCAGTAATAAGTCAGTGTTCTCTATGATAAACTCTCCCAGTGTTGTGATTATGGTTTCTTTTAGTGAGAAAAAAAACCCCAGAAATAAAGAGTTAAGCAGTACTGCCATTGGTAAATGCTATAATGTTTCCCCTCACTATTACTTGTTCTCTGTTTACTTTGATGCTCAAAGATTGCCCTGTTTTACAAGCATATTTTCTTAATTGTGTCACCTTGTACTGTAAGTGTGTCAGAGGGGAAACATTTGCAAGTGATTAGATATGGACCTTTGTGTCACCAAATGTATGAGGTACATACCCTTATAGGATATAATTGTGATCTTTTAATATGCGGCCATTGACCCGGACTTGTTATTATCTATTATAGTTTATAATAATGTATCTCTTTATGATTAAATGATGATGCCTGGCAGAACACTATGATTAGCATTTCAGTTATTTATAGATTATGTCAGAGCAGTAATAAACATAAAATGCTGTTAATGTGTGGCTAATGAAATCTGGACATGAACAAGTTTATGAATTGATATAATTCATTTGAGTGTTCTAACTGAGCTGCTGGTTCTCGTCATAATTCAAAAGCTTAGCAGGGTTCACCGATTAGGTGGTAGACTAATTTGCTACAAAAAGTCAATGGGTTTTCATCGTCTTGGGCTATCATACACAGCATGGCTGATTGCATAAGGACTATACAAAGTAATTCTCATAAATATATTTATTAAGCTTAATATGTTTTGTGAGGTTAGGATGGAATCAGCCAGTGCACAACATATGTGGAACAAAATCACAGTGTGTTTGATACTAAAAAGATGTGTTCAGTAAAATCATTCAGGAGCCGATCGATGAGGGAGTTATTTGAATTTTTAAAAGTGAGCAATTCAATATCAAATATAAATGAGAGCCATAAAGAATGATACATATGATTGACTGAGTTTGCTCGACGTTTATTTTACTTTGGCATCATGATTTCATTTCATGCTACAAATATCATTTTAAACTTAGGTTACTTGGTGCTGAACTGGGTGGGTCTGTTCACAGAGCTTGTGGCAGCACTGCTTCCCTGGGCCTGGAAAAGCTCAGGCACCTCTCCCAGTAGAGTGTGTGTTCTCCTCTTCAACACCTGGGTCTAGGGAATGCTGAACATCCTTACATCCTTTCCTGGTACTGCCCTTTGTTTCCTACATGTGCTGAGTCCTGGTCCTCAGGACAGATGTTCCCAACTCTTATGGGATTTTTCTTTTTTTTTTTTTTTTCCTTAAGCAGTGCCTGAGTAAGGTATTGGATGTGATTTCCTCGTTGGGATCTTTATTTTTCCATCAGTCTGTCAGTTTGCTGGTTTATTCCTCCTTTTCCCTGTGACAGCATCCTTTGCTTTCTCCCATTCTTTCCTTCCTTGCACCAGATCCAGCATTGGTATAATCAGGTTTGAATTCCTGAGTGGAATCCTTTGTGCTGCCCAGAAATGCTAACCTCTGGAACTACTAGATTAATGTATGTCCTCTGTCTAATTCTGTCTTTTTCAGTATCTTGATCTCCTCCAAAATGCAGTATTGTAGCGCCTTTTGTTTGAATGTTGTGCATAAACTGACTGGGCTCTTTTATGAAGAAAGGAAATCTGCTATGGGCTTATACAGAACCTCAAATACATTACAAAAACACTTAGGTAAGACAAATAGCTGAACCCTTTATTTATTTTAAATACTGACAAAAAGTATTAATGGATCTTAAAATATTACAAAGAAGCCAACCCAAAGCATCAGAAAGTATTTACTAGTTGTGCTGCTTATTTAATAAACTAACAGGATTAGTCATGAGATTATGGCCCTGGGACAATCTCATTAATAGTAACATTAATCACAAAATGTTCAAGTTTTTCTTCTTCCATTTAAAAAGCCCCACTCTGTAGTTATTACCAGAAGAGAGGGAAGTGCTGCTGGAGGATGTGGCTATACAGTTGTACAATAATTTCTTATTATAACAAGAGTCCAAACAGAACCCTTTGATATTCTCCCCTCACATTTGTTTCTTGACCTGACACGTGATCCACATGATCCCTGCACTTTTAATCTCCACTACCAGGCTTTCCTCTGTTCCTTCCCTGTATCATTCACTACATGCATTCCTCCCTTGCCTTCCATAAATCTTTTTCTTGTCCCTACAAAAAACAACACTTATGTAATCATAAACCACACACCCTGCTCACTCCTCCCCTGTCCCCAAGCAGTTGCTTTCAAGTTCTTGGAGAGATTTTGAAACAGATTAATCCATTTTTCCAAAGATGTTTTGAAAGACAAGATTAAAGATGCAACTTCCCCAAGACTTGGGTGAAGGCACAAAAAGCTTGGTAGAGGTAGTGAGCTGGAAACCATTGCAAACATTTCTAGGTCAGAGAAGTCCTTCTCAGCAAAGCATCCTTCATGCAAGGTCTACAAAGAGAACCTCTATCACATCTGTTTGCTATCTGCAAGATCATATCTTATATTCTGTTTATTTTAAATTTCTGCTTACTTAATTAAAAATGGGGGCTGATATTTTTTCCTGCATCACAAATAAGAACTCCAACATTTCATTTATAAACTGATACCCAGTTCAGCTTCTGCTCTTGATATTTTCAAGGGGCCAGTGATTAAAAATCCTGTGTGGAATATGCTCTGTTATTGCCCTCTCTAGGCACTGTCGCATAAAACCTTAAAGGTTCTGGTGCTAAATCCCCACGGCAGCGTTTTGATACATGCCAGATGTTCACTCATGGGAGAGATAAATGTTTAATAATTTTTGCTATTGTTACTGTTTTTACAACGTGTTATACTGCCGTGGCTTGCTAAGGCTAAAGCTCTGTTTTGCTGAAGGAACAAGCATATAATAAGTCAGATGTTTACATTTCCATCAGCTTGGTTTTGCATAACAACATGGGAGATTTCACCTGGAGCACAAGTAGCCCAACTCTCTCTGAGCTGACAAAAGGCTTTAAGTGCAATCTGAAATCCTGTTCCAGGGAAGAAAGGCTGCTAAAACCTCTAGTTGGTTTTAAAAGTCTCAAACTTCATTTGGCTCCAAGTAGCAACCTGCAACCTATTTACACACAGACTTGACCTGCTGTGTTTCCTTACCTGAGGTGAGAAGCATTAATGCCATTTGCCTGTGGCATTTACACCCTGGATCTCCGCTGTAGTGGAGCAATAGTCATCTTCTAAAATTAGACACGTGCCAAAATGTTTAAAATTAATATTATATACTGGAGTGGAATTGATTCCTGTCAAAACACTGAT
Organism: Haemorhous mexicanus; assembly: GCF_027477595.1. Taxonomy (NCBI): domain Eukaryota; kingdom Metazoa; phylum Chordata; class Aves; order Passeriformes; family Fringillidae; genus Haemorhous; species Haemorhous mexicanus. The sequence continues at coordinate 3,429,867 of NC_082343.1, read as the reverse complement.
ACTGTCACAAAATTACTCTGGTTTGTGGAGCTAGTGGGAGGTGATAAGGATGGGGTTTGTTTTCCCTCCAAAATGGCATTGCAGCGAGAGGGAGCAGACTGCAGCTGGCCTGGACAAAGTCTGGATTATCAGGTACCTTTTTTCAGGGACCTTCTGTGCAGCTCAGAGGGGCTCCATTCACCCATCTGTGCCAACAGAAATCTGCTCCTTCTCTGGCACCCCAAGAGCCTGTCACTGGGGGTACCTGCAACAGGGGAGGCTGAACTGGAGTTTTCCCTTGTGTGTCCCACACCAGGCAGCAGGAGGGGAAAAGTGAAGGGAAATTTGTGAGTCCCACTGCTGAGACATGAGGGTGGATGATCACTGCTCATCCCAATGGACAGTCATTGAGAAATGACCTTCCTTCACCAGCCAGGAGTGTCCACAAAAGAACAACTTTCTTAAAAAAGAAAAATAAAAAAAAATCCTCCTTTGCCTCTCTGCTTGTCCTGAAGGGCAAACAAGGTAACAGAGAACAGAGGAGCCATCTAATTTAAGAAGGATGTTTGCTGAGCTCTTTCTCTCATGCACATGCACTCTTTCACTTATTCACCTTTCTCACTGCATTATCTTAATGAAATGAAGTAACCCCCCCCTCCATCTTTCCAGTTCATCCTGTCTAGAACTTGTAATTGCTTATTGCAGATTCCCTCTGCTCTAGATCTCCCCTGTTTAGGCACTGCAGACCTGATTCTGCTGGCCTGAGGGAGAATAGCAGAGTTGGATCCCCATCAAAATCAAAAAAGAGTGAAGGAATAGAAGTCTGTGTCACATTTTTCTCCAGCTCAGGCTGCTAAAAGTCATCTTACTCTGTGAAAGGTCATTATCCTCAAGGAAATAAAGAAGTGAATCAGGAATACAGCTCAGGCTGCTTTCAGCATTTAAATCTTGCTTTTAAAATGAAGCAAAGGATTGGTAATCTGTAAATTTGGCATCTTGTCATTGTGAATAAGAAGAAATCTGCAGGTTTGAAGATTTAAATGAGGGGTTTTAGTGGCAGTGGTGCTGCAGTGTGGCTGTGTCCACTGGAGCAGGGTGCATCCCAGCCCACACTCAGAGCTCACCAGCTCCATGTGGGTTTCCATTTTCCTTATGTGATGGTTGAGTGGATTAACCAGAATAAAAATGGTGCTGCTGCTTGCAAGCTGGTGAAATTCTGATGAAATGCACACAGAGGTGGTGCATCAGCTCTTACCTGTCTGCAGAAAATAAAACACCTTCACTTTGCAGGGATGGCATGAAACATCCAGGGCTAAATTCCTCATTCAGCATCCTAAAAAACTTCACTTCCAGAGACACAGGATGAGGGAAGTATTGAATTTCAGATATTTCCATTATTGAGGTTAGCTGGGTAATTTCCTGGCATGTTTTGCTTTATTTTTTTATATCTTCCTCCATGCTGAGTGTTAGCATTGCCCTTGGCATGATGCTTTACCTTGGAAAACATTTTTTAATCCTTTGTAGGATTTGGGTGTTGTTTCCAAAATGTTGAGCTTAATTGTAACATGGCAGAGAAAAAAAAAGTCTTGGACAATAGAGAGGAATTCATACAAACAACAAGTTTTCTTTCATTTATCTGAGTATAAAATACTACAAATATAAAAGCCAGTTAATAGTGATGTAGTTATGAGCTAGATCTAATTTTCTGTAGATCTTTTTAATTGGATCAGCAATTGGAGGCAGCACATTTAGATCATGACATGTCTTATGCTGTGCAGCCAGGTAATCTGAATAAAATAGGTATTTTTCAGAGCATTCCCACCCCTCCCTGATTAAACCTCAGCAGCATGTAGTACAGTAATTCTAATGATAGTCACTGTATTTGTTAAATTCACTATGTGGAAGCATGATCAAATTGCTAAACAGGCTTTCAAAATTATCTTTCTAATTATTGATGCTTGAACAAGTTAGAGAATAAAGGTAGCAGCAATGAAAATAGTAGTAAGGATGATAAATTATGGCTCTTGTTCTCCTGATTTTTAAGTCAGGAAATTTTGCCATTACATCTGGCAGGGAATGCAAACAAAATCCAGGGACTCTTGAAGCAAGGCCTAGCCCAGGCTGCTGAATGTGTACATCAAATATGCTGTGTTTTCCCTTTTCAGCCTTCCATGTGCAGCAGAAACATCATTGTTACCTTCCTTCTCTCAACTTACAATGTTAGGTACATAAAAATATGGAAACAATGTCTTAGCCAAACAATGATAATACCACAAGCTGAAACACCCACAGTGAATGGTAAAACTGAATTCTTCACTTCCAGCTTTGGCTGGAGGGAGCAGAGCAATGCCATGACCTTGGCAAAATGGAATTGTGAGTTTCTCAGCCTTCCTGAGGTACGAGCTGGTCTTGAGGCTGCCTCCAGGATCCTCCTGTGCCTCTCATGGAGGGGCTTTCTTGTAGAGAAATAGAGGAGCTGCAGGATGACTGCCAGAGCCAGGGAACAAGAGGCCAACAGCTGTGAAGCAGCTTGGCCTTGGGTGCTTATCTCCAGAGAGGTTTTAAATGGAGCACTGCTGAACTTAGCTCTGCCCTTCCATTTCATATTTCTTTGTTGGCTGAACTCTGCAGCCATTATGGATTCAAATGTAAGGAGTACAGGGCTATTTAGAGCCCCAGCTCATGAGCAATGATGGGGAGTTCAAGAATCTGGTGGCTCCATCCTCAGACTGATGATCAGCTCAGAATTATATATACATGTGGTACCTCTCCTTCCCATTTATTCCAGCTCCTAAAATCCTTTCTCTTTGCACTTGCACAGTGGTCATTAGGGTGAGTCCCTTGCAGTAGCAGAGAATGATGTCATGAACATCTGAAAGAGAGAGGGAGAGGAATGAAATGGAGCAGGAATTACTGATGGAAAGAAGCAGGAAGGTGAGGTGGCATGGTTTGGGTTTAATGACAAAGAATATTGGCACAGCAGAAGTAGCAGAAAGGATCAAAAGAAAAGGTGAGCACAGGAAAGCCAACAATTATTATTCTAATTTAGGATTTCTCCTTCCATTCCAGTGTTTGGATATAGTGGAGTTACAGAAATAAATTCCAAAGGTTTGGTTGTAACTGTTTTTAGCATTTGCACCTATCATGATGAGCCCTAACATAGGACTTGCTTTTGTTATATTAAATACATGCTGGACATATTTTTATGGGATCCCAAGAAGATGGGAGCCTATAGGATCTGCTCCTTTTGCTGTGCTGCCAAACACCCAGGAGCTGATATAAACCAGGGGCAGGAAATGGCCAGGGGAAATTAGTTCATGCTCCTAAAGAATGGTATAATAATTGCTCCTTCTCTAATTCTTTTCTCCTATTTCTTGTAGTTGTGGGGAGACAGGATTTTATAGGTATTAAATATGTTATAGGACAATTACCTCTGTTTCAACCAAGCCTGAATTGGTAATTGTGCTGTAATGTATTAGAGCATACAGAGCCCTGAACTAGCTTTTCCTTCCTATATTGAGAACTTTATAATGATGTTAATTAATAAATAATAACTTTTGATAGAGAGAGAGAATAACAGCAAGGTTGCAGTCAGTAGGTACCATGGGGCTATTTCAGCTGGGAGATGCCTATATTTGGAACAATAAATCCATTTTAAGGTAACGTTTGTTGTGGTTTTTTATAACTTACATATTTCTTCTGCATGTATCCAAATAAATCCGTGTGTATAATAAAGAGCTGTGCATTTACACGCTCCTTGTGCACAGGAGCAGAAGGAAAAGGCAGGAGAATGACAATAAATTCCTTGTGCCAGACCCATATAAATGGGTTGTGGTCTTAACCCAGCTTCTCCTGATTACTGGTAAAAAACTAATTAGGTTTTGTCATTTATTCACTTGGAGTTTTGTCTCATTGAAACCTTGCTACTCTATTTAACCTACTTCTAGTCTGCAAATATCTGCTGCCATGTTATGTTATGCTTTTTTTGCTTAAATTAACTCCTGAATAATACAGCAAGGCACATACAGGAGAATGAAAAGTTTTCACATTTTTAATACAAGACTGATTTTATTATATTACTAGAGAAATAAGTTAGATTGCTCTTGCAATCTCAATAAATCACACATGAAGTCTTCTTTTTTCTAAATTAAATTTTTATTTAAATAAAAGTGTTATGTTTGTATTTGAACTGACAGCTAAATCTGATAATTAGAGTGCATGAAGTTGGCTTTGATTGGCATTGTAATTGGATTGTCATTGGGCTGAAAACCTATTATCTTTGGATCATGCCCCATGAAATCTGTTGAAGAAACTTTGCTGCCAGTCATTAAAGCCACCATCTTGGCTTACAAATTAGGTTTGAAAGGCTTTTTACCACTGGGAATGTAATTTAAACCACTGCAATTGCACTCCCATTAATTAAAATTATATTAAAATTATGGTTCATTTTCTAAATATTTTTTTCATATTTTATTAGACATACTTATTACTAAATGCTTAACAAATTACATAGCAGAGCTAGTAAAATTATATTTTAAGATAATCCATCATTTCAGCACATGCTACTCAGCATTAGTGGAATTAGTCCGTGTGTTGATCATTAAAGGATACACTATTTATGTTTTTCATTACTGGTTCTCATTAAAAATAAAATATAATTATAAACCACTTTAAAAAAATAAAGCAAAATTCCACTGAAAATACTAATTAATGCTGGTAGAAAACTTAGAACCTGCTTTAAACTGAACTTAGTTCATTGCCCTGTTGTTTTCTGTACTTTATCAGTCACATTGGTTACATTAAGCTGTAGAGAGGCATGAGTAAAACAGATTTTTTGTGTGTAACACCAAGTGCTGGTTATGCTGTGATCAGAGTTGATAACAAAGAATAAAGGGTTGGAATCTGGGCAGGTTTGCCACCAGAGTTCTGCAATTATTTTATTGTATTTTACTTCAAAATATATTCCAATAAAATGGCAGCAGAGGTGAAGGCAGATGAGAATCTACATTCCAAGAGCAAAGTACCAAAACACCCAGTTAGTGCTCAAGGGCTAAATATGTTTTGTTTTGGTATGAACTGGATTCTGTGTTTCCAAAGATTTTCTTTCCAGCCTCTCTGGTGGCTGTTCCAGTTCTTGTCAGGGTTCCTGGAGTAGCAGAGGAGCCCTTGGTTCTCCTGGCTTGGTGCTGCTGTGCTCTTTCCCCCGGGGTGCTGGAGGGGCCCTGGGTCTCCAGCCTGGCTTGCCAGGAATCCTGCACCACTACTTGCACTTCTCTAGGTGGATTTTTTTTGTTCCTACCTGAGCTACTTCATCCAAAGAAGTTCCTCCTTGCTCAGCAAGTCAAGGCCAAGAAATTCACTTCTTTCAAGGTTAAGATTCCCCGCTTGACAAACCACAGTGGGATTCCATCTGAAATCCCTGGAGTGCTTTAGACTCCCCATGCTACCTTTTTAGTCTGTGAAACCACTGAACTCCTTTAAAAGTGCCATTTTCAAATGAAGCTCATATATTTAGGCTTCAGCTGCTCCCATGTGTGAATTTGCTTATTCTGTGCTGCTTAAACATTGTTCTATGTATTAAGAAATTCTACACTTTTCTTCCTAAGAGGTTCTTCGTTATTTTGATTTATGAGGATCTAAAGGGAACTTTTATCTTACAAAGTAAGCATCAAGGCTGTAAGAAACTTGGAATACATCAAGTTTAAAAAAAAATAATTCCCAGATTGGGTTTAGAATATTTCTGCCTGGCTTTTATTCCTTGAGGAGTGGAATGATGTTCTGTAAAATAAATAGTAATTTAGGAGTCACAAAACAGTTGTTCACCCAACCTCCCTGAGCTTTGCCCTCTTTCATTAGGTCTTCCTACTTCACATGGCCATGTGCACACCAATAATGGAGCTCTGTATTCAAGTGCTATTTAAAAACCAGGAAACTTGGTTAGGCTGGGGTTTAACACCAAAATATCTGTGGTTTTTTGGACTACAGTGTGCTTCCATTAGTGGGAATTTGAGGAAAATGAAGGAATGTGGTTTCAGAAAGAGTTAAATATATTTATTTTTTTTCAGAGCAATTATTTGGGGATAGAAGTCTGTTAAATACTGAAAGGTTATTCCAGTAGTTAATCAATTAATAAAGGAGAGCTGGCACAATCCAAATGATTGGCAGATATTCCTGGAATGAAGAAGATAAAATGTAAAAATGGCAGGTTTCTGAACAAAAAGGAAGAAAAGCCTTAGAAAGTGGATTACCAATGCATGTTTGAATGACAGTGAGTCTGGCATTTCTTCTGAATTAAAAATGCTTTTTTTCACTGTTGTTTAAGATGGGCCAAAGTTGTGCTGATTCCAAATGCTGCTGAACCAAATTCTGTTTCCATGAGGTACTGGGAATAAATCAAACCACTGGGAGGAATTTAAACACAGGCAGAGGCACTGAAGTCACTGACACTTTCATCTGCCCATACAGTAGCTGGGCTTGGCCCTCTTAATCTCAGAGGCAAAAATGTTATTTCTTTACTTTTTATCAAGCTCAGCCTATCTCTTCTTACATCCAACTCATTATCCCAACCCAAGATACTAACTTGTCCATTCAGTTTTTGGTTTTTTTGTTCTGCATCTTAAAGAAATCTGATCTCTCTAATCCACTGCCATAAACTATTAGTCTGGAATGAGCTTGGTGGCAGCTGGAAGAAAAGTAAAAATGGTTAACTCAGAAAAAAGAAAGTTGCAGCTGTTTAGTTCATCTTAGAAAGCCCAGCCCATGTCCAGCCCTGCTCTTCTCCCCATGTTTTGGTCATGGATTAGAAGTGACTCTGCCAGTGGAGGAGTGGCTGAATGTGGCCAGAAAAAGGCTCTGGATTGTGGGGTTGGAGGTCACTTTCCAGCTCTGCCAGAGCTTTCTGGGGACAGCAGTTAAAAATGGCATAATATTAATGCTTTCATTCCCCAAAAGGGTTCACCCTCCATTTCCCATGAGGGAAGTTGTTTAGTGTCCCAAAACCAGCACTATTCCTGCTAGGAACTTCCAGATGCAACAGCCTGATAACCAAAAGATAGTAACGACCAAACTGAAGCACTGACTGAGTTAAAGGCACATTTTGTTACCTTCTCTTCTGCTACTTTTTCCTTTTTTTCCCATTCAGTGTTACTTAGATTCTCTACATTAAGCTAATATTTACTCTCCTTGCCACAGAAGAGCAGCAGAGTAAATAGGATTTCGTAGAAGGAAGCTGGTGGAGTTAAACAAACAAGAAAGTGGCTAGTTCTAACCTTTCCTGCGTGAGCCTCAGCATCCCCCAAAGGCCCAGAGCCCCTTCCCGAGCTCCGGCGATCCCGCCCGTGCTCCTTGCACGGAGCTGGGGCAGAGGCAGAGCCTTCTCAGCTGCAAACAATGAGCCACATCCTCTGCTCTGCAAATTGGTCAGAGCTTCTCCAAGCCCATGGGAGGCAGAGCTATTTAAGCAAGCTGCACATCTACCCCCTGAATTGCTTCAGCATGGCTGAACTCCCCGAGCAGGGCTGTGGGAAATGCATGGAGCTGCAGGAAATCGTGGGGATTTGCCTGGCTCTTCCAGGACACAATGGTGGGTCAAAGCCACCCTTGTTTCTGCCCTGCAAATGGGAGAATTATGCAATGTGACTTTGACCTAAAAATCAATACCTGCTGCTTAACTACAGAAACAAATGGCAGCTCTGATGGCCAATAACAAACTGATGGTTGTTTCTTTGTTCTGTCTCTCCTTCTGTCAAACCGACTGCTAAAGGGCAGGAAAACATGACAGACTTGTCAGCCATAAAGAACTTTTTGGTCTCCTTTGTAGGAGCTCATCTTTTCATGGCCCTGTGCCAGAGTGAGTAGATGCCTTCCACACTAAATACAAAGAAACTGATGTTGGAAAAGGATACCTGCTCCAAGCCAGGAGAATCTAATGAACTTCTGTTAAAAGTCAGGCCAAAAGGGAATAATGAGTTGCACCGTGTGTTTATTGTCCACTTGCAGCCATTTATAATGAAAGCATGGGAAATGAGCCATCCTCAGGTGCTTTTTTCCCTCAGACACATTTGACATCTAAATAGTGTTACCTGCAATTAAGTATGCTCTGGCAGACCTCAGACTGGCCGCTGTCACAGCTCTGCTCAGAGCTGGCAGTGCTCCACTGGGGAATGCTCACAGTGCTCCCAGAGCAGGGGAGGGTCACTGCCTAGAGCCTCAAAAGGCCAGGTGTGGGCTGGGTACTTTCTGGAGAAGATATAGCACAGGGGGTTATCAGTGCTTGGGATCACAGAGTCATTTCAGCTGGAAAACCCAAAGATTATGAGTCCAGTGTTAACCCAGCACTGCCAGGGCCACCACTAACCGTGTCCGTAAGTGCCACATCTACACATCTGAATCCCTCCAGGAATGGTGACTCTGCCACTTCCCTTGGCAGCCTGAGCAAAAGTTTGACCACCTTTCCTGCTGGATCCCATCAAAACCTGTATTTCCTTGTGCAAGTTCACAGTCCTAAACCAGGTGATTATTTGGGAAATACACCACGAAACACTTTTCCAGATTTGCACAGAAGTAGCACATCCCACATGTGTGCCATGTGTTAATTTGTTTACTCAGAGGTCAGGAGGAAAATATGGGACAGAAGAATTTTACAACCCAATTAAAACTTGTTATCAAGGAGCAGCAATAAACTTTTCTGGAACAAATGAGCCCAGGGTTCTGGCTGAACCTCGGCATCCTGAGTTGTTCAGGCTTCTTGCAAGGCAGCTGGAAACGTGAAAATCTGCAAGGAGGTTGCACCATGATTTTCACCTAAGGCACAGAGATGATGACTTTAATAAACAACTGAGCTGCAGGTCACATCTTCCCACTTTTCTCTTCCCAGCCCAATTAAAACAACAGCCTTTAATTCCCATTTAGGTTTCCTCTATCTTTCTGTCTTCCTTTATGTACTCCTGCTGCCAGTTATGCAGAATAGTAATGAACAGGACTGGCCAAAATATTTTATGTTCTGTTTCTCTAGTTAAAAAGTTGTGTATTTTTCAGTGAGAAGTAAAAGTCTCTCAAAATTGGCAGAAATATTTTTCCTAATGAGGCTCACAAGAGAACACCCCAACCCTTTGTCTGTTAAAAGATGGAAAAAGGGAAGACAGTCCTCAGCAATCTCAAGATCTACGGAGTTAAGCACAGGACTGGGAGCCAGAAGATCTTGAATTCCATCCCAGTGTCTGCCGCACACAGGATTAGTAATACTTTGCACTTACATTAGCACTTTGCCACTAAATAAAGTTTGGAAGTGACATTACAAATGGGGAAGGAGCGGCTTGGAGAAATGAAGTGACAAATCCAAATTGGCACAGCTAGTTAGTGTCAGAATCAGGATTACAGTAATTCTTGACAAGCCGTTTAACCTTCACGAGGTTCAATTTTTACACCTTTAAAATGAAGGAGACAATTTCCACTGAAAGCAAAATGTGCAAATGATACCCACTGGCACAATTAGGTAAATACATTGTTCAAAAATTACTCCTCTGCTGCAACTTGGAGGTTCAGCAGAGTACCTGCACAAACCCCTGCTCTCCAGGGAAGAACATCTCTTAGGTCTTCTCAGGAAGCAGTGGTGGTGAAGGAGCTCCTCCAGAGAGATTGCCTAGAATTCCCAGCAAAAGGAGATGACTTTCAGTCACCTCCATTGGCAACCCCCGACCTAGATGACTTGGAAGGGAGAGGGGGTTATGGTGAATTAGGAATTGGGCTGGACATCATCAATCCAGAACTGAGCTGGTGGCACATGGCAGGGGATTTGTCCTCGTTATTGCAGCACAGGAATTACAGGATGCTTTTGGTCATTGAGTCCTCAGCTTGTCAGCAAATCAGGAGTTTTGGGCTAATAGGTGAATATCTGGCCAGCTCCAGTTCCTTGCTTTTAGTAACCAGTTCCTGGAATAGAGTTACCAATCAAAGCCTCTGATTTGCATGATCTTTTATCCTTGCTTTTTTAAATAACAAATTTACCTTCATAAATTTGAATCCCATCTTTCCACCTCACAACTGAACATCTTTGGAGTGTTAAGTGTGAGAAAGATTATGCTCAAAATAATTTTTTTTGTACCACAAAAATGCTGTACAAAATGCTTCCTTTTATTGAGGCTGATGCTGTCTTTGCTAGTTTCAGTCTAGTGTGGTGCTTCTTCTTTATCACCAGTCATGCTGTGATCTTGTTTAGGAAGTTTATAGCAAACAAGAAGAAGCAGGTAACTGAAAATAAATAGATGCTGTTTGTATTTTTGTAAACATTAAGATGACCCACAGTCCAAAAAAAGCATTTAGACATTCATCTCCACACAGGCAAACCTGTATTTATCCTTGTTCATCAAAACATTTTACCACATGCTTAAAAGCAAACATCCTCCCAGTGCCTCATGCCTTCAGAGGAAATATGTACCCACGAGAGTGCCTCCCTACCCTCCTGTTATATCAGTGAGGTGTGTGGGTGATCAGGACTTGGATTGGATCAATATTTTGAAAAAGCTGTTCATCACATTTTCCTGGTGGTTTTGTTTTTTTTTTTTTTTCCTTCCAGCTTACTTGACAGTTAAGGCATAGTTTGATACAGAATGATAAAAAAGAGAATTATTGGTATTATTCAGACAAGTTGCATCTTGATGCACATATCCTGAGGTACAGTAAATCTTACTCTTGATTATAAATTCTGAGTGCTTTTGCTAGTGGAGAGTTTTGTGTTGTTACAAAATGCATCGATATGCAGCAGGATATTTGTTATACTTTTCAGGATGGATTGCTAACTTACAGAAAAAAAAAAAAAAGATTGTGTCTGTCATGTTTGGTAGAATTATATTTTTGTTTTATTAACCTGGCTGACTTTAGGGAATGTTTCTTTTCTTCTCTATAATTTCCCAACTCTAAAATCCATGTTTTGCTGCCTGTGCCCTGGCGGGGTTGTGTTAGTGCTGCTCACAGAGCAGCCCCAAGGAGAGCTCTGTGAGAGGGTGAAATCCTCCTGTTCTGTGCATGGGAGAGGCTCCAGCTCCGACTGTCTCCCTCTTTCACTGGAGATGGGATCAGCCTGGATGTGTCACAACAAACACCTGGAGCTCAGGGCAGACAAGTGCCCTCCTCTGTTTGTGTGGCAGTCACTCTGGGTTGAGGTGGAGCTGCACAGATGAGCCCTTCCCTCTGATCAGAAGCTTTGTTTTGGTGGAAGGATTTGGAAAAAATTAGAAATGCTAATTAAGGGAACGGGGTGATGGCACTGAATTGTCACTTCATGTAGCGTTGGCTTTGTGCAGATGATCAGCTCAATGGATGGTTAAAATGCTTCCAGGGCAGTGTTTTGTGTGGAAAGCTGTTAAAATACTACTGAGATTTAGCATAATAGTGAAGAGATTCCACAGCACCCAAAATGCTGATGGGTTGCTTCATGCTTAATTCGATTCCCCAGCACCAGCCTGAAAAATGTTTTGTTGCTGTTGATGTGACCAGATAGATTTCATCCCAATCCCACTGGTGCCAGTGTGGGATAATCAGCACTGGGCTCCTGAAAGCACAGCTCAGGAGTCACAGATGGGCACTTCCCAAGCTCTGGTTGCAAAGAGAGCACCCAAAGGTGGCCAAGAGCTTTGCTGTCCTCCTGCTACATGAATCACACAGAAAGTGCTGCCAGCCAGCTCCAACATAAGGGGCTGTGCCTGGAGGGAATTCAGTCCCATTTCCCTCATGAGGAAAAACTTCAGGTGTAACTAGAGAACAAGGCCCTTACTCTGCCAGTTTTTATCAGCTGAATGACATCAGCTTCAATTCATTCATGATTCTGATTTCTAGGCAGAGCTCTGTCATCAGCCTGAATTTTGGAAAGTAGGAGAAGGTGTGTTTGAAGGTGCCCACTGCAGCTTCCTGGAGGTTTCCCAAGCCCAGTTCCTGTATTTGTATCTGTGCACAATATTTCAGCTCATGTACAGCTGTAGTTATCACCTTGATTTTAATTAGGGCATGCAGCAATGAACTGACAGAACTCTGCATTTTCTTGCCTTGTAACTGTGCTCAGGTGCAACACCCAGGAGTTCAGGGAGACCAAGGAAAGCACTTTGGCAGGATTTTCACACAGAATATTATTTAGGTTTTGGAATGGGGCACACAGTTGTCTTTTGGCAACATCTGAGCCTTTAGAGGAGCATCAGACCAGTCATGCTTTCTGTTTGGGTTTTTTTGTTTTTTTGGGTTTTTTTTTAAATACCTTTGAAAAAACCTCAGTGAGTCTGAGACTCCGTCCCTGGCTCCTGACAGAGCCAGTGGTTACAGGACACTGCACACAGCACACGGAGCAAAGGTGAACCCCACCACAACATCTGGTCTTACTTTCCCCCCCTCCACTTTATGAACTGAATATCTTCTGGCTAACTCTAATAGCCTGGGTTAGGATTGATTTACACAGGCCACTGTAACTGAAGTCTATCTTGAAATCTGAGACTACCCAAGGAGTGCTGGCACAGCAGATTTTGTTTATCAGTGCTGGATTTGGGGGAAAAGAGAAATAAAAATCCTATGTTGCATTTTAACATGGATTGCTGGATCATAAACAATTTAAAAACTTATTTAAAAAAAAAAATTTCACCTCCTTTTCTAGCCATAGTGAGAAACTCTAGAAAACAGTTTGCAGGTCTGGTAACAATCCACAAACATATCCTGGTGAAAATTAGTCCAGTGCTGTGGAAGGAAACACTTGCATATTTTAATTCTGTCTGATCATGTATCTTGTACTTCATTTTTCAAATAGGATCCAAATATATTGTAGGAAATTTTCCTCATGAATGTGGTAAGGAATTGTGCTGTGCAAAGCAGCTGCTCTAAATCCTTCCTCTACATTTGGCTCGGGGTGATTTTAGGTCCTAAAAGTAGTGATGACTTCTGTCCTGTGGATACAACCAGTCCCCTTTGGAACCTCTTGTTGGGAATTGGTGAAATTCTTCCTCTTGGAAAAGCAGCCTTTTATGGAGGCAGTCCTGGGGAGCCCCTGGATGTTTTGAGAGATGGACCCCGCTCCCAGTGCCAGGGTGGAGTGTGGTCACTCCCACTGCCCAGGCTGTCCTGGCAGATTTACAGCCTCATACATCATCTGGGAGATGCTGCTAATAAATTTTTGCCAGCCTCGTGGAACACAGGGCATGCACCAGATAAGCATATTTGGTTAAAAACACAAGTTTTGACTGGAGAAAAAACACTATTTAAAAAGGCCAGATGACCCATTTGCTGGGAAACCCTCCACACTGGGGGGGTATTTCACTTGGAAATTGCCATTCCCCTGTACTTGAGGAATAATGCTGTTACTGACAATTTCAAATCTTTCTCCTGGTGTACATTTTGAGCATTATGGTATCCTCTTGTTTCCCATTTTTTACTGTTCAGACCCTCCATAGAATATTATTGTCGCTGCAGACCTTTTATCCAAGGACTGTTGATCACAGCACAGGAACTGTCATCCTATTTGCATTCTGTGGATGCATCATTATTCACAACATTTGATGTCCATAAAACACATTAAAACTATTTCCTTGAGCAAAAATAATCAGCTCTCTGCTGTACATATCATTTGTATACTCAAATTGTAAAATGTAAATTGATATATAAGAAAATGGCCCATTAACTTTTTCATTAATGACAATAATACATTTTGTGCATCAGCAGTAGGAGGACCCTACATTCATTCTGAGGAACCTGGAGGATAAATGGAGACTTCTTTGTATTTCATAAAAATGAAGGCTGTCATCAAGCCCATTTTAGAGGCTGGGGGGGCAGAGAGGGATTATTTTCTATGGCCTTATTTGTTTTTTAAACTATTCTCGTACTTGGAAGCATTCTTCAAGTTAAAATACTCTGATGAGCCTGATCCTCCTGCCTTTGAGGCAGAATTTTCAGTGAAAGCCACCTGGCATTTTGCCTAAACAAGGGCGAGGAGTTACCTGGGTATATATTAAATATTCTTTGTTAAAAGCACTATATGTGCACTGAATGTATAAACTGGGCACAGCTCCCACCCAGCTGGTAATGAATTGCCTTGAAATATTCATGGCATTTTTTTCAACCCCATCCCAATTTCCATTCCCACAATTTCATTTTTAAGCCGGGTGGATTCTCTGGGTGCCGTAATGGGTGCTGTGCTCCCTATTGCTGGATAACTTTTGAAAGAGTAGATTTGTTCATGCAAGAAAATAAAATGAAGTGTAAGTGACAAGTATTGCTGGGTTTGGTGAAATTTAATAGACAGCTGGATTACTGTTTCTTTAGGATTTATGCTGAGTTACCTGGAACTTACTGTGTTTTTTATGTATGTAATTTAATCATCTTGTGTCTTTTAAGATAATAGCAAGTGATTTTACTGTAATTCACATGAATTAAGACATCCTAATATGTATACTGGCTGTCAAATTGCTGTATATTTGCCATTTGATTAAATCATAGATTAATAATTTTTCTATAACTGATACATCATGCACTAACAGATAAAGAGCATCTGAGATTAAGTAAGTGAGAAATAAAATCTGCTTTCAGTAAATTGCTTAGAAAAATTACACAGTACATTTAAATTACCATTTGCTTAGCAACATGCCCTTGTAGACATTCCAGTGGGGCTATAAAATGATCGATTTACTTTAATTTTCTACTGAATCCTGAAAAAATGGCTATCAGTAACCTATCCCTTCATCATGGCATGCTGATTCACTCCGTGTATTAAATTTACTGGCAAGGAGCAAGACGTTAACAAAAAGTAACAGATAATGTGAACATTTCATGCATAATCTGTAATATGAGATATGTATTAATAGGGAAATTATGATGCATTCAATTATTCTGAAATGCCTTCCAGAGATGTTTTGATTTGGCTGCGCTCTGATAGTAGCAGCACAGCAGGGAGCATCTCAAGTGATGAATAACCTAATCTCCTAATCTCAAAATGGGCACTATTCACAGCTAGCCCGGGAGAGGCTGGTGGGAGCCACCACACTGCACAGACACTGCTCCACACAAAAAAACAGCCACAAAAATCCCCTGCTTCTCACAAAACTCCTCTCCCCAGCACAGAATTTTTGGGGGCACGGCGGTTCTACAAGTTCAGGTGCTGAGATGGAAAAGAAACCTTTGCTCCCCTCTCAAATAAACTTGGGAGACAAAAGGCTATAAAAATAATTGTGTGTGCAGTTGTTCTGTTAGCATTGAAGGTTGCTTTGTGACATTATACAAAGGAGCTCTTTCTGACTTTACCCAGTTTAATATATACCTGAAATGATCTTTACTATGTGTACAATTTTTTTTCCCCTGGAAAAAAAGAACCCAGCAGAACAAGAAACTCCTTATTTTGTCTCATGAGCCCAATGGACCCGAGTGCTTGCTTGTGTGTAATTAAGCAGCCGTGTTTACTACTTCTCCTGGTGAACAATAGTCTGGTTTCCTGAGGAGGTCAAGCAGGATTTATTTTATTTTGTACACACTCGGAGCAGGCAAGGTGCCTGTCACTCCTCAGCCCGGCTTGGGCACTTTTTCCCTGCTCCACATCCACTGCTTTATTCCCATTTCCTCACCTTGGCATCTCTGCAACTGAACCAAAGCAAAAAAGCCCAGGAATCTGAGCCACGGCAG
The DNA here is from genome assembly GCF_027477595.1 of Haemorhous mexicanus. NCBI lineage: Eukaryota > Metazoa > Chordata > Aves > Passeriformes > Fringillidae > Haemorhous > Haemorhous mexicanus. Next base: position 3,414,246 of record NC_082343.1, on the reverse strand, counting down.
CACAGCAAACAATCCTGGGCACACAGGCTATGCAAATCCACCGAATTTTTTTCCACTTAATTACTTGATTGCAATGGGCTCACTTTTTGATTAATGCAATTTGGCAAAAGGTAATATTACACCAGTGTATTAGAATTTTTAGTAATTATTCAATGTTAATATGACAGTGTTCTTGAAGAAAAATGAGAAGGAAACCGAATCTCTGTTTTGTCTTCAATTCACAGCCCTGCTCAAATAGAGAGAGGAGGAGAGATGCACAAATACTTGTGTAAATAAACGTGGTTTATCTTTGGGAGAAATCTTGCTAAAAATTCCTGATTGGTCTTCTCCCAACTTCCTGTCCTTAATGCCATACTTTTAAAATTATTGGCATTACGAGGGTGCAGAAATGATTTTACACTCTTTTTTTATGCTGCAGTTTATTTGATTTACAAAGTGATTTGTTCTAACAAGTACCTTTGCAGTTTAATCATAATGCCACATTGTGTGTGCTGTTTTCCAAGACCTGTGCTGTTCCTAATGCCTTTGGCAGCCCAGCTCCTGAGCTTTCTGTCTAATAGAAAGCAGGGAAGTGTGAGGCTACTTAGATTTCCTTTGCTTAAGCAATTTGATTTCCTCCGCGTTGTGCTCCGTGCGAGCATCGCAGAGCAAAACGTGAGGCTTTACCTCGCCTGCTGTTGCACACCCTTTACTCCAGGTTGTAGCCACTAATCAGGGTTAGCAACCAGCGAGGGAGCGGGGCCCCGTTTTATGAAACTTTCAGATGAGGGATGTTGGGTTTATTTCAGTCTTTAGTACCCGAGAATGTACAATTGCTCTGAAGATAAATAAAAGATTCAGCTGGATGCCACTGGAGAGCAGAGCAGCATGTCTTTGGCATTGCTGGAGTCTTATCTGATTTGGATTTGTATACCTCATGGGGAATGGCAAAATATTGGAACAGACGGCTTGATATTTCCGAAGAATATAGTGGGCTTTATTAGCACCAGTTTCACTCCCTGACTGACGGCTTTTTCAAATTTTTTATCTTATTAATCTGTGCTACTGTATGTAAATGTTATTCCTCTCTGCATAAGGGAGGCAACCAGCGATTTGTAATAAATGCTTATGAGTGCCTGAGGCTGCACTTAAACTTTAAAACATCTATTATTAAGTTGCAAAAAAACACTGTAATGGCCAATAGTGACCTCATAGGAATTTTAAACTGTGGTCTGCTCTTCTGCATTAAAAACAAAAAAAATTGCCTGAAGTTAGAATTATGAGCAATGCTATTTTAACAGCTGCATTTTGATTATTAAAGTGTGTTTTACAACTGAATTACAATGCTTTTATGGACTCTAGGTATAAGATTTAAAAAGGTCATTAAACATAGTCGGTTTTGTCACAGTAGGTGTCATTGTATACAATGGACACTATACAGTCTATTTTATGTCGTAGTACTTAGGATTTAAAATAACACGGGGAAGCATTTTAGTTTGCTTAAGCATGTAGATTACTGTAGAGCTTTTCAGGTATTTTGACAGTTTGCAGTCCAAAATGACTGCTTTCATTATTATTTTATTAATTTGACAAGAAGCCCTACAGATTTTCTGTGTATGAACGTTCCATTTGTCTCAGAAATAATTAAAAATGCCAGCCTAGAGCAACAAGACAACAGAAACACTTCTGGCAAATCAATGCTGAGAAATGCATCGTTTGTACGGGAGCCAAGTGTTTAGTCCTGAGCCATTTTTACATTTTCTCAGCCTGATAGGAAGTGGGCTCATTGACAGCCAGTATTGACCTGCAGCGTGGGCTGGGCAAACCCAGCACCTATAAATTGATTTATCCAGGGTGTCGTGTGCTGGGTGCTGCATGCAATGTTTACATCTTGCACAGCACAGATGCAGCAGGCAGGAGGAAACCCCTCTGCAAAGGCAAACTTAAATTCTGCTGCCCTTCTCCTGCTCCGTCAGACTTGGAAATACTTAAATCTTTAATTTGCCTTTCATTAATTTGTCATGGCGTTATCCTGGTGAAGAACCCAAGTACAAACAGCCCGGCTTCGGGGTGGCTGCGTGTTAATGAGTGCAAAGGGAACCACGCTAAGTGCAGGGAGCTCCAAATATTTGACAAAATGTCACAAAGGATTGTATTTGCATGTAGTAGCACGGGTAGGACATAATGATTAGTGTGTAGTGCCGTGCTGGCAGTACCTACTCCGGCTTATCCTGATAACATGTCGGCTGCACAGCTTTGAATATTGTATATGTTCTTTGAACATATCTAGGACTAGCAGAGCTGTCACTCCACTGAAAAATGTGCCTGCACGAATGACAATGCTGCTTTAATTTTTTTTTTTTTTTAAAGAGGACGACTTCTAAATAATTATTATCATGCTAATAACATTTGTATTCTTTTGTGTATAATTAAGATCTGCCTGTCTAAGCATGAAATAGGGTTGAAATCTTGAATAAGTATGCTATCCTTAACCTATTTAGTAAATCAATTTTAATTTAGTATTCTTTAGGTTAAGTCATAACAATAGAATTGCTGTATACAGAAAAATCCACAATTTATGGTTGTAAACCTTCTCGGAAATGTTTAATAATAAGCAAAGCTTCTGTGAAATTAGAAAATCTACCCCTCTGAATGTAAGTGCTGAATTTAAAAAAATGATTCAGCAATTACTAAAGTCATGTGTTTTTTTAATTACCATTAACTCTTTATTACTTAACATGAAATTGTACATGTGATTTTATCTACAAGTCCCTGTAGGATTGTAGAGCTTTTTCCAAAGACTTGTCTTTGAGCCCTACCCATTTTTTTTTGAAACATAAGGAACACAATTACCGGAGTAAGATTGAATTCCTAGTCTGCAGTTATATTATCATATTTGTATTTCTTATTTAAATAGAGAGCAAAGCAGTTGGAAGGTTTTTTGGGGGGGAAAAAAAAGTGTCTTTTCAAAGATTTTCAGTCCTGGGAGAAGTCAGAAATGCCTAACGAGGGACTGGATCCTGCTTGGAAAGGGGAAAGTGGGAGAGGCAGGAGAGAAAAATACCCTTGACTGCTGTATGGAACTGTTTGATGTCTTTGTTATTGTGAGTTTGCATCCCAGGGCTGTGCAGATTCCTGAAATCCTGCTTCCCAGCATTACTGTGGGACCTGTATGGGCTGTGCTCTGTGTGGGATCTTCCCTGGCTGAGGGAGAGGTAACAGAGATTTCCCCAGGTTCGTGTGTGGTGTTTGCACACCTGATTTGTTCAGGTCATAGTCCTGGTCCTCCAGCATAGTTTGAAATGCAGTGACAGCAAACAGCCCCTGTGTTCCCAGCTTTCCAGGGCCATGCACAGAATCCAGGGACCTGAGCACTAGATTAGGTTCTGGAGCTTTTTCCAAGGACCGGAGGTTTATTGGATATTATTTATGGGGTTTTTTCCTACTTCAGCTGGCCTTTAAAATATTTCCTTCCTGTGGCATCAGTTACAGGAAAACAACCCAGCTCTCGTTAAAGACTCATTGACTGATCCTCACCCATTTTAAATTGGGAGCTGCAGTGATTTACAGTGGTTGGGGATTGGATTCATGATGCCTTGAGAAAACATGGGAGGAGCACAGATTGTAAGTGTGGTTTTATTAGGGGGAATATTCATTGGGGACAGTCTGTCATTGCTGCTCTCTCATTGCTGCCATCACCAGTCATTTCTGTGGTGCTAAAATCTACTTTACAATATTTGGGAGTCTTGGATAGATGACCAGTTAAGCAGAAACACTGCAAGTGAGGAATGGAATTTGAACACCTCACTTCTTTATGCTCCTTTATGAACCTTAGACAGGGCTATTATCTCATAATGGCACATTTTCTTTTAACAGGCCCCTAACAAATGTACAAAATGGGTATTTTCTAACTTGCATAGTTTGCCCACCATTTGCCTCAGTGTTTTTGTCAAAGGACATCTTGGAAAAAGGATGTGTTAATGTGGGCCTGAGATGGTTTTGCTGGTCATGTCAAATGGCCTGTCTGCCTCATTTGGTGCCAGCCAGGGTGCTACAGTCTGAAGGAATTACAGGTGGAATGCTGTAGGCTTATAGCTCACTGAAAATTTGATCCAGAATGTGCTTCCAAACACAGGTGCCATTTCTGAACACAAGAAAAATGGGAAATAGGGGCAAAATTTTCTTTAAAGTGAGGTGGTTAAGTCTTCATATGCCAAAGAGAACATGGGGCACAACTCGTGTTCCCAGTGAGAAGGAATTGTCAGAGAACATGCCTTGGAATGAGAGAGAAAGGGAGAATGACACCTTTTAAGGAAAACAGCATCTGGGGGGAACATTACAATATGTAATTCAACAATTCCTCCATGGGACTTTCAAAGGTTAGGTCACTTCAGCGAAGATTAATTCAGCCCTTGGCTCTGGAAGGCTCAAGAGGCTCTGGCCCCAGTAATTTTGTATTTTTTTCTCTCTGTATTTTATGAAGTGAATCATTGTTCCTGAAGTTTGACAACCCCAAAGATAAAAAAATTGGAGCTGTTTTTACATGTGATCAGGGCCAAAATCACCAGGACTGTATCCTAATAGATAAGAGAAAAATCTGTGGGTCCCTCTGCAATTTGCTTTATTCATCTGTTCATATAATACCAGAAAACTTTCAGGATGGTGCCTAGACTTCAAGAGTGTTCGTGGTGCCCATCCCTGCTTTTGCCCTCTGTAACACACTGCTGGTAATTTTGATTTCTTCAGCATTTAAAAGCAGGCTCACGTTTTCTGAACACCTTTGTATAGCAATAAAAGAAGCAAGTATGCAACAAGCAAGCACCAGCAAATGAATAATACTCTCTCAAAGTAATCATAGCAAAAACAACCCAGGCTCCTTGGCCTTCAGCTGCCCACTTCTTGAATTGCTTAATTAAAATAGATAGTCCTGGGCAGGCCCTCCAGAGGTTAATAAAGTGGGTCTTTGAATCAGAAAGGATAAAATTCCAAAATTTGAGGATTGTCTGTGTGGAATACAAAGCTAAAGCAATTCCTGTTGTTTATATGAAAGGGATTCCAAGTGTAGCAGCTTTGCTGATCTTTGTTGATATGACAATAAGAAGAGAGGAGATTTCCGAAGCAGCCGGGTCTTAAGCCACTTAGGATCTAATCATGTCCCCTGATTTGCAGGGAGAAATAGCTGGTGGGATCATCTCAGAACCATTATCCAGCTGGACTAGTAGTGAAGAATTCTGATGTTTAAAAAATAATAATGAGGAGTTTTAAATTTTGAGCCTTTTCTCTTTTTTGTAGAAAAATTATTTCAATCAATTATTTCCCCTGCATTTGCTTTCGGGGAAAAAAAGCCCACAACAATCTGGATTCATTTACCTTATTTCAAACAAAAAAATAATACTTTTTAGATAGATTAACTTTGCTTTGGGATGATTATTCTCAGGTGCAGGTGGTGCATGTGTTTGGTCCCAGGAGCGAGGCAAGCTCTGGGAAGCAGCTGATGATGCTGTGATGGTACAAACAGCCCAAATGCAGTTTGGTGTCACTGCCCTGGTGTCAGCAAAGTCAGTGGAGCTACACTGATTTATACCCAAGGCACTGCACATCCCAGACAGACATCCTGACTGCTTGTCCACAGTTAGTTTTTGTTTATTTATTTATTTCTGGGCACTTGCAGCCACTTTGCCATTGCTGTCCTCTAAAGCTGATCTACCACACAGGGAAATTTAAAGCCAATTTCCCAATTTGAGATTTGGTAAATGTAGCACTGATTGGAAATATTTAATTAAAAATAACTTCTAGAAAGAAGCACAACATTGTGCATCTTGGAAAGAATCCATGGAATCTAGAAGGTAATTCTTCTTTACTAGTGAGGTAGTTTCAGGTTGATGCATGGTGAGTTTTTCATTGCTCTGTCCTGAGCAATTATTTGTTCTTTGGAAATCTTAGCTTCCATAGGGAGAGGGCAATTTCCTGTTTAACCCAACAGTTGTGGTTTTGTGCATTATACAGAGTATTTAAACTTTTGGGGCTGATCGTGATCTCCCAGCTTTGGCAGGGCAGAACTGTGGCCTTGCTTTTCCTGGTGATCTAAAGGCACAGCCAAGTTCCCTTGTTATCAAACTGGTTGGCAGCTTAAGGCAGCTGGGACAGAGACAGCAGCAGTGACTGCATCAGTGGCAGTCAGGATTAGCCAGAGAAGGCAGGAGCACAGTGGCATCCCTTGTCCCCTGACACCTTTCCCACCTTCTCAATCTAACAGGGGCCGAGTGGCATCCTCTAGCCGAGATGTTTCAGAGCTGACTAATCAGAGATGAAAGGGCAGGACTAGGCTGGGAAGGCTGATGAGCATCTTTCCTTTCCACTGGCCTCTGGCCTCAGACTTCCCAGCAGCTGCCACCTGCAGAAACACCGATGCTGCAGTGCCTGATGGACCTGGCCATGGGCAGACTCAGGCACAGCCCAGGGCCAGACTCGTGTGTTCTGAGAAGGGAACAGGGTCAGGAGTGCCAGAGGCTTCTTATAGCTCTTGGGAGGCAAGGAAGAGGTTTGGTACAAAAGGGAAGGACAAAATGGCTCATAGCAAAAGAAACACTGCACCCCAGAAGCTGGAAGATGAGGGCATTAAGCTTTGTTTACCTCATTGGGAAACCGTCCTTGAAATTTTACACCAAAAACCTTGGTAGGATACAATTTACAGCTGTATTTACAATTTTTCATCCTGTAAAACAAAGGCACAGATAAGAGGAAGAACATTTTTTGTTGCTCAGCAATCAAGATTACTTAACAGAAGAATGATCCAATGAACTTTGTCTTTGTGGAAAGCCACCAGCAGTGCCAGGACCTCAAAAAGAACTCTAGTGAGGGTTGAGGCTACTTAATTTTAAGTATCAAATTCAAATACCTATATTAGTAATATAGGCCTATCCATTAGTAAATATTCAGTGGACAGAGAGGCTTCTCCAGAGGACAGTTCATATTTACCTGTGTTAAACACCCACTCAGAATTGCCAAGGGGAAGTCAGATGTCTGTTTTTGGAAATCACTGTCCCAGTGATGGACAAGACGTTTTGTACATGGGATGGACAGCTAAATATAAAGGGAAAGTGCAAAGGGTACTTTTAGCCTTGAATATGAATCTGAATTTTTAAGCTACCTATTGAACTGAAGGGAGCAGGTGTGGGGTACAGGGAATCGCCATACTGATTTCCACAGCTCTGCATTCAGTCCTTTCATTTACAGGAACCCTGGCTTCTGGAACATTTAGACATTTGGTCACCTGTGTCCTATTTTAAATTGCCATCTGACAATGGCATCTGCCCTTCCATACAGTAAGTCCTAACCTGACCCAGGAATTGCTGGGAGAGCAGCAGCTGACCGTGGTCCAAGCTGCTGGTGACTTAAGTGCAGACAGAATTGTCTCAGTGCCCAGGAACACCCCTGGTACTACTGAATTTACCAGCAAAGCTGGAGTCAAAGCTGGACACAAAGCTGGAGTACTCCTGGCTCCATAGCAGAGTGGTCAGCACAGCCTGAGCACAGGCACTGTGTGAGGTGTTTGGAGGGCTTAGCTCCCATCTTTCCGATCCTCCCGGACAGTTCTCCCTCCGTTTGCTATCACAGTGCTGATCTCCTCAGCAGTGGGGTGAGTTCCCAGCACGTGCCTTCTCCAGCGCCGGGATGTGGAGCGAGCACAGTGCAGCAGCTGATCGCGGATCCCGCACCGCCTGTCACTTCCTTGAAACCACTGGCAAGGAAACGTACACTGGAGACATTTCCTTATTGCTGGTGAGCATGGTCTCATCTGGTGCTGCTCTCCAGCTGGATCTTCAACATGTCAAACTAGTCAAATGCAGTTCTTTAAATGAGAGAAAAATGTTTCATGCCCAGAAATGAATGCAAATAGTAAATCCGTGTCCCTGTGCTCCTCTCTCCCCAATTCCTAACTGCTGAATGTATTCATGAAGCTCCGAGCACATCTTTGTCTACTGAATGTGTGCTGCTGTTGAAACATAGCTGTTGTACAATATTTTAACCTGCATACAGGGGTGCAAAGGGCAGTACCTGAAATGGCTTTGGAATAAATGAAAGGTTGGGGAAAAGCTGCCGAGAGTAGCAACCCTCCCAGAGAAATCAGTTTGTTTTACAAAGTGCAGTGGAGGTATGAGGCTGAAGTGTGTGTCCTCTTCCCTTCATCTTCATAGGGGAATGGATTTTGGGGAAGTGAAAAATGCTTTTAATCTCTTCTTTTGGGATTCATGTTTGGACAAGGTGTTTGTAAGACTGGGTGCTGTGAATGGGCTATTAAAATTTAAACTTTTTCTGTTCCCTTGATAGTGTCTTGAAGGGGCTCACCCCATGTATTTGTCCCAACAAACCCTGGGAAAGCTGGCACTTCATTCTGGGGATGCATCTGTGAGTGTATGCAGCTGATCTCAGGGTGCAGCTTGGTGGGTAGAATTAATCCCAGAGTGGCAAGGTGAGATCAGAGCCACGAGCAAACCTCCAGATTAGCCATTAAAAGAAGTCATCCTACAAGGACAAAAATTGAGGATTAAACTGAAGGTTTCATTGAAATCCAAATTGTAAGAGAATAATAAAAGCACAAAGGAGTAACAGGAAAAAGCAGAAGAGAAGCAGCTAATGCTTGACACACTCTCCCTTACCATCTTCCTCACCCTTGCTGGAGGAGAACCCTGTTCTCTCTTACCCTACAAATGGCACTGCTCAGTCTTTCCTTCTTTCTGGAAAAGTGGTTCCATTTTTGAGGAGACTCTGACTGTAACAGCACAAGGGGACTGTGCTTGCAGGTGCCAAGCTGGACAAGGAGAACCTGGAGGGTTTCCCACCAGCTGTTTCCACCCCAGCAAAACTGACAAATTCTGTTCCCTATTCACATTATTAAGAGTAATGATGAAGTCACTAGATGTCCTCCTTCCAAAATGAAAGCTCATTTAACTAGGATAAAAGCATTTGGGAGAAAAGAAGTAAATATAGGGAACACAAATTGTGTGTGCCAGATCTGTGGCTGTGTTTGGTGTGGGAACCTTGTTAAGCCCTAATTTCTGTATATTTCTGTGGTGAGCCTGTGCTGTGGCTTATCTCTCAAGACAGCTGATCTCCCCTTTTCTCCTCTGACAGCTTTTAACTATATGATATTCTTTAGATCTGCAATATCTCACCCTGTGTCTTCACCGGAGACTGAATCCAGGATCCTTGAAGTCAAGAGCTTCTCTGCTGTGTTTCAAGTGTGTCCTGGGACACTGTGTATGACTTTCCAGAACATGCCACTATCCTCATAATAATGGGAGGATAATAGGAGTTATACTGCATGTCTGAATAACTAGGTTAGATATCTGTTTTCTTTGATTGTTGCCTGGCATCTCTCTGTCTGTCACATCTACATTTTCCCTTTGTTGTGGGAGGCGATTTCCCCTTCGATAGGTTTGACTTGTGCATTAACATTTCTTAGTAGAGAACTGCAGCTTTCAGCTCACTTATTCTCTCATTGTCTGCACCTGTTTGTTTCCAGTGTAAAAATTTCAGACAACCTCCCACTCTTTCTGTCATCTTCCTTTCAAATCAGAATGCCATGAATGATCTGAAGGGCACAGGGAAAAAAAGAGCCTTTTGTTACTTAGTAATTTCCTTTAAAGTCTCTTTCCTTCTTTTTAACTTTGATATTTGTGTAAAGATATTTTGAGGTCTCATATCCTATTTTTGTTCTTTGAATATGATATTATCTTTTGCCTTTGATAATCATTGTCATTCTGATTTTCTTTAATTGTCTCCAGACAAAGTATCTGCAGAAAGGCAAGTGCTGTGGTAGGGAACTTAATGTTTTCAGCAGAACATTATGGTGAGGAAGTTAGAAGAGTGGGAAGCTGTAAGGATGAATGTTAATAATGTCTTAATTATTTTATAATAAAACTATTCACTGGATTTGCAAAATGTATTTGAGAGGAACACTCTTGCTGAGAGGACTTGAAACCTAAATAAGTAAGACAAGCAGAAGGCAGGCATCATCCAAGCAAAATATAAAGACTGTATGTCATGCTAAGTGCTTTTAAAAGAATCCCCGAACTGTTTCCCTTCCCTATGGCCAAGAGAGCATATTGCAAACAATATGCTGTGGTATTACTTCCCATCTTTGCTTATGTGAAATCAGATGAAGGAGGGAGAAGGGAGAAGGAAGTTCTTTTCCCGTTGCCTCGTGGTCGGCTCCGTCCGTCCCACTGCCCCCCTGACCCGGGTGAGGGAGAAGCTGTGGTGAGTCCCGGCCAGTGCCGCTGGCAGCTCCATCCCAGCCTTCCAGCTGAGCCTAGCACTGAGAGGAGAAGGGAATTCAGTGGGAAAACAGCCTTTCCAAGCCAGGTCTAACATTTAAACTCCAGGGGAGGTGGGAGTGATGCAACACGGTTCGTAGGACGGCGGTTCAGCCCTGTATGAACAAGTGTAGGGGGAATTTAGATTTCCTAACCAAGGGATGCAGGGAGCTGCAGCGTCTCCGTAGGCATTGAAAATCTCTTTGTTGTCTTAAGAAGAAAGTAAAATGCCAAGCTGCAGTAGTGCTGGCCAGTGTATTTAAATACACTGAAAGGCATTGATATCTCCGAGGAGTCTCTAAGGTGTATTTGATCTATTACTTTGCATGCGCTATGAAATAATAAATAACCCAACAGATACCACGCTGCATGACAAATTTGAAAGTATTTTCACTTAATCTCTGCCTTGATGAGACACTAATCTGTCTTTTAAAACATTTTCAAAGGTGTCCTTACAGACCTATCAGAATTAATGGTGTATTCCATTGCACTCTGGATTGTTGAAAACACAATAGCGCATTATCACCTCGTGCTAGAGATACCATCACCTCGTACTAGGGACACTTAGCAGGTAAATACAGTGGGCAGCAGGCAGCGGGATAAATACATCCCTTGCTGCACAGAAATCATGCCTCAGAAGTCAGTGCAATGAGACAAGTGTACTTGACTCCGCAGTGCCGTAGTACATCCCTTGGAAAAGTAAAGCACAGCTACGTGCTCCACAGCGAGGTGTAAATAACACTCAGGAAGGCACTGTCTGTGTGGTGTTCCGGAAATGTAAAATCACTGCTTGTTCATGGGACACTCTCCAAGGTGGCATTTGTTACCTCAGCCATTAGCAGTGTTACACTTCTTAGGGAAGAGCAAAACCCTCTTATAATCAGGTGTTGAAGGTAAAAAATGCAAAGGTGTAGTGTAAAACTGCTCAAATTCTGTGGCAAATTCTTCTGTACACTCCCACCCCTTTGTGAACACTCAACAAGTGTTTCTGAAAATTAGGATTTAAAGGCCGTTCTCAAAATATAATTTGGTTAAAATTTTCCGCAATAACTGGTCATTTCAGAGTTGTTGGGTGCTTCGCTGCTCTTGGATTAATCCTGCATCAAGCCCCACATTTTATTGCCCATTTGATCATATCCCCATTTGAGTCTCAGCATTTAGACAGGTGGTTTCCATTGCTAATATAAATTGGGAGGTATCAAACACAAATGAAATACTCGTGTTGATTCAGCTTTAACCAAATTCCCGTTGTTCTCTTCGCATGGATCTTTTCCAAACGTTCTCTGCTGGTCAGGCTCTTCAAGCAAATTTCCAAGTGTAAAGTCTTACAAGCATCTTTGGGGGGGAGTTTCAGCTGACAGTCTGCTTACATAAGCAAAAGCCAAAATTTTGCAAATCATCTTTGAATGTATCCTACTTATGCTTTACTTTTTCAATGGCCGGGAAAAAGGGAAGTTTCTATAAATGTTCCCAGTGACGCTGCCCAAAGTGTACCTTATGTACTGTACAGCAGCTCTCCACAGAAGATGCAATTTGAATTTGAAAAGAATTTGAAAATTATGTTGACAATTTGCATTCCCCAAAAGCACTTCAGCTGTCTTTCTACATTTTCTTGGCTTTCTAGGGGTTCTAGAAGGAAATTTCCTTCTTCCACCTCAAATCCTTTTGCTGAGTGCTCAGACATATTTAGGTTTTTAGTCCTCCCAATCCAATCCAATTTGTGAACTGCACGGTGCCCTTTCATCATTTACCAGTAAAAGTAATGACACAGGGTGGAGGTTAGAGCTGCAACAGGAATGAGAGAAAAAGGGGCACAAGGCATTATTCTCTTCCACTAAGTAGCTCTGTGGATTCTATTAGAAGGATTTAGGATATTGGGGAGCTTTAAGTTTAAGTTCTGCTGCATGATCAGTTGGGGCTGATTCAGTGGCTGAATCTCTTCGAAATATTACAATGATAATTTTCCCTTTTCAGCTTTTTTCCCCCAGATCTTTTGGAACCAGTGCCTTGAGAGCAAATAAGGGCTATGCCTAAAGATGGGAAAACCAAGCCCGTTCCTGAATCTGGCCCCAGTTTAGTCTGAGTTTTCTCCCATTCCAGATACCAGCTCTAATCCAGTCAGGGTTTTCCCCTGTTCTGGATTCCAGTCATGATCCAGTCCGGGTTTTCCCCCCATTCCTGATTCTGGCCCAAATGCCATCAGGGTTTTCATCCATTTTGGATCCCAAGCCTGATCCAGTTTGGGTTTTGCCCCTTCCAGATCCTGGTTGTGACCCCGTCTGGGTTTTTTCCCCGACTCCAGATCTCAGATCTCAGATTCTAATCCAGTCTAAGATTTCCCCCATTCTGAATCTTGGCCCAGACCAAATCTGGGTTTTCCCTCATTCCCCATCCCAGCCCAGATCTGGACCTTGCACCAAGTACCTTAAGGGCAAAGAAGGGCTGTGCCTAAAGACGGGAGCCAAGTTTCTCCTGTGTTTTCCCTTAGAAACGTTTGGTTGGTGTTTCCCTGGGGGCAGCTCATTCTGTTCCTGTGTTTCAGCCGTGCAGGTGAAAGAACTTCACTTTCTCCAGCTAATTACATGGAGATGTGTTCCATCCTGGAGCAGGAGTGGGAAGCGCTGAGCTGCAGGTGGGACAGTGCCACCACTCAGGTTGTCACTGATGTAGAGCAGCTGGTGATTACGGCTCTGGCAGGTGACATTTTGGCTCCTGGGCTCCGCATGAGCACAGAGCATTCTTTCTCTTGTCTTCCTCCTCTCCTTTTTAGAGTGTGGAAATGTGGAAGATACACAGCCTGAAGGATAAGGAGAAGGTGGTTCTGTGTTTGGCAGCACAGGGAAGGCTGTGCCAGCATCATCGTGAAAGGGTTTGTGCTCAGATACAGCTGTGACAAAAGTCCAGCTCTTTTCAGCCTTTTGTGGGTCCATTCCTCCTTCAGAGAGGATGAGAAGAATCATTACTGCGTCCCTTAGGTTTTTTGTTCCTACCTTGAGCTGAAGCCAACTTCCCCCAGGCTTAATTCAACATTTAGTAGTGTTGGAAACACCAAAGAGAGGAAGAGAGAAGGGGGAAAAATGTAGCTGCTTTTTGTGCCTGAAGTGATGCAGATCCTTCTGTGTAAGAAGAGGTGCTACCTGCTTTCTCTGGTTCTGTTTTTATGTTGTACTGCTGATAATAACAAGAAAAGAAGATTATGTGAGCCTGAAAATGATAGGATGTTTTTTGCTGTTGGTTCTTGCTTTTGATGCTGCTCCTTCAAGTCTTACTTTTTCCATTAGAAGTAGGAAATGAGCTCAATTTTGGGTTTGTTTTTTTAATTTTAAATGAGAATTGTAAATGCAAGGTATTTCTGCAGTCCTTAGAATACATCCCTCATTTTCTTCAGTTAGTGCCAAAATGTAAGAGCAATATTTTATAAAAGCTGTCCCCGACTTATCCTGTCTCTTCTGTTCCTTACTAAATGAGGGAAGAAAAAGACAATTTATTTAAACAAAAGATAAGATGGATGTATAATAATAAGGAAACATGAAAAAAAAAAAAAAACTAAAGCTGGTAGTGTTCTTTGTTTTCACAGGCAATCATTTGATTTAAAGTAATTTTAGCCAAATATTTTTATTCTTGTTCATTGTTGTTTTTGTAAGCTGTAATTCAAGTGTTATGAAATCTAATTATACAAGAAAGATTTGTCTAAATTCAAAGCAAAATCCCAAACATAATAATAAAATTGCTATACATCCCCAGCTCAGCTCCTGTGAATATTAGTTCTCTGTTCAAAGGCTCTCCATAGGATTCAATTTTGACCTAGAAGAAGGTGGCAAAATGTATCATCTCGTAGTGATAAAACAATATGAGTACAAATGGACTCAATCCAGTTCTGATGCGAGTTGTAAACAATTAAAAGTACATGAGCTACAATGCCCAGAGCTGGTAGCTGAGGACATTACTGCACACTTGGGGTAACGCCGGGAACCAGGAAAACAATTGTTTCACAATAGGACATAAAAGCAACAGAAAATATTTGTCTCGGCAGAGCAGCGCAGCCTTGCAGGGCCGCGGCGTGGGGAGGATTTTTCAGCAGGCTGGCACGAGGCTGAGTGATGCATAATGGCAGCAGGGAATGGATTTCTGCATAGCTGAGTAGGTGACGTCATGAGAAAAGGACTATTTATCACCATAATTTAACACAAGATGCAACACAATGGCTTGATGGATGCATTTTATGGTTTTCAGCCAATCATAATAATGGATCTATTGACTAAAGTTTTAGATGCCCTTTATATACCCTTCGTGGATAGAAAAAGAGCAGCGAAAACAGAGAATGAAGAGGCTGAGAATAAGTCAGAAAACATTTGCCAGGAATGTTTTCAAAATCCAGGCCTCCTGTGTAACAGCCTTTTGACCTAAAGCTTCCTCAATTATGTTTTTAAATCCCTAAAAGCTAATGAGGCTCAACAAGAATATTTCAATTGAATATAGGAGCAATAGTCACTGGGGAAGCAAATCTGAAATGTTTTGGCATTGGCCAGTTCTGACTGAGTTGAGGTGTTATGTTAGGAACTTTGGCACGCAGGTGTTGTCCTCAGTTTGGGTGCCTAGGTAGAAGCAGGGAGGAATTTTCCTTTCTGCCTTTTATGTGAAACTGTTCATACACAAGAACAAAAAGCCCAAGAAGCAGACCTGCTCTGCCTTCTCCCTCCTCCCAGGAATGTCTTGTCCCCTCAGAACTGCCTCCTTGGTCCCCTCTTTTTCTCCAGGGTATTTTGTTACTTTGCTGTCACCTGTTTGCCAAATAGAAGGGAAGACATGGGTTATCACTTTTCAGCTTGATGGTTCCAGCAGTTCCCTGGGAGCTGGGAGATGAAAGATTAAAGTCATTTAGGATGAGGAGGGCTTAGCAGGTTCCCAAAGGGAGTGGGAAATCTAACTAGCAGAGGATGTCTCCTTAGGGAGGTGCTTTGATTTGGGAGAGAAGAAGGGAACTCAACAGAGGATCCTCCTTGGACCAGAAGTTTCCTTTCTTGTTGCTGGAAAACCTTCTGGATTTTATCTCTCACCACGGGCATGTTTGTATCCCTTGCAGGCAAAACACAGGATTGATGGTTGAAGTTGAGTGTTTTGCCCAGCAAGGATAGGGAGTGTGGGCAGAGCTTTCCAGCAAAGATAGGAACAGCTTTTGGGATTTCCTCTAAAGTTTCTGGATAACTCTGGGAATTGATTTAAGATGTTAAGTGCCAGCCCATCTCTGAAGTATTCCTAGGGCATGCAAATCCACCTGATTCTCATCCCCAGATGCTGTGCTTCCACAAAGGGATGATCAAAGAAACAAGGAGGCAACAGCTCCATTGCTGCTTCCAAGCTGGATGGATGGAAGGGGTTTTCTGAATATTGCTGTGTTTTCCACTGGGTTCTCTGACTGAACTATGGGAATTTAATTCAGGTTCTTGACACTGGCATTTTGAATCTTTCCTTCTTGGTGTTTTTTTTTTCTTTTTTTTTTTTGTGATTGGACTCCCTGGAAAGACCTGAAACACCTGAAACTGTGTGCTCTAAATTAATAATTTCTGTTTTCTTGCTTTTTCTACATTAGGAATAAAACTGTTGAAACACTACATCATTTTGGAGGTACACACAAACAGAGTGAAAAAGAGAAGTGTGTGCCTGTGAATTAGAAAGTGAAAGTTCAGTCAATGAACAGGTTCTTCTCTTCTGGAGTGGGTCCATGTCCAGCAGAACTGGCAAAGAACCCAAGAGTTTTGGTCTCTCCCTTTGGAGAACCTGGAAAACAGGATGAGAATAAGAAATGCCCACAGGGAGAAATGCAGAGTTTTCCACAAGACAGAACACCACAAACCACTTGTTCAGCTGAACCTTAAAAATCTCTCCACTAAACTGATGAAACACTGGAAGACTGAACTTCCTATTTAATTTTATATAAACTAGCCTAAAAAATGACTTCGAGCTGACTAGGATTTAATTTTCAGTGCTAACCTTCAATTAATTTGTAACTTTCTTGGCACCCAGTTTGTTGGAAATGGCTGTAATTATGTTGTTTTCTGAACGGTGCATTCATTCAGGCCATATTCTATGACTATTTATACAGCTGGGGAAAAAATAATGGTATTTAGGGGGATGGGGGAAATGCGAATAGAAAACTTATTGAAAAAAATTGGAATTATCGATTTTGAAAAAGGATCTTATTAACTCACACTTGATGTTTTTAATGGAATGTTTGTTTCTTAAGCGAATTTGGGATAATTTTGTTGTCTTTAACAATAAATGCATGGTCAGCTTCCCCATGGCTGCCTTTTATGCATGTTTGAGGCTGGCACAATTATATACTGCAAAACCCCACGTTGCTCTGCTGTGTGGAGTTTTGTAATGACAGTGTTGTTTCCTAATTGATCTGCATAGCAGGGTCAAATTGCTGTTAGAGGGGAGTTATTCTGAAATTGGAGAGGATGAGAACATTCAGAGCAAAGTTGTTACCTTCTTTTTCAGAAAAAAAAAACCCCAACAACAACAAAAAAAACCCAAATAAACAAAAAAGTCCCTTTTAGAAGACTTTTTTAATGCACACTTAATTGTGTTGGCCTACATTGTGAAACACTGCATGTTTTCAGATAAACAGATTCAGTCTGGGTTTTTCTCCTCAATTTTTGTAAGTTTAGAAGCTGCTAATTTTAGGTTTTTGAGCATTTGTTTTGGTATTAAAGGTGTTTGCATGTGAGTGTCTCCTCTTGTCTTTAAACCAGAGGATGCTCCCTGCTGGAATTTATCCCTCTTGAGTCTTTCCTAGTTGAAGGTGCAGTTTATGGCAATTTAGTTGGATTCTCAATCATATATCTGACATAGGTTTAAGGGCAGGAATATTTGCACATAGGCTTAACAGCCACAGTTTGGAACCAGGACTAATAAGAAAGCAAAACCATCATTAGGTTTTGAATTTTTAACTAAATTTTTAAAAAAGAGCTTTTCTTTTATGAGCTGTGTGTCAACCCTGATATGCCAGGTGATGGACAGAAATGAATCCAGGTGGATATTGGCTCTGGTTGTTTCTTATTTCATATTTGGTGTACTGTAGCATCACTCAATCAGTCCCAAGTTATTAACATGTCTGTGAGTCAGCTGATGTCCTAGAGAGCACGTCTGCCTCTTTTTAACCCTTTAAATATTTTATTTTGACTTTCCCAAGTAGCTACTTAAGCGGTGGAAAGGGAAAGGAAAACCTTCCGCAGGAAGAGTAAACAAATTCTCCTTTTTTTGTGAGATTCTTACCTGTAGATTTATGGCAGAAGAATTGCTTCCTGTGAACATAAAGTCTTTTACTCTCAGTCTGGAGTTTTGTGGGTTTCCATACTTTTGTGGAAGGATGAACCTGGAATACAGTGAGCTTGCCACGTACTGATGTTCACACTGCTCCTCAAAATTACTCTTTGACTTATTCATGCTATTTGTCCTCAGAAAGGAGTTTCATTGTTTCAAAAACTGCAGCAGTTGGAGTGAAAAAGCCTGAAAGATTATATGGGTCTGACATATACCTTTATATGTGGGGGACATAATTACCTCTGGAAGAAACAGAAACATTTCAGAATGGCTCCTGCTACACCAGTACAAAAATACAGAGCTTTTAAATTTACTGTCTGTTTTCCTGATCGAGGAAAGTTGGTTTCGATCTGAAACTGCAGCCCTTGAATAAATATTTGTCACCCAGGAGAGTCAGTGGGTGGCTAACAATGCTTTTTGTGCTGTGGATCACCCAGATTCCCACTTCTCCTTTCCCCATGTGCAGACTCTGCTGCATTACACGGGTGGCAGGGGGAGGCTGTGGGCCATTGAGCACTGATTCTCTCAGTCCCACAATTACAGAGACACCTGGGCTAAATAACATCCTGCTGTTCTGCTTGGAAAATTACAGGGCTGGTCCCACTCTAAGACGGCCAGGTGTCCATACCTGAGCTCCCTCCCAGCTTCTCCCCCTTCCTAAGAGATGCTGCAGCCCCCACAGTTCCACATCCATGAAATTCCTCCATTGGTGTCACACCAGCTCCTTTAAATACTCCCCTTCTTTGTGACAAGAGTATTTTTGACTGAAAAGTTCTCCCCTTTTTCTGCTCAGGGCTCAGGTTTGACCACTTGCCTTTGCAGTTTGTCTGCTTTAGCACTGCTCAGCTCTCTGCCTGTTGTTTCAGGCTGCTACTCAAATTACACTTATTCCAGTTATTATTTCCATCATTTAGTATGAATTTTACAGTGATGTTGTTTTCATGCTTCCTTACCCTGCCACATGTGTTAACTATACAGAAACCATTCCTCTTGTGGAAGAAATTATATACCAAAACTACCCAGTAAAAATCTTGTTTTATGGTACTTATAAAATTAATGCCAAAAATGTATAGTAAAGCTTGATTTGTTGACATTAATGGCTGGTTATTTAACATGTTGTGCTCAGGTAGTGCCTGGAGAACAGCACTTAGATGTTCAGGTGTGATGTCAAATTCCCACCCAAGGATTCAAAAGTTTAAGAGGTTGTTAAGCAAAGAGTCAGGGTACAAAGCACACAGTTAAATAAAACCTGAAATGAATGAGAAGTGGAATAAATAGGCAGAATTTTAATTTTTTTATTATTTTCTAATGAGCCAATCCACTCTTTAATGTACTGTTAGGTGATCCTTGCACGTAGCTGGGATATAGTGCATTTTGTTATGGTAATGAGCATTTTCTTTGCATTTTCCTCTGTCTCTGTGGCTGTGCAACAAGGCAGAGCTCACATGCTGATAATCTTGATCCATACTAGCAATTGAAATGCCTTTAGATGGAGGGGATAGTCTGAGAACAATCAAGGACTAGAAATCCAAAGCTCTTATAGACATAAATTAACTGGGTTGTGAAAACAAAGATGTTTCAATAAATGCATTTTAAGAAAAAGTATTTTGGATGCCTCTGAGAAAAGGTGGAAATCAAATAAATAGAATTTACTATTTTATAAATTGGTAGCTCCAGGAGCACATCATCATCTCATGCAATTTGTGATATGATATTTAACATGGATTCTGGTTAGGAAAGCCTCAGCTCCCTGTAATTGTGGCTATTGCTGTCCCTCAGGTGCAGAGCTCTGTGGTTGTTCTGAGAACCTTGAGAGTATAAAGTTTGGAAAATCACAGCCTCCAGAAGAAATGCAATGATTTGTTAAATATATCTCACTTAAGCAGTTACCATTTCGAGGGTGTTATCAATACTGTTTATCATATTCCTGACCCTTTAACTCCTCAGTCCAAAGGCTCTGGCTCACCTCGGAGAGAGAGAGAGATGCAGAACTTATAATGAATGTATTAGAAAAATTTCTAGGAGGCCTTGACATAGTGTTCAGAGATATATATGAGAGTGTCTCCCTGGAAATAGAGGGAAAGGGTTTTTATGGAGGTCAGAAACCTTATGTCTGGCTTTGCTGGGTGATACAGTATTCATTTTTACTTCTGTCATTGTTCCAGGACTAAATATTTCTTGTCTTAAACCTCACACCGGCTAATTACGGAGTAAAAAAAGCGAGGAACTGTTTGAAGCAGTTCATTTGTGTGAAGCTGGAAAAAAACCCAAGTGAACCAGATTAGAGGGCAAGTGCAGGTATGAAAGTAGCTTCAAAAATGCAATTTAATTTGGGAAGCTCATCCCTATGTAGCAGATGTGCATTATCCATGTGTACACAAGCAGAGGGTTTGTCCTGTGGGTACAGCACATCAATCCTCTCGGTTCAGCCAGGATCAAGGACTGCTCTGCACTCCCCACACCAAGTGGTGCAAAGTGAGTGATGTCCCCCCATCGAGGGGTTTGTGCTGTTCATGGCCACGCCACGTAACACCCGACCCTGGGTGGTTCCCAGCGAGGCTGAGCCAGTGTTCTGGGGTGAAACTCCATGGAATTATGTGCTCCAAGCCACTGAAGCAGCATTTTTATAGCCTGACCCTGAGGACAGCTCTGATAAGTTTCAGGGAATAAAATGAGGCCATGTGGGCGGATGCTGCAAAGCCTTCTGAGATGGCTTCAAAAGGCCAAGCAAGTTTTGGATCACCTGCCCTGTGGGATGGCAGTGTCCTACTCTGAACTCTAACCCAAATCTGCCAGGTTTTGACTGAAGGGAGCACTCTTAAAAAAGAATCCAGGTAGAAAACCCTGGGAGTGACACTCAGTCATGGAGTTTATGTATTTAGCACTTGAGAAGTCTTTTCAGGAAAATATCTCTGCTGTGGGTGGCCCTTTCCATGCAGGAAATGTTTTAACCCTTCTAAAACAAGTTGTTTGTGCTTTTATATTTTGCTGCTTATCCTGGCTTTCTCTCATTGCCAGAGAATCAGTGGAAGTGTCTTTTTCTTTTCTCTGCAATGACGTGCATTTTGAACAAAAGAAAACATAAATACAGGCGAGACTGTCATCACTTTAAAGTATTACATAAGTGGTTAAATTTAATCACAAAGGGACAACCAGCTAATGGTTTTAGTGGAATTCATAAAATCCCATAAAACACAAAAGTTAAATTTTGTCATATAATGTGAATCAGTTCTAGAATCAGCACAGCTTCCTTTTCCCCCTGAATAAATTCTAAACAGTCCTTAGAAAATGAATTAGCAGTCTGCAAATCAGGATGACATATTTTTCAGCTGTAAAACTAAAACTACTTTCAGACCACTTAGCTTCCAAAAAAAAAAAAAAAAAAAAGATGAAAACAAAAAGACAGCAACTTTGTTGTAGCTGTGTTGCTGTCAATAGTCTTGGTGCTTGGCTGTGGCTCCATTCTAGCAGCTTGACCTTGTTTAGGTCAGCCCGAGCCCAATCGAAAGCCCTCCCTTCCAATTTCCCCACCCCATCCCAGAAAGCCCCTACCCTACATGAGTGTCTCCAGCTGGAGATGTGCCAATAGAAGTAATTACGTGATGAAACTATTTAACTTTGACTAAAATACTCTCCCCAGGTTCTTTCCAACCGTGTGTCTTATATCTTGTTGAGGCAATTTTATATCGTGCCTTTAAAGTACAGTAATGGCCACTTGCATTGACAGAATCCTCGTAAAAGAAGAAGCCCGAGACCTTGCTCATGAAGTGCTATTGATTTTCCCAGTCCCTGCTCGAGTTGCCAAAGATACAACACTGTTGTTAGGGAGAGAAGACACTTTGGCCTTCAATATCACAGGAGGGTTCCTGTGTAAGCACAGGCGTCAATGGGTTTCAGTGATAAATAATGCATTTGGGTGATAACTGCCCATATTATTTTGTCAGTTTTGTATGACTCAGCACTTGCTCTTGCTTGGAATTTCTTTAATGTCCCCTCTGGCTGCTGAAGTTTGAGCCTGTTCTAAGTGCTGTTTATATTTTAAAGGTCCATTTGCATTGTGGTGAAAAGCTGAAGTTTCTGTTTATCTTAGGCAATGGTGGGTTTTGAGCAGTGGGAGAACTACAGACACCCCACATCCCTCACTGTGGCATTTCCAAAGGTAGGGCACTGGCAATAAGAGCCAAATTCCCTACTCTCTGTTTTCCCAGTGTTCCTTGATGGAGGAATTTCTGCCCGCACCCCTAGTCTCAGTTGTGTGCTCAGCAATACATCAAAACTCCCAGTACTGTGCTCACCCCAAGATGCCTTTGCCTTTGCAGAGCTTGGTCCCAACACTGCAAATCCCACTGGATCCTCTAAAAGGAGAAACTTTTCTTTGTAGGAATCACAATTAAATCTCACCAGATTGTGCTTTTGTGACTATCACATTATTGTAGCCAATAGATAATTATTGTTTATCAGTAGGGAGAAAAAAGGGCTGGGTAGGAAAATTATAGCTATGATAATTAGTTTTTGATGACATTAACCAATTAATATAATTTTATGTTTTCCATTTTGAGGTTTAGGCAAGGTTGCCTCTATTTTTATTTCTATTCCAGTGTTTGAGTCAGTTCAGTCCTTCGGAGAGGGTTGATATTGGGTGCCCTGGAGGGTGTCACCACCACCAGGCAGCTGGGGAGATGATGCTGAAAAGAAACTTCACATCATTTTCTTTCACCTTTCCCAAACATGTCCTTGTTCTGAATGACATGTTTCTATTTCATTTGCTTTCTCCTGGATCCTTCTAAAAAGGAAGGAAGCAGCAGTTTCCTTTGTGCTTTGATGCTGCCTCCATGCCACTCATGGTTTTATAAACCTCCATTATATCCCATGGCAATCAGCCTCTTCCCAGGCCCACAGCCCATGGAAATCTGCTGGATTCATCTTCTTAATTGTGATTTTAATGTTGATTTCTCTTTTTTCTCCAAAGATTTCTTGTTTTCCATGAGCATAAGGCAGCAGTGCTCTTTATTGGCATGTTCACTTGCCATTTGCCAACCATCTTAAAAGCAAAACTGTAACCAGATTTACTTTTGACAGCAAGGAATATTTTGGCCCATTTTACTGCCTGCAGAGTGCCTGGAAAGTTTTAAATTAATGGCAACAAGTGAAGAGAAAAGGAAATCAAAGATCCATTTATTCCCTCAGAAAGAGACCTATTTCCCCTCACATTTCTGTATTTTCTACTTTCTTTGGCTGAGAAAACGTTTTAAAATGTTATAAGCCCCAAGAATTTCCCTCTCCTTTTACAGTGTGCATGTGAATACAATTAACTGGACATTTCTCTTCTATGTATGTTAAAACTTTGAGTTTCAGTAATTAAACTTGCAGTACAATCTTGGGTCATATTATGCTGTATTATCCTTTTAACTTTATTGTGATTGATTTGTGTCAACTTTAACTATACTCACTAGGAAGTCAATAAATAAAGATCAATAGTTTTTTATTTCTCCTGGTTCTTTATTAGAAAGGAGATTGCTTAAATAACAGAGGTAATAGTGATGACATGGTTTCCCTCTTCTACTCTGAAACAGGTAAAATATTTTTCAAAATTTCATTAGAACAACCATACTTATGTTTTCTTGTTATTTGCTTTTTCTCTGTAGTTGATGTTTTGAGCTCTCCAGACTTGAGAAACACAAAATACAGATGTTCTCAATGAGTAAAACTTTGCACTGCTTTGCACTGCAGGATGAATCTCTAGTACCAAGTCCATTTATCTACTTATCTCTTATCTTATTCTATCTACTTTTCTCTTATCTACTTTCCTCCCATGTGGGATATCTGTTGATTCAGTTGAATGGGAGTTGTGCCTCTGGATAACAGGGATGCACCCTAACAAGCAGGCATGCTTCTGAACTCCTGATCTTCTCCTGCTGGCTGGATTTAGTGCTGGGAGTCTTTTCTCTGCACAGAACAAAATGATCCTATGAACTGACATCCTGTGAGATGTCAGTATTGGTTTGGTTGCCTCTCAAGTGACTGCAGAAATCAGGGATTGTGCTTTAGCCAGTTTGTGTTGTAAGAGCTTCTTCAGTAGGAAAAAATATACAGGGAATGCCAAAAGCAACATCTGGAGCTGCCCAGAAGCTGAGCACCTTGTGGACAATTTAGGATCCCAGCCCTCATGCTGCGGGCAGGTGTGGCTGGCTCTGTGCTAACACTGCTGACAGCAGTGTGAGATCCCTGCACCTCAGCAGAAAAGCACAGTGAGCCTCAGATCCATCCTCCAGTTCTGAGAGGAAAAGCTTCTCCCCTCAGAGGATGTACAGTAACATACTAATGCAACATTCACTAGGAAGTAGGTCAAAGTGTCAGACCAGTTATTATCAGCAACCTGTTTCTCATAAAAACATAGGGAAGAAAAAGCCATCTCGTTCCCAAGATTTATGGCAACTTGACTCCATGTGACAGGTGATGGAAAGCTTCCCTGCCATGCATATTACACTTTGGGTGCTGACCCCTCAGTACATATCTCCCCTTAAGTCCTTCAGCACTGTGCTGAAGGGAAGCAGAGTGGCCAGATGCTGTAAGCTTCTTTTTTACGAAAATCTTTCATCTGGACATTTAGCTCAAAGACATTCATAAGATTACCTGAGAGACTGTCCTTGGACAGGAATCCAAGCACTGGGAAGGATCAAAAATCAAGTCTTTGCTAAGAACAGCCAGTACATTCCCAAGGCACGGAATTAGGTGTCCTGAGGAGCGGGGTCATTTCATTCAGAATTCTAAATTCTGACATCTAAACTAAGGAGCTTTTAGAAATAACTTGTATCTGTTTGCCAATGGCTTTATGATCCATGTTTGTATAGGTTATAAATCCTTTCCAGGAATTACATAGAGGCACCTTGCTTTGCTTCCCTAAGCTGTTTGGTTTTGCTGTTACTTTACTCGCGGTTTTTGTGTTCAGAATCTGCTGAGCCCCCTGTCCCCAGAACAGGTTCACCTCCTCAGGCGTGCGTGCTCCAAAGCCCGGAGCTCGGAGATGACACACGTCTGGCCATGGTGTTACACCCCAGGGACATCTGTGTGGCTCTGAGCGCAGTCTCCAGCCTTGGAACAGTTTCTGTGGGGCACAAACAAAGCCTTCCTGACGGGAATTGCTGTGGCAGAGGCCCCGCTGTCAGTGCGGAGCACCTCCTGCCTGTGGAGTTGGCTTGGGCTGACAGCTCCCCTCACGGCTCAGGCTGTTCCTTCTTCCCCTCACAGCTCAGGCCGATCCTTCCCCTCATGGCTTGGGCCAATCCTTCCCCCTCATGGCTCAGGCTGTTCCTTCTTCCCCTCATGGCTTGGGCCAATCCTTCCCCCTCATGGCTCAGGCTGTTCCTTCTTCCCCTCACAGCTCAGGCCGATCCTTCCCCCTCACGGCTCAGGCTGTTCCTTCTTCCCCTCATGGCTCAGGCCAATCCTTCCCCTCATGGCTCAGGCTGATCCTTCCCCTCACAGCTCGGGCCAATGGCTCCCTCACAGCTCGGAGCGATCCTTCTTGCCCTCATGGCTTGGGCCAATGGCTCCCCATGGCTCGGGCTCATCCTTCCCCTCACAGCTTGGGCCGATGACTCCCATTACAGCTCAGGCCAATGGCTCCCTCATGGCTCAGGTCAGTGGCTCCCTCACAGCTCAGGTCAATCCTTCCCCTCACGGTTCGGGACAATGGCTCCCTCACGGCTCCGCTTCCTGGATCTGCTTCCTCCTCCCGTATCATCCATCCCTCACTCCCAGTACATCTTCCTCATGGTTTCTGCAAGGGTAACCCCAGCCTAAATTAGGTCTGTGATTTTCCTCTGCTCTCTTACAATGCATAATCTTTCCCTTCTTCTTTTCCCCCACTCAAAGCCTCATGGGAGGTTTCTCCTTGGCCTGCTGCATTAAAATCTTGATTCTGCACAAATCGAACTTCTGGACTTGATGTTGGCACCACGGAGACTCTTGATGTGAGCATCTCTGAGTTGGAAAAGATGCTCTCCTGTGCCTGCCTGGTGCACAGGGAGTCCTCTCCAGCATATGCCATCTCAGCCTCAGGTGCTGGCAGAGTCTGAATCCACATTTCCCCTTCGTGGGCTCGTGGTTAATCTAGAAGGTTTGTAAAAACTTTCTGAGGTTTATTAAAAAGCCCTTGAATTAATTCAGTCTTTGTGTGGTCAGCCTGTGAGGCTGGGGTGCGCCTGAACCAAGGAGCAAAGGAGCAAATTAAGGAAATTCTTAATCGAGGCATAAAAATGCAAGAGCCAAATCTTAGAGCAACAAAATTACTGCTTTTAAAACCTTAATCTATTTTACTTCTATTATTGAAGCAAAACTGTAAAGACACAATATAGATTAATTCCATGATTTTTATAGCCACAATTTTATTATAAGTTTTTATATTTTAATAGATAAGGAAGTTATTTAAATTCTGTGGGCTTGCTCTTGTAGCCTTCATTCAGGTAGGTCTCCTTTTGCCAGTCTCTCTGTTGAGGAAAAACTACAGAACTGAGCTTTTTAGCTTTTGTTGGGACAAATATATATTCCTCATTTTTACTTCTGCTCTGATATAATTTAGAAAAAAATAGAGCCATGCAGCCAAGTGATTTGAGAATGAAGATTTCAGCAGTGTTTTGGGTAATGTATTAAACTAATTTCAGTTTGGACAGTGTTCCCTTGGAAAGCTTTGGGAATGGAACAGTTCTCAGTAATTCTCTAGCCTGCAATATGTACATTTTATCCTGTTTTCAATATTTGAGGTTCTTGCATTCCTGTTGTTCTTTGGTCTAATTGTGGCCACTGAGCTGGTCATCAGTTCCACTTCGTTACCCTGAGAGCTCAGTCTGATGAGATTCCTGGGAGTCACACATGTCCTGCCTGGTAGTTTATAAGCAGTTATTTTAATTTTAAATACTTTGTACCTGATGCTTGGAAAAAGTGGAATAAAGGAAAAAAAAAAAAAAGAAAAAAAGAAAAAAAGAAAAAAGAAATTTGCAGGATTCCTAAGGAGGGAAACAGTTTTTATTTTTTGAGCTATGTACACTTCCTTTATTTCTCTGGTGGTGCCCATTCCTTACACAGAACTCACAAGTCCATTTCCTGACATGAGCTCCTCGTCTCATTTTCTCAGCAAGTTAACACTTTTAAGAAAATTGAAATGCACACTCAAATATATTAAACAAGTGGTTTAATTGGTCCTGAGCCTTTATTTTTGTTTTCCCCTTTTGAAACAGAAGGCTAATGCTGCTATTTGCTGTTTCAGGCAAAGGCTTTGGCCAAAATCCTGATTTCTTGTCCTCAAAAAGGACCAAATTTTCTATTTACTTATAATTTGGAACCTGTCGTTTATTTTCATGATCCATCACATACATCAGCAGCAGGAGGTGTTTTAAAATGGTAAAGGCATCATTGTCTTTGGCAAGTTCTTGCTAATTTTAATTTTGTTATAACTTAATGGACTCTGTTGATTATAATACAATAAATAAAAACTCTCCAAAATTACATGAGCATTTTTTACTCCCTGTATTTTCAGCATCTTCACTGCTGCACAGGTACAGGACTCTAAGTTCTGAATTTCACATGTTTTATAATGTGTGTTGAGAGCAATGGAAACAATTTTCTGTGTTACTTTTGCTTGTTATATTTTTTGTTATGCTTATAGATTGGCAAGAGAAGGGTTGTCTTTGTGTCCTTTTGCCCCAAGTTTTGCCTATTTCTTTCTTAAGATTATTCTAATATTTGTCTTTTTGTATTCTGTTTAAAGACTAGGCAGTGAGGGGTTTTTTTTTTCCAAAGCAGGAGAGAATTACTGGATTTATATCTCTCCCAGAGTCAATGAAAAAATTTCCTGTAAGAAAAAAATGAGTTGTCTAGGGGAAAAAAATCTTGCTAAGCAAAATCCTACCCCTCTGATTCCTCCACTAGGTACGCTGTATTAAACTGCACGTGGAATGCTTTTTCAACTAATTTCTGTTATTTTTCATCCTACAGAGAGACTTACATCTTCCAGCATTCACCCCGAGTTTATAGGAATGCTGAGTTGTCACGCAGGAGTTTTACCTCACACTGGGGAGATATTAGTTGATAACATCTACCTTGTTTAGATTTATTGCTTTAGCATATTTCATGCTAAAAATATTTTTTTTACCATCTGCTAAGATTAGCACTGGAGTGGTAATAAATTTCCTTGCCCTGTTACTGTGGTGTAGTTTGGAACCATCTTACACCACGCTCGGCCTAATTGAAAATGGGATAAGATAAATGATGCACTTGGAGTCCCTCTCTCAGATGTACCATTGTTCATTACTTCAACAAGGGATGAGCACATCTGATTGTAATTTCAATTGTTAACTAAAACAAAAGTTTCCATGGTGAAAATATGGTACCAACAGCTGTAATTGTCTCAGGGTTACTTGTGAAAATCTCAATATTGTTTGAGTCATAAATGCAGGATTGTTTTGCATTTACACACTTGTTTATCCTCCAAACCTAATGGGGAAGGGGTGAAGTCAAAAAACATGCTCAGGAATGCAGGCACACTGCATGGAATAGCAGAGCTGAGCTTAAAATGTCCATGCTTAAAGAAACATCTGCATATTAAATAAGAAATATTTCAATAGTGATTGCTATTGCAAAAAAACCCACCCAATCAAACAGTTTGAGCCACCACTTTATTAATTGTGGTTGGATTAGGTGCTGTTTATAATATAATAGTACAGTTTAGTCTTGTTTCCAGGCTCCCACAGGATATGCTCAGCACTGATGTTTCTAACATTTACCTTGCAAATTCTTCAAACAGCAGCATCATTTAAAAAACAGTCAAAGTGGGGGCTTTCCCCCTATTTTTTTCTATTAATATAAAATCTAAATAGTAAAATACTGAAGAAAGCTACATGAGCTGACAGTCCTGACTGTTGATCCTAGGCAAATGGGGTGGGAAGAAACAAGAGTAGGTTCAACCCATTCTATTTCCCTGCTCTTTCTGCCAATTTAATTTGTGGCCTCATAATTTCATTTTTTTTAGTTTATATTTCTACTCTCTGTTCCATGGGCAGTTCACATACCTTCCTTCATAGTATCTGAAAATGAAGTCTGTAAGTTATATTATTTGCTTCACAATTTGCTGGAAGTTTGGAATATATATTATATTAGAACATAAAATATTTCCAATAGGAAATACTTGTGATGCAAAGGAAATTAGAGAAAACATGAGAGAAATTATATAATTCTGGGTCTTTTTATTTAGGTACAAGTGTGATTTTTGTGTTGGCAACTTAAGGCCCCATCCTATTTAATTCATTCATTAAACTAATTCCATTGACTTGCTTGAATAAATAAGGTCAGGAAATCTCTATCCATAAGTAATCCACAAATGTGGCTTTTTCTTTCAAAGTCTCAGACTAACTTTGGGGCTGCTCAGAAGTGGGAATGCCCCTGGGAATATCCTTGTTGGGCACATGGTTACAGGACAAGGGGGGGGTGGTTTCAAACTGAGAGTAGGTTTAGATGGATATTGGGAAGAAACTCTTCCCTGTGAGGCTGGTGAGACACTGGCACAGGTTGCACAGAGAAGCTGTGGCTGCCCCATCCCTGGAAGCATCCAAGGCCAGGGTGGATGGGGCTTGGAGCAGCCTGGGACAGTGGAAGGTGTCCTATGGCAGGGGGTGTGACAAGATGGGCTTGGAGGTCCCTCCCACCCAAAGCATTCTGTGATTCTACTTGCAAAGGCTTTTTCATCCTTTGGGTGAGATCTATAAGAAAGATGTAGCTCTGGTACTCTCATCTCTTACTTGATTACAAATTCTTTGATGCCCAAGTTCTGATTGTGCTTATCCTTCCTCAGGGAAAGCCCCCTTGGCTTCAGCCAGCATTTCAGCCATCTCCAGCCCCTCAGCCCTGGCTGGTGTTTCCTCAGCAGAGTTTTAAAGCCCAGAAGTGTGGGTTTTGTGGTGGAAACACAAACGAGAGGAATGCGAGTGGCTGTGCTCTAACACCACTGTATCCCACGGCCCATTCCCAGTGTCTGTTACTGAAATTGGTATTGTATCTAAAACAATTGCTGTTATTAACAGGTTAAGCTGCTGGGATGTTAAAATAAAGGCTGCCCAGCTTTAGTGCATTTTGTTGTAATCATCTCCCAGATGCCTTGTCGGAAATCAATTCAAGTTCAAAACTGGCTGGAATTGGGAGGTCAAGGCTTCTGCAGACTAAATATTTTATCTTCTGCTCATGTCTGGAGCTTTTAAAGCTGTGTGTTGGGGGCTCTTTTCTCGTATCCCGTCTGGACAAAGATGATTGGCTTTGCCATTTTGTCCAGGTTAGGACAAGGTTAAAATCAATTATAATCAATTATTAAGAGTCTTCTGTGGCTGCAAAGCTTAAAAGGGGATTTTAAGAGTTGCTCAGTTCTAAAACAAGAATATCTTAGTTGCCGGTGTAGATGTCATTATTCTGGAATGTCAGATGTAAATCTTATCTGCACCAGTAATAAATACACAGAATTCCTTCATCTTCTTCTTGTCCTGCATGCTTTGGAACAAGAAGCGCTACCTAAAAATGAAGCTAGAGGTGTAGGGAGGATCCAGCTGTCACTTCCATAAAGCTAAATGAGAGGGAGCTTTTTATAATTGAGTGAACCAGGTGGTTTTTCTTTCCGGAAATGTATTCAGCTTACTCCGGTCTTCAGAACTCAAATGCTAATTTTCTCCTATGTTTTGGGAACTCCGTGCTTTTATCTTAAAATACAATAGTGTTTATGTATTATAATTCACTCTGCCTGATGTGCTTGAATATACAAGATCGTTGCCTCTCCCTGGGAATGAATCAGTCGTTTTGTTTGGAATAACTTTTGATGTTGGTACCATTCTTCCCATGCAAATCACATCCTGCATTCTCCTCGCAGCTTCTGAGTGAATGAGTGAACAAGTCTCTTTGTCCCTCAGCACCATTGTTTTGGTGCTTTTGAACATAATATTTATACTTTCAATTTACATTTAAGAAAATTAGGAATTAAGAATTAGGGTTTGAATTTCGGAGGAAGACAGGGCCTCTTGAAAAATCAAGGAGAGGGGAAGGATGTGCTGTGAATGTAAGACCTACATGCAGGAAATGTGGATTTACCTGTTTAATTATTAATTAATTGATTAAGCATTCTTAAGAAAACTGTCAGAGTGGTGCTATTCAGCTTACTCTCCTCAGCTGCCTGTGTTTAATCTGAGGATAATTTTGCTCCTTTTTGTTCTGGGGAGTGAAATGTTTATAGGAGTGTTTATATTTTGTTGTAGGGACGGAAGTGTGGGACTGTGCATATCATCCACCATCCTATATTGTAATGTAGAGGACAGCCTGAAACTCAGTTATCTGGCTGGAAGGCACAGAGTTAGAGGTGTTATCTCCTCCTGGATTTGGCCTTAAATATCATGTCCCACTCCATAGGGAAAGGGAACATCCGAGGTGAGCATGGAAGACTTTGGCTCCGAGCTGGTCGCTGGCCCAGCAGAATTGACTGGGATTTTTAGGGCTGACTGGGATCTTCAAAACATGAATCTTTAAAACTTTCCAGAGCTTCAGACATCTTCTCTGCTCCTTTGCTTTCCTCATGCTCAGAGACAAGTGATGGTTTGGACATGGACTTGCTGAAAAACTTCAGCAAAGGTTGTTCTTGCACAGCCCCTGTCGTGAGGTCTCAGGAGGGCTTTGGCTCCTACGGAATTTCCAGATTGCTGCCAGAAGCACAGTTGACCTGATTCTCCTCTCTGTGTGGTTTGAAAAATGTCATATATTTCAGTTGTCATTGGTGCACCTGTTCCTGATCTGGAATATTTAAAGGGGAATCAGAATCTGGCATAAAGATCAGCTCCAGCAATGAAACTGGATTGGCCCCTTGGTGCCATGAAATGCAGTACTTCAGATTTTAAATATGGGCTTGAGATGCTTAATGTGGGCAAAACACCAAATAACTGTGGGATTATAAAAATGCTCAGATGTTCAAAAATTTGTAAATATTATCATGAACTTTAAGAAATATTTCTGTCAAATGCTCATTTGCATGGTGATACTGTAGCTGCCCTCAGTTTCCCAAGGATTTTGTAGAGAGTGGGAGGTTTGAAAAACATGTGTTGGGACACTGTCCTGAAAACCAGATACCTAATGAAAACCAAGGAGAGCAGAATAAATTACCATTGATTTGCTTTCTTTATACCTCATCTCCACATGAAATCACTGAGTATTTCACAGGTTTTAAGAAAATTGTAACTTTCTGTGTGTGTAACATTCAGAATCTCTTGTCGCCCAGGAATATCTTGTCACCCCCATCCAAGCATTGATATGTTTATTATCAAAACAGATAAGCTTGCTCTTGAGATATTATAAGAGGTCATTAAGTTTAAATATTTCTATGCACACTTATGGCCATTTAAAAAAAAATATTACTGTTTTAATTATTTCACTGGTAAATGTCTTGGGAAGAAGGCATTGCTACTGCCTGGTGGGAGATCCCTGTTCTGCTCAGAGATGGACCTGTGGACAAAAGACTGGAATTGTGGGCCTTTGCTCCAAGCATTTTACTCCTTGTGACTCCATAACTGATGGAGAAAATGTGTTAACATAACATCCAAGACTAGAAGAGGTACCTTCTCCTGGGCAGCCCATATTTATGTTTTTTAATGGGTCCATCAAAGCCTTGGAATTCAAGGTTTATCTTAATACTTTTACACTGAGATTCATAAGACTACAAAAAGCACTATAATAGGAGTTTACCTACTAATGATATTTGCAAAAGCCAGTTATTAACAGCTTATGAAGGGAACCAGGCTCCTTTTTTAATCCAAATAATTTATTTCACATCTAGGATTATATCCCTCCTCAATTTCATTTTCATTTGATAAAACAAGAAGTATAAAATACAATTTGCAATGAGTCTGTGCCTGGCTGTATAACAGCTATGTGCTAAAATGCATCAAAAGGCCCTTCCTTCTCAGGGAACACCCCTAAGCTGACATTTCAGTGGCCTTCTGGACTGGTGGTACTTAGAAAAGGAGAGACATGAATGTTTTTGGCCAGTCTTTGAAAGTCCCATGTTTTTATTGGAGGCAGGACCCCGTTTCCCTTTCCTTGGGAGGTTCAGGGGAGCCTCTTGTTTGGCTAATGAGACACATGGCACCAAATGCCTGCATGGTTTGGGGAGAGATGAAAAGTTCCTATTTATCCTGCACACAGATCTGGAGAGCCACATGTGTTTCTCATTTCCAGGCACTTTTATTCCAGTTATTTAGATGGATAGGGGCATCAAGCCAGAGTTTCCCCAACAACAACAAAGGTCTTACACTGTCCAAACACACGGCATTCCTGAACCCACTGGTCATGCCACCGAAAAAAAGGTTGAAAGATTCAGCATGGTCTGTTTAAACAAAATAGCTGTGCTGTTCGTTTCGGCCCTGCACACAGGCACCAGTGTTTATATGGCTGGGGTTCAGTTTTAAAGTGAGCAGAAAATCTTGGTAGAGACTGCAGGCCCTGCACTTTCTCAGGAGAGGATGTTTGCTGTGCTGGGGACTGAAAAAGTGAACCTAGTTCCTTATCAGAGCATTTTAGTTGCCATAGTTGAGAAATCAACATTTTCTCTTGCAGTTTTTCCTTCTCTTTTTTCCTCTTGCTCTTCACTGATCACTGCTGGTTTTGGTTATTCCACACTTGTTAGCAAGCCCAGCCAAGGCTGATGCTTTCCTTGCTGACCCAAACCAGAGCACTGGGAGAAGTTCATGGACTCTCCAGGTAGGGAGCCCATTTTGGGAAGCCTGGAACCAGAGCCATATTTGTGCTGTGCTTTGCCACGAATCCAGGTAGTTTTTAGCAAAGAACAACTGGATGAAATGCCAGCATTTGTGATTCATGTGGATTTTGCAAACTGCTCTGAAGGAGCTGCTGCAAAGCCTTTGTAATCACAGATAACATTCCTTGGCCTTTCGTTCTGGCTCTCAGAGATTTACTCCTGATTCAGCCCTGCCTGAGCATCCCCGGTCAGAGGAGCTCTTGCAGGTGGGAGTTTCCCTTCCTGTTCTGAAGGGAAGGGTTTGAACAGGGCAGTGGACAATGGAAAATGCCAGAGAGAAGCTGCTTGGTTGCAAAGCCCACAATAGACTTTGTAGCTCTCTTCTTGAGCAAAACAAATGCCTTTTTTTAGTTTTCAATACAAAAAAATTCTTAGAAGCTTAAATCTAAAATCTGTTTTCTTTCCTGTCCACTCCCTCCTGTGAGCTTGCTGGTTTATTATTACTGGGTTTCTCATTTGTGCTGGCTTGTTCTCATTGAATATTTAGTAGAGACAAAAAGCAGCTAATTCTTGTTTCTTTGGGAAAACAATTCCGACTTTATAGAGATTTGCATCGATTTTGTAAATATGTATTAGATTAAGAGGATACATCATCATCCCAGTTGCTTAGATTTTGAGCCTGTGAACCTTAGCACAAAAATACTTCATGAACAATTCCATCAATTTTCTGTAGAAGTGCTGTTCATGAATGTTGGGATCCACATCACTCTCCCAGCTTTCCCTGTCTGCAGTTCTCCTGTTGCTTCCCTCCCCAAAAGTACTTTTGTGACACCTAAGTAGTTAAATCAGGAGCAAGATCAAAGATTTCGTTTTGAGGGTATTTTGGTATCTTCAAATGAAGATAGATGCATGTTAGGTATTAAAAAAGAAAATGAGCACCTAATTACTGTTGATTTCAGAGTTTTGAAACCACAATAGGCCCCAGGAGGCTCCTTTCTCTTAAGCCCCAGTGTGGAGCATTTCCTATTGTTTGGGTGTCTCTCAAGACAAAGCCAATCAGACAGGAGAAACAGCAGAAGGGCTGAGAGGAGCCCAGGCTACCTGAATCTGGCTAATTCAGATCTGGCATGTAAATCTGCTCCCTGGTGACTTCTCTAAGTTCAGTCACACTTTGATCTTTAACTCTCATCTTCTTTGTGCTGTAGCTATTTCAATTCCATTAATTAGACTAACAGTAATTCTTCCTCCTGAAGTAAAATAAATAAGCAAAAATAAACCATCACACCTTCTGCTGGATTCACACCTGGCTGTTTAAAATGCTTACAAAATCACACAGGGTAGGAAGTAATTGCATTCCATTAAACTGATATCCACAGTCTTTCAACAGATTTCTTTGTTTCCATGTAAAACTGTTTTTATAAATGTATTGAGGCTCCTTTCCCTCTACTCAAAGGTTTCTCCTAACTCTGGTAATTCTCTGTGAACACCTTCCTTCATCACAACTGTTACATTTTATATCAACAACCTTTGATGAACATTTTTCTTTACCTGGTGCCTTGAGACAAACCAAGCTTCAGGTTTCTGGAATGAGCTCACAATGGAAATTCTGCTGTGTTTAGTATTTCTGTATTTCATACATTTGAAGGCATGAAAGGTCTAAGCAAAGGAAGTGGTTTCACTCTAATTTACAGTCATGTTCTCATTGAAACTATAGGCTGTGTTTTCAGCTGCATCAACGTGGAAGCCTAAAGCAACATCATCTTTAATTACAAGTTCATAAACTGCATTTACATTCTGTTTCTGTGTATCCAAAGCTTTGTGTGAATGTGGGAGGACAAATTGCCTGGCATGAGAGGAAACAGAGGGATTTGGAATAATGATGTGCTGAGCAGAGAGGGAGCAGCAGTGAAAGAGCCACCCAGCCCCTGTGGGCAGCAGAAGTGAGAGTGGGGCATCTCAGGTGTGAGGCAGGGGCTGGCAGCTCTCTGTGGGCTCCGTGGGGCTGCCCAGCAGAGAGTTGGGAAAACAGCTGGCATTTCTCTAAAATCATAACCAGCCATGAGTGCTTGGGATGGATTTCATCCCAGTGTGAATAAGGACAGAAGAACTTCCAAGTTCTTGTCCAAGCTCATTGCTCCTGACCAAACACATTTTATGGATGTGTGGGGTCTAGACAATGGATCTGCCCATGGCTGCAGCAGTTGCTGGGCCCAATCTCTCTCTCATATCCTACAGATTAATAAAGCTCCTGCTAAATGACCTTGGCTTGAGAGTGATGTGAGCCACAAGCGTCTGGTGGCACCTCTGAGACAACTGGGCTGGTCCAGAGCTGTCAGCATCCCTTCAGCTGGGTCCTCTGGCATCGTGTTCATCACCAGGCTGAGAAATCTGAGCCACTGCAGCTTTCTCCCACCATCTGCAGGGCCTCCTGTGTGAGAAACAGATCCCTCATTCTGCCCTAAATATTCCCCAGCAGTGCCTTCAGTCAGTGCCTCCTGAGGACTCAGAAGTCAGGCTCTGTAACTCAGTCTCTGTCCCTCAGAGAAATTACTTTATCATTTCCCTTCTCAGGCTTCTTCTCCACATGCAGGAGAGTGAGTCCTCCTGTAGCTGGGCTGGGCAGAGCCAACAGCAGCAGGACAATGAGGATGAGGTTGGGCTTTCTGTGGCATTTTGTGTTTTCTAGGCACAACATCCCCCCTGCAATTGCAGATTTAATAGGAACAAAACTGAATAATGCAAGTGCAATTAATATTTCCTCACTATTCTTTTTTAAGTAAAGCCATTGGAAGTGTGGGTGAATCTAAGGACGTTGTGTATGTTCTTTTCATAAAATCTAGTGCTGACATGGCTACTAATTAAGGGGTTTTTTATATTTACATGTTATTAGTAAAAGACATGTTACAGACATAAGTAATAGACAATAGTGTTTCCCTGATAAATCCCCATAAATGTATATTTTTATTGCTTTTATGTTTGAGGTTTATTTTATTGGCACATTCCTAGTGGCATTTTTCCATCTCAGGAGGAGCAACAAATGTCCAGTTATTTTTTTGACTAATCTTCAAGAACAGGACTGTGTGGGTGGTGACAGGAAGGTATCTTTGAATTTTTAGTGATGATGATGCCAGTAATAGCAGGCAGGTGCTTCAATATCAGTGTCTTTGTAGTGACCCTTGGAAACATCCTTAAAATCCGTGACGTTTTTAGCTGTGCTGACTCTCCTTGCCACCTCTTAGTGGTTAGTTTGGTACATCTTCACCCAGGACAAACGTTCAAAGTCACCTCTCTGTGCCTGTCAGCGCTGTCCCAGCCTGCCCTGATCACATTTACATTGATTAATATGTTGTGCTGAGTAATGAACCCTCCCCAAACTTTGTATAACTGCATTTGCTCTGTAAATGACAACGACTCACTTTGACTTCAGACCCAGTTCTTTCAGAGATGCATCAAGGTCTTCTTCCCTTTACTCTCAGAAGGGTAAAGTCACTGATCTAAAACCAGCAACTTGGGAAACACAGCCCAGATTTTGGCTTTAAACCAGTGTTTGGATTGGAAGATAGTTTAAAATAGCTTAAAATGGGGACAGATAGTTTAAAATGGATAATTTAAAATTGCCTCAGGGAAGTTAGTGCAGCCAGGCCCAGGTTGTTGTAGTTACTTTCTTCTCTGTGGTCAGAATCCCTGTCCTCTGCTCAGCATGAGGAGGGTCATGTCCCTCTCCCTTTTATATCAGGAGGTATCAGCAGCAAAGGACCATCCTTCCAAAAAATACAGTTCTTCATCCTGGTCTTTAAATTGTATTTTAGTGAGAAGGTACCTATGGAAAACACGGACATTTTTCATATTCTAACACTTACTCTGCATGCAACAAAAGGGAATTGCATCCCATTTGCCCAGCTTTGTTCCTAGATGCATATTCTGATAAAAATCCTTTCTCATCACACTTTTCCCACGTTTTCAAAGCACTTCAGAGGTGTTGTGGGATCTGCTGGAATGAGGTGTTGTTATTAAAGGTGTGCAGGTGAAACCATCCATCTTGATTTTTCCCCTTATTCACTGGGGTGGACAAATCAAATCTTTTGTCTCTTTGGGGGGTGGAGAGAAGTAATTTTTACTAAATTTCACAACAGTAGGCTGAGGAAATTATCTTCCTATTTCTGCTGTGTCTGGTGTTCTGCTTTAGTTGGTCTCTGGCAGATTTCAGCTCTGTACTCCTACATTGTCTTCCTTCCCCAGAAAAATGAATTCCTTGCAGAGACTTGTGTGTTGTTTGAATTTTTGCATGATTATATGTTCTGTGTGAAGCTGTAGCAATGCCTTAACCACATGAATTTGAAGAAAACGTTAAAAATACCCCAAATCCCTAAATCCAGCTTCAGTACCTGTGCAAGGGATCTGGTGCTATGGAGCTGCTGCACCCCCTTTTCTGAGTCTGCTGTGACCAGGAATTGAGGGCATTACAAATCCTGGGGTGAAATCCATCCTTTCTTGCCAGCTAATGGGTTTTTTTTCAGCATCAAATGATTTGAGCCATTGCAAACTTTTCCACACAGATGCCATTACATTGTTGACCATTTCTCGTGGTGCATGACAAAGAATTTGTGCTGGTGAAGGAACCCCCAAATTCCAGCTGATAATTCTGACAAAGCAGCAGTGCCCTGATGGTTCCAATGCTGCTGGGTGGTGGTGCTGTCCCTCTGCATGTCAGCATGGATGTGAAACCTGGAGCAATTAGCATTTCCTCCTACTGTAGCTTTTAAAGTATTTTTACTTTGCTACTGTCTAGTTCATTAAAAAGGGTTTTCAAGCTCCCAGTAACAGAATTACTATTGACAATTTCATTAGAACCATAATTCCAGCACTTTTCAGAAGATCCAGTGTGGTCCATGGTCACAGCCTGTCCATCTCCACTGTATTTACAGCTCTCCAGATTCATCCCCCTCAAACTCTGAAGGGCCAAACCCACCAGATTTTGTGAACTGGATTTTAGCCCTGAGTTCCACCAGCCTCAAAAGTTCTTGGAGAATCACAGAGCTGTCAGCTGCCATCTGACTGTTCCCGTGGCTGGAAAGATGCTCCATGTGCAGGTGTGCTAAATTTATAATTGCAGTTTATAGACAGCAGTGCAGGGCCCAGCCTGGCAGGTAAAAACCAACGAGCAGCACAGCTTGGGTGGGAGCTGTAAATACACAAGAAGAGTTTGTGGGGGTTCAGCAGCTGTTTGGGGTCCAGCTCCTTGGAATAGAAACTCTATGGGCTCTCCTGTCTCAGCTCCCTCTGCCCAGACAGGCATTGCAGTGTTGGCATGAAGTGCTGCCCTCTGACACCCCAGGTGTTCATGTTCTCCTCTGCTTACCAGGACTCAGGGTCTCCTCAGTAATAAACTCAAATACAATTCAGATAAGGTATTCAGTTTCTGAGTTATTATTGGCATTATTGTTGGATTTACAGGCTGTTTGCCAGGAGGCCTTTACTCTAGGACAAGAATAACAGTGGAAAAGCAGAAAAGGAAAAAATCCTCCCCCTCTGATCCCAAAGTCATCCCTGTGTGGCAGCTTCTTGTTTGGGGAGACTTTCAAACTTGGATTAGGACACAGCAATGGGAGAGTTATGCTTTTCCTTGAAGGCAGTTTGTATGTGAGCTTCTGAAAGCTTGGATCTCTGCAAAAGAAGTTTTCTGAGTCATTTAGCAGCACTTCTTTGGGTTGGTTTAGATGGGAAACATTTCAGGGGTGTTATGTAAAACAGGAACAATCCAGCAAAGCATATGAGAAACAGGGGTGAAATCCTGGTCCCATTGATGAGGAAAGCAATGTCTGGAATCAAATCAGGTCCCTTCAGACCCAAAAATGTATTTATTTGATGTTTGGAGATAGCATCAATGTGCTGTTTGTACTTGCTGGCAGGATAAAATTGGCATAGAAAGGAAGATCTTGCAGAAAGAAGTTGACAGCTCATGCAATATTTCTATTTAACACAGGGTAAAGGAGATCAGAATTAATTTGGTGTTCTGTCAACTTCCACAAACACTCCCTAGCTGAAGTATGGTGTGTTTTCATTTAGGGTGGGTTTGCACTGGAGTTAAACAGGATGTTGGGATCCACCAGAGAGTTTGGGTGAGAAACATTTATTTCCAATTGTGTTTTTTAGTGTTTTGAACTGAATGGTTTCTAGCTCCAGCTCTCACATTAAGACTGATTTTGTTCCAGGTTGATGTTCAAGAAAGAGTTCAATAGAAAAACTTTTGAAAAATTGTTATATTTGGCCAAGAAGGGGAAAAAAACCCTCAAATCAACAAACACCCCACCTGAAAATCAGCTGTTACAATTTGAGTGCAATTTGATTCAGGTGCTTTCAACAGGTGCCCCTCGTTAGAGAGAAACCAATCCTGGGCTCAGGAACCAATCCTGGGCAGGGTGGGGCTAGACCAGTGTAATCCTGGTTTTCAGCCTTACCAGACTGGGTTTAGGTATCTAATTGGGCAGCTAAACTTAGCTGATGAGTTTCTAATTAATTAGGTTTTATTTTAAAATCACTCTATAGAGTTTTGCTTTTCAGTTTTCTACAAATGAAATGAGGGAAAGCTAGATTTGATTTTTAGACTTTCTCCAGCTGGCACGAGCTGGTCTTGACCTGGAACTCCTTTGTCTGCCAGTGGATCCACTGAGAACAGAGGCTCTTCTCCAAAGGTAAGTTTGTGTTTTCTGTGGAAGTTTTTCAGGATTGTTTGTTGGTTACACTGGGTGGTGAATATTATTGGAAGATTTATGCTGGGTTTGTATCTGGCTTTGCTTTGGAAATTAAATGCACATCATTAAAAGCCATGGACTTAAATATGTTTGTTTTTCATGAAGGAAACAAATGTATTGATAAGGCATTAGGAAACAACTTAATGCTGAGAAGAAAAGGAGTTCTCTGTTTCCAAAGCCAACTAAGGATATTATTTTGATTTTCAACGTTTTGAGAAGTTCTGTGTTTGTGTTTTAGCATTGGGATTGGG
Organism: Haemorhous mexicanus; assembly: GCF_027477595.1. NCBI lineage: Eukaryota > Metazoa > Chordata > Aves > Passeriformes > Fringillidae > Haemorhous > Haemorhous mexicanus. The sequence goes on along the minus strand of NC_082343.1, from coordinate 3,373,847 downwards.
AAGTGCCAGAAAACAATTCCTTACCTGAGCTCAACTCTTGGGTTTTTTCAATGTGAATTGCTAAATGGTGCTTTGAGATGAGGCAGTGCCTTGTGCTATAGAGGTGCTGTAGGGCTGAGCAGAGGATTGTGATGTTTCTTCTTTAGGGCTGTGGCTGAGGGAATCCAGGGGAGAGAGAAAATGGCCAAAATGTGAGTGTGGAGGAGAAGGGGGTGGCTGGCACCAAGTCCTAATATGGTCCCAGTTTTGTAGCTGCAAACTGGGGGCAAATTGATGCTTTCTTTTGACTCTACAGACTGAGGTGAAATGTGTGGATGTTTTTAGCTGGAATATGTTGGAAGTACAAAATCTCTTGGTCAAAATAATTGTGAGTGTTTAGTTTAGAAGGAATTAGTTTGTGAGAGGCACATGAATAGTCCTAAAGAATACAAGGTTATGAGGCAATCGTTATTCTCCATATTCACCAAGTGTTGAACAAGAAATAATTGACTTGATTATTAGCAAGGTTGATTTTTTTTTTTTTTTTTGGGTAATTATTTTTAGTGCAGATGTAAACTCCCTAACCACAGGGATGAGCTGCTGAGAGCAATTGTGTAACCTTGCAATTAGAGGTGTTAAATTACAAGATGGAAAAACACCTGTTGAAAAATCATGCAGATACACCTGAACCTGATTCAGGGCCTGAGGATGGACTGCCCAATCTCTCAGGAGCCTTTCCAGCTTGATGTTCCTGTGGGTTTGCAAACAGCCTTCAATTTTGTGATAAAGTAGTTAAAATGGTGACTGTTTTCAGCAGCATTTCTTTTATTTATTCACATAGTCCTTAATCCCTGGATTCATTGAAAGAAAACCCAAATCTAGCAGGAACTTTTAAGGAAGGATGGTACTTTTGTTTGGGTTAGACTTTCTGGGCTGACTGAATTGAGGGAAGAAACTGCTGTTCTCAGAATCACTGCATAGGTAACGCCTGTGAGTGGCTGCAGGTGGAAGTAAAGACCCACAATCCCAGACACCAGTTTTTTTGCACCCACCTCTTGAAAACAAAACTGGGCGAGTATGAGGTATGTAATGCTAGGAATTTCTTGCACATCCCTGCTTTTCCCTCCTGTTTGAGGCACTGTTTGCTGTTTCTTACATAATGAAGCTCTAGATCCCTCTGTTCCCAGCTGAATGTCCCACTCACAGATCTTGGAAGCCTGATGGGAAGTTGACTTTAACTTCTCATGCTTACTGAGCCAGCACAAAGCAAAAATATTGTTTAAAATGAGGAAAATCGGGGCTGAAAGTTGCAGTTTATTTATGGTTTTTCAGGTGTTCTCTTTTCCCAAAAAAACCTTTGTTCCCATATCTGGAAGAGTTGCTCACTGTTTAAAATGGCACAGAATATTTCTAAAACAGTGGGGTAGTGAATGCACTGAAGTTGTGTCCCAGTCTGAGTCAAAAATCACTTTATGGAGACTATTTCTGCTTCTTGATTTGTTTTGTTATTTTCCTACCTGTAAAAATAGAATTCAGGCTTCAGGCCAAATGAATTGAGTAGCTGTGTATCATGTTTTGATCAGTGTTATTTGTAAATCAATTAAATTTTAAGATTCAGAAGGTAATTAATGTTGGTCATGAGGAAGTTGGTTCTTCAGGTTTTTGGATGTGTTGAAGTATTAGAAATATTTATTATTAAAAAGGAGCCTTAAAATTTTATTCACTGCATAAAAATTTGCTTTATTACTTTATTTTTATCCCTTTATTTTAGACTGATATATCAGTAGTGATTAATTGTGCTTGATATAGAAAAACCAGCCTTAAAGACTATGTGTTTTCCAACTTTATTAGCTTTTTATTCCATGACTGAAATCTTGCTCTAAATGCAGTTTCTCACCTTTTTAATTGGGGGGAACACCCCACAAATATTTTAATTTATAAATATGAAATCATACATTTTGATTGAAACTGATGGACTTTGCTTATATTTTCTCATTGGAAACTTTTTCTGAGGCTTTTCTGTTCTTGCAAAAATAAATTGTAAGGTACAAATTCTGTAACAAATCTGGGAAAAGTTTCATCCCAAGTCTTCTGACCATTACTAATGAAAAAAACCACAGTCTGTGTTTGCTCTTGTTTGTAGAGAAATTCTGCTGTATTTTGACCTCATTTCCATCTCTCAGCCAAAGCTGTTGGCAAAAGGCACCTACTGCTTTTGGAACTGCATTGTGAAGTGGGATCAACATCTCCATAGGCAGCTCTCCATCAGTACAACATGAATATCATTTTTAATAGTCCATTTTATCACTGGTTTTATTTGCAGCCCCACTGGGCCATATTAGGGATTATCTGTGCTGCAGTAATTCAGACTCCCAATTTTACCTCATCCTTGGCCCAGCATTCTTCTCCCTTGCCTGTCCTGTGTGTGCTGGAAAGCCAGGAAAGAAAAGAAGATATCCAAAGAGTTCACAATCAGACATGGATTTCATGTGTGATGCTCACACAGTTGCTTCATCTAAGTGGATTTTTCTTCCCTTACACTCCCAAAACTGCCTCTTCCCAAGCTTTACCTGTCCCACAGCACCTCAGGGCCTGGCTGCAGGTGTTCCTGGTCCCTGCTGGGCTCAGGGGGGATCAATGAGCCCTGCAGCATCTCTCCCTAGTTCCATGCTCTCAAATCTGTTCCCGTACCTGTATCAGCTCATCTCTGATCCAGCAAACAATTCCCTGTTCCAGTTGTTGTTTGCAGCCTGTGTTGGGCTGTGATAGGAGCACTCTTACATCTGTACATGTTAATCTGCCCGTGCTGAGCCGTGCCCCTGGGTGGCCTTGTCATCCACAATCAGTGTCAGCCTTCCCTGTGCTTAGTGTTTGGGCTTAAATAATCATATTTTCCTTCTTGGAGACTTTGCTTTGCAGCAGACCATGGAATGTCAAGTGGACGTTATCATTTGTTTGGCCCTGCTCCTGGGGCACCTTAAAAGTTTGGCTGTTTATGGAAAAATCCACTTCCTTTAGGTGAGGAGATAAATTCGTTGTGGAGTTTTTTTTTTTTATTATCAGAAAATGTCACACCAGGCTTCTTGCATATTGCAGTGACTGAAAAAAATAGAGCACTTTGTTAACTCATGTTTACAATATATCAATTTAGTTTGGATACAATTGCTTACAGTTCTTTCCTTTGGAGGTGACTGAAGTCTCATAGTCCCACATTTCAGGGAGGAGGGAACAGTTGCTCCAAAATGTTTGCTTGTATCCATGGTGTTTCTGTGTTGAAAGGTGAAAAAGATAGAAGGGAAGGCACTATTTGTGAAATGTAGACTTTCTGTATACCAGGAGTTAGGAATTTGGCTTAAGCAACAGGTAAGGGTTCAGTAATTCTCATTTTATTGACATGGTTTACACATATTAACCTCTTTTCTAGAGGAGAAATGTTCTAGATGTGCAATTTCTGTTGTGGTTTCTAGAGCCTGGAATTGCTCACAGCAATTCATTGTCCCTAGATTTGAGTAGTAGAGTCTTATTTGATTTGTAGAGCAAAAGAATTTAAAGAAAAAAGGGTGCTTTTATTTGAAAATCTTTAGTTTTTTCCTTAGTTAAGTTTGTCATAGGCTCATGACTGACCTGTAGGTAGTTGTTTGTCCTAGAAACCATCATGGTTACTAAATATATGGAATTTGGAAAAAAAATCAAGGTTGTGCTGAAATGAATGTAGTTAAAATTCAGAAAGAGAGATTCCTTAATTAACTTAATAAAATTACTAATGGAAGCATTTTAACTGCTAAATTTAATTTACTTGTCAAGATATCAGGCTACAAAGAGGAGGGAAGAGTGGAAACTCTGCTTTCCATTATGATGTGCTCTATTATAGAATAAATTTGCTTAAAATGAAATATATCACAAAAAGCCATCAATGACATCTTAATTTGGAACAGCCAGTTGAAAAGTAATTAGACTGTGAAGCAATCAGTTCTAGTAAATCAGTGTTTCCCTTTACATAAACATTCGTTTTTGCTATTTATAAATAGGAGAGACTTCCAGAGTCTCAAGTAGCAAGGACTTTGATTGTGTTTCTACTGTATGTGTGTTCTATTTTACATCACAAAACTGTCAAAACAAAAGGAATTGGGGCTTGATTGGGAATTGATCCAGGGAAATGCTGGAGCAGAGGTTTCCTTTTAACCCTTTAGGAACATGACTCCATGGGGCCTCCTGTTCCCACTGACAGAGGTTCAGCTGTGATGGCAGATTCTTTCAAAATTAACCTAAATCCACTTCCAGGAAAGTCAAAAAATAGAAACACTGGGAAAAAATTCATTTTAATTTTCACTTTTCTACTTGTCTATTCTTGCATTTATCCTTCTAAGACCCTTGGTTTGGATGGCCATGAGTGAATCCCATATTCCAGGAACAGGGTGTTTCCTATGGAATGGCAGCTCAGCACACCTGTTGTGCCTGGAGTTGAAAGTTGGTGTTGTGGGATCTGATCAATGCCAGGAACTTCACTCCCAGATGGAGCTGTGTGAATGGAAACTATTAATTTTACTTTTCTGAAGGGGGATGCTTGTGGGCAAGGGAGGAAGAAGGAATTCTATGTCAGAATCATAGAAGTTTTGGAGATGAAGTAGGAAACTTCTATGCTTTAATTTTTACCAAGAAGTTATTAACCTTTTAAACCATACCAGAAAAACAGAGCCTGAAGTGAAATTTGAAATTGAACAAAAGAAATTGTGTCATACATGACACAGGACTCCTGGTACGGCTCAGTTCCTCGTTGGTGTGAAGGATTTTGGTGTTTTCCTTCTGGTAAAATCTTTGAGCTGCACAGACATGCTGCAGTTCTGATCTGGGTGCCAACATTGAGGTGGGAGCAGCTGCTTCTGTTTGGATTAGTGCTTGGGGCAGGGTCTGTGAATGCTAGAGGCACTTGTGGGTGCTCTGGGAAGTGAGTTAGACCATCATTAAATGGTGTTAGTCAATGTGCTGAGAGGAAAAAGCTGAGGAAGTAAAGCAGGAAAGTGACACCTGTAGTGAAAATTGAGTTCATCAAAGTCCTTTCAGATGGGAGTTTCTGCCAAGCAGCCCATCAGTTGAAAGTTTATTTTGTTTTTCATAGTTTAAGAGCAATTTACCTGAGAAATCATTACTGCCACACTTTTCAGAGGCAAATCTTGGCTTTCCCAATCAGGTAAAATAAAGCTCTGCTTGTCTTTGCAGCTGAATTTGACTGGGTGTGGTCCCCTCTGCTGTCCCTGTCCCTCGCCAAGGCAGCACCTTGGAAGAAATGCCAGTGGCATAACTTAGAGCAGTGCTCAGAAGGCAGCCTGGGGTTAGAGCAGCTTCATGTGCTGCACACAGCTTGGGTGCAGCAAAGTGTGCAAGCTCTTTAAGGCCAAACTTATTATTCAGAGTGTACAATTGTAAAGGAAAGTGTTATAGTTTAACACAGGGCTCTTGGGAATGTGCTTTCAGTAAATAGGCTGTTTATGAAGCAGCTTTTTTGCAAGAAGCAAGTTTATTATTAATTCTAATTTCATCTCTTTGGTTTTAAATGCATATATTTTTACTGGTGATTTCAGAATTTAAGCTGGAGGCATTTAGTGAAAAGGCAGCATGTTCTGTTAATTGGTGTGAGCATTCTTCTGAAAATTTTTATCATTGAATGCACTTTGGCTTTTCTGTCACTGGGAAATAATTCTTTGATGTGCATCTCTGTATATTTCATAGTGGTGTCTAAACCTGGTGGTAGTGCACAGATTTCTTGTCTTTAACCTGTTTTGATCACAAACCCATTAGTTTGGGATCACAAAAATCAAGTTGTTTCTTTACTTCAGGAAAGCTCTGTTGGTTTCTTAGTCAGCAGCTGAGCTGCATCTGCAGCAAGTTTCCCACGTTGGGGGCAATGGTGATGAGTTGCTCCAGCTCCTGGAGCAGGAGAGGCTTTCCTGAGCAGAGAGGATGTGCAGGCAGGCAGGGCTGCCATCCCTAATTACTGCCTGCTGAAGGGCTGTGCTCTCCAGATTCTCTATTATGGGAAAAAGCTCCAGCTTTAAAGATGAATTGGTGACTGTTCAGTACAGAATCTGCTGTGTCTGGATTGTGCTCTTTGGGAGTGCTCACCTCCTTTTTTCCTTAATAAACTTGCAGGTTATGGTCATTTTTGTTGTCTTCATGGTGCTGTTATAGGGGTAAAAGGCAGCTGGATGTGCTGTTGTTACCACGACTGCCTGTCTTGTTTCTCTTCTCCTGCTGCCTTTCATTCTTCACAGAGTAATAGGAGAAGGATAAACAGAAGAAAACCCAGTTATATTTTGATGTGAGCACAGTGTGCACCATGACCATGACTTGTGTATCAGAGAGCTTCAGTTTCCTGTTGACTTGGTGGCATGATATTTAACATTCTCTTTTATAATTTGTTGTTTACAGCAATTTTGTATTTCTGTTTAGCCTAATGATTACAGCAGAGTCCACCCCAGAGAGTTCAGCCTCCAGCCTTTGAAGGCCTCATTTGAACATCTTTGCAACTGCAAGGAATGGCTTGAGGCTGTGCTATTTAACACAAAAGAGAAGAGGAAAAACCCAGTAAAAAAACCCCAACTCTTATTTTTGTTTGTCCTTATTCTGGATTGTTAATGGCTCTCAAAATATAGGTCAAAGATATGTGGATATGTAGTAAATAAAGGCTGGGGCTGGTGCAGCTGTTACTGGAGGGTATGAGGCATTTTGTCTGAAGGCACTGAGGGTTTAACACAACCTCATCCCTTCCTACCATTGCCATTCCAGTTCCTGCTTGTTCTTTGGTCTGTTGGCTCAGATCACACCAGCCACCCTTCCTCTGCAGCTTTTTATGATCCCCTTCTGAGGGGCACAGAGACTGTGCAGTACAAACACATTTTGCACTCAGCTCAGGTAGCTTCCCTCAGTAATTTGCATTCCATGATGTGCTTTATCTTCCTGGATTCTTCATTCCCATTGAGTAGTTGATTACTTGGAAGGAAAATTCCATGTATGGGGCAGGGACCTTGAATTGTGGGGTAGAGTCCAGCCCAGTTCCTGTGTCCCAGTCATGTCACCCCCTGTGCTGGGTGTTGAATGACCTGTCCCCACCTGTGTGGTGCAAGGTCACTTTATATTTGCAAGAGATAATTGCACAATGTGTGATTTGTATCCTGATACCTATTTATTTATTTATTTGCACTTCTGCCTGTGCTTGGCATCACTGAGGGTTTAACAGAGATCATCCCAATTGGAGCTCTCTGTATCTGCACCCTGTGGCTGCCCCAGTGATCCCTTACTGAGGCACTCATTTGAGAAGTCAAAAATATGAAAAAGCCTGTTTTTAATACACAATATCATAGACTAATCAAGTGATTTTTTTTTTTTCAGACACATTGCAATAGTTCAGAAATATTGTCATTTGGTGTTGACTTGGTTGTTTTCATTGTTTCCTTCCAACTCACTCCCCGTTCCTTCATTTTCCTTAGCACAGGTTATAGACTTTATTAATTTGGATATAATGGAAGAACAGGCCAAGGGGAAGCAGCTGCAAGGCAACTTTTAAATGTAAATTATAGCATGGTACATGAACTTGATGGTATAAATCTCACAGCACTTAATAGGTTTGGGACACTAAAATATTGTGTGGGACACAATCCGTGTTGGGAAGTCTCATTTCCCATTGATCTGGATGTAAATATCTTCCTGATTGGAGTTGATTCCCCAGAACCTCAGGTTAATGAGGAAAAAGCTTCCAGAGAACCACAGTCCTTGGAGCTGTAGTTTGTTTTTGAGTGTGCTGAGTTAGAAGGGTACAAGGTCCAAACTGGATATGTCTGTCCCAGGGATAAATCTAAAGGATTTTTCTAGGAATCTCTGCCTTCTGGAAGGAGATAGGCACTGAAGGTTTTTCTCTGCAGGTACTCAATCGTGTCCTTACCTTTTGGACATCATTTAGGCTTTTTTTTTCCCCCCCGATGACTATGACTACTTAAAATAGCTTTTAATACATCCACAGAAGGAATTGCATAAATAGACTTTAGCAATATAATTTATGTTGGAATTTTCTAACTAAATATAGTTATCTCATGTGGTTCCAGCACCTTCCTAACCAGCCTGTTACATCATTGGCTGATGACCTTAACTCTGCTGTCTAGGAAGGGAAAATGAAATTAAAAAGGGAAATGAGGTTCCACAGGAAGCATAGCTGGGGAAGAACAGATTTCTTCAACTGCACCTGGGCAGCATCTCAGTTTCAGGCAGGTCCTGCACTGGTGGGTTCCACTGCCATTCCAGAATGGTCCCATTGACACCCTGGGGGATAAGGCAGAGTGAGACCATGACAAACAAATCTTTCAGGCAGGCAGATGATGTTAACCACTATATATTTTTGTTTAGTACTTGTTGCTTCTAAGAAAATCAGATATTTGATGCTTTTTCTACTGTTTTGCTTGTTGTTCTTAATGTATTAAGTAGCTCTTGGAGCAGCTGCCTTTGTGTGTCTGTGGTCCCCAGGACAGCACTGATGATAATGGCAATAATACTTATCACTTAAATGACATTTTACAAATTCCAAGTGTTGGGCAACAAACATTAATTAGTTCTCACAAGAGCCTGGCTGTGAAGTAGGTAAGTGCTGTTATTCCCTGGTGGCACAGAGGGAATCAAAAGCAGAGAGGTAAATCCTTCAGGGAGTCACCAGCACTCAGGCAGGAGCTGAGGCTAGTGACTTTGTGCTTCCCAGCTTGTGTCAGAGGATGCACTGCCTGTGTCCCAGCTTTAAAATGTGCTCCTGAATTCGCAGAAAAGAACCTGGCACATTGGTTCTGCACCTTCAGGTGCAGCTTACAGGGCTGTGCAGAGATTCACTGGGAAACTGCTCCAGTGCCCCAGTCACAAACCCAAATTTTGCTGTTAAACCATTCTTTAACACCATTCTTTGGGAATGCCTGGAGGTGTGGTAGGCAGAAGAATGCAGAGAGAAAGTCGAGGTGTCAGTGTGGTGTAATTATCCACACACAGGTCAAAATGGCCTTTTTAATGCAGGGATGCTATACCAGATGTTCGGAGTGCTGTACCAGCAATGCCTGCTGATGGTGCTGGGAAGGGTAAAATCAAATCAAAACTACAGCAGAAAGGTTTGGATTGGAAAAGACTTCAAAGCCCATCTTGTTCCAACCCCTCTGGTGTGGGCAGAGACACCTTCCACTGTCCCAGGGTGCTCCAAGCCCAGCCTGGCCTTGCAGGCTTCCAGGAATGGGGCAGTCACAGCTTCTCTGGGCAGCCTGTGCCAGGGCTTCACCATCCCCACAGGGAGGATTTTTTTTTATTTCTTAATAGCCAGTCTAAATCTGTCCTCTGTCACTCAGAATCCATTCCCCCTTGTCCTGTCACCCCATCCCTTGTAAGCACCTTGTAATTCCCCCCACCCCCCCTTTCTTGTGGACTCCCTTCAGGTACTGGAAGGGCACAATTGGGTCACCCCTAAGCCTTGACTTTTCCAGGCCGAGCAAAATTTGGGGATTTTTCCTATCTGTCCTAGATTGTCATAGAGGCACTTCTAAAGCTGTTTTGATCACTATGTGCCCCTGATTGCTGCACTTGGATTGAATGAGTTACTGGAATACACCATTCACAAGTCCCCCCTGTTCCCAAATTCCTGGCTTGTAAGCTCCTCTCAGAAGTCACCAGCAATTTTTTTCCAAGGAAGTTGTCACACCAGGACAGCAATGGTGCTGTGTGGCAGCTATTCCTGTATCCTGGTAATAGCCAGACAGAGCCAGGGCTCCAGTGTTTGGTGGGCTCTGGGTCTATTTATATAAGTTTCCCCCCCAGAAATTTTGCAGTCTGTAATAAAATTATGTTTAATAAACCATTTCTAACTGTCTTTCACTGCTGTTGTATCTAAAATAGTTTTTATTGATCAGCAGATGCAGTGTCTCTGAATATTCTTGGGTGCAGTAAATGTCCCTTCTGTCTTTTGGTGACCCTGTGGATCACATATTAACAGCTCAAGTTCCCCATTTTCTGCTGGAAAATACTTTTCTGAGCAGGATATTTTGCATGTCTGCAATCCAGAGCTTGGATGTCCACCTACAAGTGGGAGGTGTCCCTGCCTGTGGCAGAGGGTTGGAGCTGGATGAGTTTTAAGGTCTCTCCCAAACGAAACCATTCCATGATTAATCCCAAATCACCTTTCCAGGACACTGCCCATATCTGCATTTAAGATTTCGTGGATCAGATCAGTGGAGCCAAACTGACACTGCTTTGAATGTCCCTCTGGCTTTCCAGGTTCTGTTCTGCAATTGTTCCTCATTTTTGTGCTGTGGGTATTGGCAGCTGCTTTGACTGAAAGCTGAAAATAGCAGTTCTTCACAGGTATTTTAAAGTTTGTTACCTTGAAAATATATAGTAGATTAATTATCTTTGAATTCCATACTTTTTGTTGTAATTTTCCATCCATTCTCAGTTAACTGCTTGTGCAAAGCCAGAAGAGGAAGCTCAGAACTGTGGGCAGCTTCCTGGCTCTTTGAAACAATTGTAGGGACAAGGCAATGGATTGAAGCCCAGTGTGAATGGTGCTCACAATAAGGCAGTTGTGGAGATATTTGTCTCTGTTTTTGAGTAGCCAAAGGATCATCAGTAAACATGATTAAATTCAAAGAGCTGTGAAGAAGAGGCACTCGTGTGTGTGTGAAGTCAATAATTGCAACAAACCCATATTGTCTTGCAATTACAAAGGTGCATGTGTGGTCCATGTTGGTATTTGATTAAGGAGAGAGGAAAAAGCTCAGTGTAAGCCAAATACCTTCAAAAAACTCAGCAGAATCTGTGTTCTGAATGTACTTGAGTGAATCTAAATACTGAAACACACATGACAAATAGAAATCATGTAGTGCTTGGAGACCTCTACAACCTCAAATCATTACTCACAATTTATTTGCTTTTCTCTCTGTAAATCAAAACTTTATTGTTTGAAGATATTTATGGCATTCAATTTCTTCTTTTTTTAGTGGGGCTGTAGGAAAAAAGTGAACAATTTCTGTGCTTTGCCTTTGCCTTTCTCCTTGTTTTAGTGTGTGCTGTAGCACATGGAAATGTGTGCAGGTGTATAAAGAAAATAATATCATGTAGTTGTCTTAATCTTTCATCCACCAAAATTTTGCCTTTTCCTTTTTTAGTTATGTTCCCATCTTCATTCTCTTTGCCCATCTTCCTGTGCTCCTGTTCTTTCTCTTTAAATTTTTGCTTCTTGCTTCTTTTTTCCCCTTCCTCTTTCACAGTGCTGTGTTCCTGGAGGTGAAACTCTGACACACTAAACCAATGTGCCATTTCATTCCCCAATTTTTATGAATCTCTTAATTTTGTGCTCTGAGTGCAGGTGCTGTTTTCTGATGAGGTGAAGAATTGGTAGGGGAAAATACAGTTAGCAGTGATTAATACCCAGTGAAAAATAAAATGTGAGAGAGAGGTGAAAAATGCCAATAATGAGCAGGATCACAAAACCAGGGAATGAAGTGGTCCATTGATTTTAGTGTGTCACCCCTTTGTTTCCAGAAATGCAGGTTAGAACTCCCAGTGCAGGTTGCTGCTAAAAGGGGACTTGAGCTCATCCTAGTGCCTGGGTTAGTCCCTGGTTCATGGCTGTCACACAGTTGGGTGGGGGTGACACTTCTTGTTCAGGAGACAGAATTGTGGGACAGCTTGAGGATGGAATGTGAAGGTGCCTCTGCTGCCTCATCCAGGGAAATACCCCCTGGAATTCTGCAGGAGTTTGACTTCTGACTTGCACAGACCCTGCATTTACAATTTAAATAAAATCAGTTGCATTCTGCTCTTGTATTAAACAGAATTCTGGAAACTAAGCTCAAGGATTCACAGCAATAAGAATTCCTGAGATGCCAATCAAATGTTAATCTGTATTAAAGGTGAGACAGCCACCATGTCACACCATATTAATCATTGCTTTGTACACAATCTCAAATACAAAGGTGAATCAGATCAGTCCAGCTCTTAAATTTCTTCAGTCATTTCAAAATAGGACCAAATTTCACAAAATCAGTGAAAAGTCAAAGAAGACACAGTAATAACCATCACCTCATAACTTACTGGTATCTGTGTCCTCTCAATTAGAATTTAAACTGAATTTTGGAGAGTGTAAGGCCAACAGCACTCCCTGTGAAAGAACAGCAGTGCTTCCAAACCTTCAAAAGCTGCAGATGAGCTGCACTGCTTATGTTTGCTGCCTTGAAGTTTTGAAAAATTCCCTTTCTTTGGCTCTGCAGTGTCACACTTGAAAATATTCAGGTTGGGTTTGTTGTTCATTACATAAAAAATTAATGATCTTGAAAGTATCATGTTTGTTTTAAAGAAACTATTTCTTACGCTTTAATTAAAAGTTATAATTCACCATCTTTTGACCAAGTTATCTTTAATATTAATCTTACTGGTAATGGGTACTGGGTCAGATTCAGAGAGAAATACAATCCTTACTTAATGCAAACAGTAAAAATATCAGCATTTCTAGAGATATGGTTGAGTTCAATTCATGTGCTGTACTAACTCTGCCTGTTAATTAGAAATATTCTCCTACTTATGCAAGAATACTGGGGGAAAAGGGCATTCTCTTCCTCGTTAGATATTCCATGGGAATCACAAATGGACAAAACCAGGCATAATATGATGACTGTTTTGTTATTAAAGCACTTTAATAAGGTTAATGCATCCATATGAATGGTTTTCAAAATAAGTTTCTGTAGTTTTGAAGGTATGCTCTGGTCTAGTACAGTAATAAAGAATTTCCATGTGGGGAAATAGCCAACCTTTTAATTTTGGTGTGCAGAGTTCTCCTTTATTTTCCATTTATAAAAAGCCAATGAAATGCACAGTCCAAGATGCCTGTGGAAGTAATTCTCCTTATTCTCCTTGCATTCTGGTTAAGAGCTGGCTTATTGTGCTGTATCTGAGGATAAAGTGAGAAAATACTGACTTTATATGCAAAACAAGGAGTGAAAAGTAAAAATAAAATATGGACCGTAAAGGACAATTTATGTCTTGCTAAAATGTAGAGTTGAGCACTTTTTTTCAGCTCTGACTTTTCATAAAGGAGAGCTGAAGCTGCACTGCAAGTCAAAAGGTTTCTAAAAGAGAAGAGAAAATCTTTCTGCATTGAAAACTGAAGCAAGTGGGACCTTATCTATATGCATTACTTTGATTTGAAATTATTTTTAGCATGGCTTTTATTGTACTCATTGTTACGTACATAAATCTTTAAAGTAATACGTTTTGTAAGAAATGGTCATAAAAATTTACAGCCAGTAACTTTTCCCCTGTCCCTTACAATGATATTCTACTAAAACCATTAAATGGTTCTCATTAATGCCCTTTAAATGATTGTGTAATGACCCACAATCGCTTGTAAGTGAACAACCATTAAAGAATTACCAGTTCTTAGCATGCTTTTAAGTACAGTTTAAATACATGGGAGGTAACGTACAATATATTAGAAAATGTATTAAATTTGAAATGGTAAAAACAGGATGGCTCCAAAAGGAAGGAGCGGGTGGAAAACCTCTCCCATGCTGACCACAGCCCTCAGAGAACAGTCCAGCAGCGTTCCTTGTTGCACATTTCCAGCAATGCATCCGTATTTATTTGTTCTCTACAATCACTTGGGTTTATGAGCCTGATATTGAAGTGATTTATAAGGAGTGAAATGACACCACGAGGGTGATTTCCATACAAATATGCTGAAATCCAAATCACATCCCTCCCTAATGGCTGTTCTTGGGGAGCGTGACCCACCTGGTGCTTGCAGAGGGCAGCTCTGCTCTGAGCCCAAAGACAGAGGGAGAAATCATCACTTCAGGGGGCTGCAATATGAGAGAGGGACATCCCTGTGCACAGCTGACCTTGAGAAATCCCAGGAATGTTCAGATCTGGGTGCAAAGAAACGCGAGTGATTGAAAAGACGTTTTTAATAAAGAGCATTTATTTAATGGGGAGTAAGAGGCACTTTGCAGCATCTTGCCACTGCAGTTCCAGCCTAACCCACTGCTGTGATCCCACCTGGGATGAGGGAGCTGCAGTGGCAGCTCTGTGGATTGAAGGGGGCACTTTGCAAAGGGGCCCTTCCCTGTAATCACAGCGCTGCCAAGAGCTAAATGCCTTTCACAGCTTGGGAACGGCCCTTGAAGTTTGGGTGGACAGCCCACACCCTATGGATGCTCTCACATCCAGCCTGCTGGCTGGAGGAAAACAATATTCAGCAATATTTGGCAGCAGCTCCATGCAGCAAAGTTGCTTTCTGAACTCCAGTCCCTGTGCTGCTGAGGTGGGATACATAGAAACCCACCTCATGATCCAAACACATTTTCTCTTGCTAATTTGATTCTCTTATTCCTACAATAACAAGACATTGTTCAGCCTTGTAACCTCAAAGTCATATCTGAGGAAGAGGGATTTGTTTCACCAAAGCAAGATTATTAGGAAGTGGAACCCTCATTACCTGATGTTTTGGTAGTTTTTAGCTCTGTTGCTCTGTAACTTCTGTAATCCAAATACTTTGCTTTGGGCGAGTGGACAAATTTTACTTGACTTCTCAAAGCTTCAGGGTTGCAACAGAGAGAGACAAACAATATGGAAAATAGGTATGTGTTTGGGCTTATTTCTTTCTCTTTTATATCTGAGAGTTACAACTCTTGACTTTCTCTATTAGCAGCCTGGCTGGCCTGTTGTTGGCTTCAAGTGCAATTGATTTAATTCCAGATCACTTGGTCCAACAGGGATTTGAGTCTAGAGCTCCAACAACACTGTGTCCAAACCACCAGGATGTGGTGTTGGGATTTTCAAGGAGCGCTCTCTCTTTTTTGGTCCTTGACAGAAATTCACTGAAGCCAGTGTGTGAAATATTTCAGTTCCATGAAATTTCATCTAATCAAAATGTTCTAGTTGGTTATGCCCACTGCTGAGAGTATCTGACCACTGGTTTCCAAGGCAGCAGGCAGCCTAAGATCACATTAGACTTCTCAGAATGCTTAGATACACAAATTTCAGCAGCAGCAACAAATGCTTCTGTCATGTTGTGTTTCCTAAGAACTGGATTCCTTCTCCTTAGCACTGCAATCTGCATATTTGTCATCTCCTTGCGTGCAGAATGGGACCAGATAGAGTTGCCAGAGCAGAAAGAGAGAAAACAAAAATGAAGCCTTTTTAGCATATGAGACCAGTAGAGTTTCACAACATTGGGTTTATAGATACTTTTTTGTGAATTTTTCTTTCAACTTCTCCAACTGAACTGCACTTGCTGGTCCTTATCAGCATCCTCATGCTAACAGATTGTGATCCAGGTATAGTGCAGTCATATATTTAACCCATCTGTCAGTATAGCTGACAGAGTTGGATATTTTTAGACTATCAATCACCATGGTAGCTGGGTCTAATATCTTATCTGTGCATCCTGCATCAGAGCAGCTACTTTGGGTACTGCCAAATAGGTCCTGGCTAAGAGACTGAGATCAAGAGATCTCAGAAAGCTTTCAGAGAGAGGATTGGGTCTTACAAACTTTTTCAGAGCCCAGGCTGGACTGTAGAAGGGTCTGAGTGAAGAACAGGCTGGCAAATCTGTAAATTCATGTGCTTGTACGAGCAGGGATGGGGTCTGGAAAAATATTTAGGCTCTGCAACCTTGAGCAGTGAGCAACTCATATTCCTCAGGGCTCCAAGCATGGGGAGGGAAGTTTTTTAACAGTAAGGGAGGGTGAAATGTACTCAGAACATGCCATGGGAAAGAAGTTCTGTGGAGGGTGGTGCCAGAGACAGCAGGATGCTGGTCTGAAACAGGAGAAGAGGATTTTGGTGGGAAAGGGAGAGAATAATGTGTATTCCCAGGAAGCTGATAAAACTGCACAATGTCATGGCATGTCAGGATTTCTGTCACAACATTTCACCTGGCGAGTCCCACACGGCACACAGGAGCTGAGCCTGATTAGTGCACAGTGGGTCCCTGCTTGTGGAGCAGCGTCCCGGCAGCGCAGGAGTGACAGAGGCACGGGGGGATGGAGATGTTCCTGTCTGAGCCAAGGCAGGGACACAGTGCTCAGACTGGTGTTTGCTCTGCTGTCCTTCCTGGGCAATGAGTTCATCAGGAGTGCTGCAGGGATGGCTCAATCCCAAAATACAGACATTTGTTGGTGTTGCTCAAGTGGGCAGTGTCTGTGGTCCTGCTTGGCAGAGGAGTTTGGATGCTGGGGATAACCCTGCTGGAAGGGTTTGCTGGACTAATTAAATATTCAACAAAGAGCTTTGTTTCTAATCTGGCTATCTGGATTGGGTGGAAATACTGATGGTTTGAAAAAAAAAAAAATATATATATTTTACTAGACCACAGTGAATTGGTACCCGAAGGAAGATTTTATTTGTTTAAGTGTGTCTGTGATGAATGCAGTTCTGGTATTCCAAAAGTCTATGTACTGCAGACTGAAAATAGGCTTTTTGCCAAATGGGAATTGAAACGCACATATGTATTACACTATTTGCCTTAGAAGAAATTAATTTTCAGCCAGAAGCAGATAGGATTATTTAATATTTATCTTTAGCTGCAGGAAGATGAATCTATTATTTTATTTTGTTATTTTATGTGTGGCATTCATCCGAATTTTCCTATAGGAGGTGCTGATGTATTCTTGTCTGTGCTACATGAAGGTTAAAGAGTCTTCAGCTGTAAAAAGTCTCCAGTGACCTCCAGTACAGACCATCCTTTTCCTTAGGTCTGGGAGAAGGAGGCCAGGGTTTATCATGAGGGTGTGCCTGTATTCAAGAAGTCCAGGGAGAATTGGGAAGGGAGGAGATTATTTCCTCAGTTGCTTTCCAAGTTAATAATATTGGGAAGTTAAAACATCTCCAGCATTAAAAATGAGCAAAGGGACTGGAACAGTGTTGTGTGTCAAAGCTGACTGATTTAGTGCTGGGGAAAGAATGGACTGGAGTGGATAAAGTTGCAGTCTCACAAAGGACATTGGAGCTGGGACTGTTAAATATCAATGGAGCATCACCCTGCCCTGTCAGCAAACTTCCATATGACCAGAGTGAGAGATGCTAAGATGTCATTTCATGGACCACGTTATGTTCTGCTTACAATGAATATTTCATCCATGGTGCATTACATTTTTGATAAATTGTAACTTCCTGGACAAAAGTTTGGTTAGCTTATCTGTAGTGTCTTTTAAAGATCTTTAAGGAGCTGATTTTGCCCCAAACCCAGCAGCCAGCAGGAGTCTGTAGGCATGTGGTAACAATTTAAATTACTGTAACAATGGCAAGTCTCCTTCCTGCAACTAATAAATGCAATTTATAAGGAATGTTAAGTAGCAACTAACAACTTACAACTTTGAATTTCAACCAAACTGATTAAATAATTAAAGTAAATTTGTAGAGTTGGGGTGGAAGGGAGGAAGGGTGGGAATTGTGTGCATTTATTCAGACATGCCCCTTTGGCTGTGTCAACAAGAGAATTTCAGAGTCCACTCTCCATCTGCCTTGTCCAAAAACAGGAAAAATATTTTGAGGCAGCTTAGGTTGTTTACAGCATAGGGCCAGGATAAATCTGCTTCCCAGAGGTGTTGGTAGAGCCAGAAGGGTAATAGTGTCAAAACAGAGGAGCTGGTGGGACAATGGCTGGGACAGAATGTCCTGGGACTGATGGCTGGCAAAGGGGTGCTCCTGGATTTAAAATCAGAGACTATCCTGATCATCATGAAGTGATCCTGACCTAGAGGCAGGTTTTAAAGCAAGCATCACCTGGCTCTGCACAGCACAGAGCAGTTGGCAGTGAGGGAGGGACCTGTGCACTTGTGGAGTTCACTTCCTGTCTTGGCACTGTGGGATTTGGAAGGCAGTTTTCCTTTTACAAAATCCAAGGATTAACTTTATCCAGCTTTTGTATATTCATCTAGCAAAAAAAGCATTTAGATTTTTCCCCAGATCTTGTTGTGACTCCCAGTTCATCTGCCTCAGTTTTCCACGTGGCACAAACAGCAGCAACTGAAGTTTGAAAAAATAACATGGGATTATATTTTTGGTAGGGATTTTGCAGATTCTCTGTTCAGGAAGTTGCAGAAATACTCAGTTATGAATATTACCTTCACTTCTTGCTGGATTCCACAGGGCTGAGTCCTGTGCTTGGAAAATTCTGTTTTTTGTTGTCTGAGCTATAGCCTGAAAGTTCTCCAGGTTGTACTTTCTGTGCCATGAGAAAGTGAAAAAGAGGGAAGGAAAAGCAGGGAAGTTGTGAGTCAGGCTTGTTCCATCAGATTTTTAACTACCAGCCCCATTCTTCAATCCTACAAATGGAATAGAAGGAGAGTCAGAAACACTAATGAAAAAACATCAAATATTTAAGGTTGCAGGATTTAATAATAGAAATCTTCAGTGTGATTTGCCAGGCCACATGGTGTGTGCTGTTATCCATTCAAAATAAAATTCATAATTGTGGCCCTGCAAAGGCTTTGAAATAAACCCCTCTTTGACAATTTACCCATTTTGCTCTTACTGAGGTCTTTAAAGGGTTTTTAAAACCAAATAGAGCTGTGTACTGAATTCAGGTATCTTTCCAAAAACCTTTCCTAAATTAAATAATTTGTGACTTTTCTAGGTCAGTATTATGCTATTGATAAAGAGAATGTGCATTTTATGTTGCAGACTGAAAGGACAAAAACCCCAAAGCCTATCAGTTTGATAAAACAGGGACCAAAATATAAATAATCAAATATTGGGTGTTATTTTTTAAAATGACATTTTACTGTAAGTTCATGGCATTCAATAAAAATACAGAAATCTACGTAAAATATTTATCAAATGGCAGATCCATACCTGACTGTTTCTCCTGAGTTGAAAATCCTAGTGCTCAATCCTTTCATACAGACTCAAAGGGACTCCAAGTCACCCTGGTGTCTGTTTTGATGCTTTTTGGGGTTCATTTCTCCTGTTGGAATGTGTCTGAGGGACAACTGAGGCTCTTCCATGCTTTGGGATTTACCTGGGACAGGGTCACTTTTACAGCAGAGCCTGCAATTCCCTGGGACAGCTTGATTCATTACCATTAACAAAGGATGTCTGCAATAAAATATAATTGGTGCCATCCCTTTGTCGAGCTGAAATGATATTTTTGTGTGGAAAATGGAAAATTTCAGCATTTGCACTTCACAAATTGTCACCCTCTATGTATTGGTGTTTGAGTTATGGCCTTGCAAAGCAGCAAAACACCTCTGTCTTGCCAAGTGTGTGGTAAATGAGTGTATGAATATGGAGGCTCTCGTTTGTTACTTAATTGATCTGCAGGGCTCTCCAATGGCAGATCAATCTGAAAGTGCAGGTAGTGACAAGAAGGTTTGGGCTTTATTTTCAGGACAATGGAGTAAAAAATGATCCCACAGGTGAACACTGCTGCTGTTAGTTCCCCAGACTCAGGGGATCCTCTCCTCCTTCCTCAGGCAGGCCCAGGCCCAATCACCTAGGACTGGCCCCTGAATGTTATAAATCAGCCACGTTTCTTCCACCTCATTGAAATAAGGTTTGATTTTCTGTAGTTTCTGAACTTCAGAACCTTTTTGTGTGTCGGTGCTAGGAACTGGTTTTATTTTTCTCCTCGGTGAGGTGGCTTCCTGCATGGGCACAGTGCAGTGGACATGTGCTGAGGTTGCTGGTGCTTGATATTTTGGTGTCTTTGTAAGAGGTTACCTGATTCTTAGAAAGCTGAAACTCCACTGAAAATTTGAGGCCCTTGATTTTCAGCATTGCAGTCTGGCTAAGGAACATGCAACCTGGGTTGAGTAAAAGCAAAGACAGCCTTGCAAGAAGTGCATATTATTGTATAAAATTTACTGCAAAGAGGAGTGATGGGAATAGAAAACATATACAGTAGCTTGCTGCATGCTAGCAGGTCTTTTCTGGGCTCCTAAATGTTAACTGGGTAGTCATGTAAGTTATTACACTCATTAAATTAGGCCACAAACAAGTCAACAATGATTCAGCAAAATGGTTTTGTTTGTATAGTGCAGGGAAGTCTGATAGATAACCAGTCAAACATTTATGGCTAAATGGATGAAGATTTTAACATTACAGCCTAATAAAAACCCCATACTGTGTGATTAAATAAGAGGGAAAGCAGTAAAAAAGAGAAAGCGTAATGATGGTAACATGTAGGTCAGTTACAATTTAATTGTCATTGCACTTCATTGCGAACATATCAATTCTCTGCTGCTTAGCTGAGCAGAAAACAACAACTTAACATGTACAGTGGGCCCGTGGCTGCCTGGCAAGCCCCCACTTCCATCACCTGCCTTCCACTACTTCCTTAACAGCCGCGGGAAGTCTTCCTGCCTTAATAGCAGCCATCCTGCTGGAAGCTCCTGCTGCTCGTGTCCTCCCCGCGCTCGCTGCATCGCTGAGCAGTAAATTCACTTCACTCTCTCCACAGAAGCTAAAATTAGGCTGTTTGCGTTACTGCTTCCACCGAGGAACACCTGCTTGCAGATTTATTTTGGTTTATTTCGTGGTTTCAAATCAAGATGGCTTCGCAGAGGCAATGCCCTGATGGACTGTATGGGGAGAGCACAATGGCTGATCGTTTTTCTTACTTATCCAGTTTATACCAGGGCTCCTTTCTGTGTAAGGCTTAGCTTCATTAACATTAATTGCAGCTTTAGCAACTCCACGGAGCTGCTTATTCCTGCCAATGTTTTCCACTATATTATATTTCCAGTGGTACTGAAGAAAGCTGTGGGAGGAAAAAAAAAAAGTCTGGTTTTGGTTGGGTTTGTGCTTTTTCCTTTTTTTTTTTTTTTTTTTTTCTTCAAACCTGGGTAATTCAGTGGGATCTCAAAGGGCCCTTGGCTTTGGCACCTTTTTAAAATGTTAGCTCTAAAGAATTGTCTGTCTGGCACAGTTATGCTGATCTATAGTAAGGACTTAACAGAGTACATAACCAAACTATTAATTCAGGTGCCTAAGGTGACATATTTTATCCAGCTCTGCAGAGCTGATTTTATACAGAGCAGAACATGGTTCCCATTTGGATGGGGAGAAAAAAAATCATAAGAAGTGAGGGGAGAACTGCCTGGCACCCAGAGACCTTCAAGAATGATGCTGGGAAGGTATCTATTGGAGTGAGAATAGGGGAATACTGTTGAGTCTTTTCCTTAACATTAAGGGGGAGGTTTGGTGTGGAATCAGCAAACCCTGCCAGTGTTTTTGGTGCAATTTCACTGGCCTCCACTTCCAAATCTCTCACAAGCTGGTGCTGAGAACAAATGGATACTTACTAGTGGAAGTTCTGAGCTGCTGATTTCTTTGGGCTGTCCCTTGGCAGACTAGGGGTTGTGTGGATGGGAAGCTGCACATCAAACCTGGCTCATACTTGGCTCAAGTGCCTGTTATCACTGTGGCCTTTAGCTGCCTGGGGTTCCTGAGGCTGTTTCCTCTGGACACATCATCTCCTCCAAAGAGGGTTATGGTCCCTTTGCATTGGCCTTTGGAGCAGGATCAGCTTTCCCAGGTTATAGGCCTCTCCCTGTGACATAATTTAGTGGCAAGTGTACTCTGTGCACCTGAGAGCTCCAGGAAGGTTTGTGCCTTGCAGTAGCTCCCTGGGGAGCAGTTCATCTGCACAGCCCCCACCCTGGCTCAGCATGGCCAGCACCTAATAGGCTCCAAGGAGCCCCATTGCAACAGCCTGCATTAGTGGCTTTAGAGGAAACTGCTTGCAAAAACCAGCCTAGATAAAATACCCAGATGTTTATGGTCAAAAGGTGCATTGGGAGCCAGTGAGGCAGTGAAGGCCTATTTGGAGCGTGTGTTTGGAGGCTTAACAAGATTAATGCC
Source organism: Haemorhous mexicanus (assembly GCF_027477595.1). Taxonomy (NCBI): domain Eukaryota; kingdom Metazoa; phylum Chordata; class Aves; order Passeriformes; family Fringillidae; genus Haemorhous; species Haemorhous mexicanus. The sequence goes on along the minus strand of NC_082343.1, from coordinate 3,351,995 downwards.
TGTGTGTGTGAGCCTGCACGGGCCCCACTGAATGGTGCTCTCTCCATACCTGGGGGTTTTGCTGCTCAGAAGTGAAGTTTGTGTTTCTTCTCAGTGCTGTGAAACCAGGGCAGTTTGGGCTCTGCCTGGGCAGCAGAAGGAGGTGCTGTTGGGAGAAAGGTGCCTTTGGCTCTCTGTCTGGAACAGGAAACAGCTGTAACACAGCAGTTCCACAATCACAGCACTGGGATATTTACCTAATTTTCTCTGGTTTCTCATCACCATTACCCTGGTGATGTGACACACTCCCTGCTCAGTTAGGCAGCAGCTACAGTTAAAACCTGACAACAGCCCAAGAACCTGCAGAGTTTCTCCCTTGAGCTTTTGGTGCTACAGTGATGTCTGGGCTGTACAGGAATGAGAGGAATGAAGCTGTAGTTTGTTAAAGAAGCCCCAGAGGTTGGGAATGACAGCCCTGCTCTGCAGTGGAGGGGGGGTTGTTCTTTCTCCAGTCACCAAGGAGTATCTATAATAGTTTTATTCCCTTTGAGTGTCTGATGATTCCATCCTGCTTCTTCACACAGCACAGAAATATGTAGAGGAACCTTTAGACTTTGGGGGCAGTGAAGGGCAAATTCTAGGGAAATTAGGTAAAACCTAACAAGTCCTTCCTGCAGCCTCATACCCAATGCTTTGGCTTTCTTGGGTACTTGGCTGCTATTAATGAATAAATCTTTCCTGTGTAGCTGACAATATTCTTTTGTACTTTGATGTCCTGCTAATCCAAGGACTGGCCACAGTTATCATCTGGAAATTCAGCAGCACGGACCACCAGGCCCATGCATGCTGTGTCCAGGTCTGTTTTCCTTGTGCTTTGGGGAGTTTGGGAGGTGGGTCCTGCATTTCCCAGCTGGGCTGCAAGTGGGGCATGCACTGCTTTAGCTGCTGCCATTGGTACTGTTCTGTACCTTGTGACATAATTTTAGGTTGCTTATTAGACTTATGATTGATGACAGCCCAAAGAGGATCTACAGCTATGCACTGACATTCATGCTTGGCTTTTAAATATCAGACTCCATAGCTCCAGATCTCTATTTTACACTCAAGTGCTCCAGGCCCCACATTAGAGCATCCCTTCCTCCTCTTCCAAATTAACGTGTTCCTTTAAAAGCACCAGTATTTCAGCAGTTGGGTTTTAAACAAATCCTGCATTATTTGCCCTTTTCTTACTCCGCTTAATTCTCAGTTGAATGTTAACAATCCTCTCCACTGAGATATAAACATAAATAAATCGTAAATATTCCCTTTCCCATTATGTTGGACCCTGGCTATTCTTTTTTTTTTTTTTCTTCCCCCTTATTAAATTATGTTTACCTGAATACATCAGGTTCATTTCACCTAGGCAGGATGTCCCATTAAGCATGACAAGTAGAAGGTTGTGAGATTAATGCCCTTCTTGAGCCTGAATTAGCATGTCAGCATCTTTTCAGCCCTGGGACTGGAGAACATAGGAAGCGTGCCATAATGGACCTTAGCCTTTAACTGAACTGTTCTAATATTATTCCTATAACAAGACTACTTTTAAAGAGGCTCATTATTGGCTTCATTAGATATGTTACTTGCATCAGTGGCTGTAGTTACTCGTATAATATGGGAGAGGTTAACACAGCGTATTTTTTATGTATTATATGGCATATAGCTTGAAGTAGCCAAAAGGTTTATGGCGATGTAATTGGTAGTTAGTGTGAAATTTGTAAGACAAATAGACAATACCTAGGGTAACCCCTATAATCCTCTCCTTTCAGTTTTTTACAGCCACCAAAGGGCCTCATTAAAACAGCAGTCAGCACCTTAGTGAAAAGATACAGTGCTTATAGTGCCCAAATTTGACAGAAAATCTGCATTTTGTAAATCTGACACCTTTGATAGATTATACAGTGTGAAGCCATTGCTTCTAAGCACTATGATAACGCTTAAGGTTCTCTTCTGAATCCAACCGTGCTACATTCACTGGATATAACAATGTGAAAAAGAGCTGGTTGAATAAAATAAAGCATCCGAGATGGAGAGGGGCCTTTTTTCCTTTGATACAAAGCTCATCTCATGCAACTGCTATGGTTGATATCCCTGGCTGTGTTTGTACCCAGGGATATGGGCATATAAATACTGGCAAAATAACTGTTTAATATACAGATGCAAAAAGGATCTGTGCCTTCATTACCCAGGTTATATGGCTGCTGCAAGGGAAGAGGGTGCACAGTGAGCATGGTATTAAGGTTTCTTTGCTGCGTTAGAGGCACAATTCTGATCAAACTTGTGAGAACCCAAGTGGATTCTCTTGGCCTGAGTGAATCCTGCTGTAAATCTGGTGTAATGCACTGGCTTACATGGAATTAAATGGACAGGCGGAACGAGAGCGAGGATCTGACCCAATGAGGTTATTATTCTCTCAGCTTATTTGTAACAACAGCGAAACAGAAATGAGCTGCATGCACAGAGCATTGGCTCTGAGTGCTGTGGTGGGTGGAGGAGAGCTCAGCTCTTAAGTGTTGAGGTGTAATCTTTGATATTTCAGTTACTCAAAACCAGATTTGGTAGAGTGAGCTATTTGAAGCGGAGCAAGCACAGCCTGTCGTGGTTGATTAGTTGTGACTATTTGGTCTGATCACAAAAGGCAGCCTCCAACAGCCAGGGGTCCAAAGGAGTAATTCTTATTTCCCCTCCATTTAAGAGGTGGGCTCGAGCCTTTAAAGCTGCGAAAATTTTTTACCAACTTACCAAAAATAAAATGAAAACTCAGTTAGCTCCCATCCTTTGTGGTGGAGGAAGTTCCTCTGGATTTCTTTGCTCAGGGGTATGGAATGTAGGTTATAATGCTTACACAGGCTCCAAATGTGACAGCTGTTTACCTCTTCATCTGGTAATTGAAAGATTTCCTTTTAAATTAGAGCTGCTGTAGACAAAGAATGGAGCAGAAATCACATTCAGTTCGTTGGCAAAAATATAGCACTGATCATTCTGAAAGAGGTATTTGCAGTGTAGGCCTTTGATCATGGCAGAAATCCTACCAGAGTGTTGCTAAAATAGGAATGCAAACAAAAAACAGGGAGGTGTTACATATGTGAAACCCTTTTATTCCTTTTTGCATCAGGATTTCTTCCTGCCTTTGGTGAATCTCCTGTTCAAAAGGACAGAATCAGTCCCTGCAGGTAGCAAAGGTGAAGTGACACTGCTGAAGTGCTCAGGGATTCAAGGGAGTTTAATTTAGAGCTCTCAAAAATAAAAATATACAAGAAGCAAATATTTGAATTGAAAATAAAAATTTCTGAGGAATAACTTGCACAGCTTGGAGTTTAAGGGGATTTTGTTTGTTTGTTTTCTAAATCTAAAGTTCTAGATGCACTTAAATCCAGTAGCAAACAGGAACTCACTGGAGCTACACTGGGGATTAATTAGTGGCCATAGCTATTCTATAACAACCTTTCTTCATAGAGACTTAAAACTGTAAAATCAGTGACAGTATCAGAATTATTCAATAATTTACTAATGTCCTTCAAAAAGAAACAAAACCAAACACCTCTGGCTGCATTATCTTGATCCTTGAGGTTGTTCTCTTCAATAAGAGAGCTCAGGTGAAGCATTGCCCTATTTCATTGTGCTTTTCCCAGAACTATTATCGCAAATAGTCACCATTTTTGTCAGCACAGAGTTAAAAATGTGGAAGGGTGGAAGTTGCCTGTATTTTTGATGATGTGAAGAGAAACTGTCTCCTGCTACTGTGGGTTACCTGAAGCATCATCACCAAAGGAGTGACACCTTTTAATTGCATTCCTTGTTTCCAAATTGCCCAGAAATTATGTATTTTTTTTGGTTTTCTAGGAAAACCCTTAGAAACAGAACCTATTGGCTTTCTTGTTTGGGATTTGGTGGTAAATCTCCTCAATGCAGGCACAAATTTTGGGTGGGAAGGAGATGGGGCAGTGCAGGTAAAGGTACTGATCCAGGGTGGGAGAACATGAGGGTTCCTGGGCCTCCTTTCTCAGCCAGGGAGTTTATTGAAACACGGTTTAACTATAGAACTGACCATGGTACTTGATAAAAATTAATTTTTATTGTAAAAATAATAATAATATAAAACCTCCTCATGGATTGCAGCCCTTGCCTGGAGCAGGAAGTGGGTGTTTGTTCCTGTATTTCTTGTGGAGGGTGATGCTGTGGAATCCAAAGTGCCTGATTTAACCCTGCACAAGGATGCTGAGCAGCACAGAACAGCAAATTGTCTTGGGCTGTGCACAGCAGAAGGGATTCAGTTGTGAGCAGAACAGGGGCTGGCTTAGGTGTAGAGAATATTGAAATCTGGGCCACCAAAAGGCCTTTGAAATGAACTTTTTTGCCCAAGTCCAGGTTGTGATCAATGCAATGGCTTGTGCTGCAGGATGAGCATTTCTAAGTCTCATGTCTGGGGGTTTTAATTCAGTGGATTACTCACATCTGTTAGGTGAGAATTACAGAGTGCTGGAATAATGTATTCTCGTGGTTTAAATCTATCACTGCCAAGGGCTACTGAATAGTAAGTATCAACATCTGTGTTACTTCTTTGAGTTTTCTGATTAAATGTGTCTAAACATTTCAGCTCCTACTGGAAATAAAAATAAAAGTAGTTTCAAGGCAGTTGAGGCAGGAATTCAGTGGAACACATAACAGCAGACATTAGTTAGGACTGGGAGTGCGATTAGCCCTAAATAACATTAAGCTGGCATTGTGATTTGTATTATTGAAGGGACATCAGGCTCTTGAAACTGTGAATAATGGAGTAAATATAAACAAAGGTACCTCTATTTTGACAGTGATGTTCCACCTCTCCTTCCCTGCATACACAAAAATCATTCAAATGCCTTTTCTTTCCCTGACAAAAATATTCATTAAAAACATTTCACTGTGCTGCCTTTTAATATAGCGCGGGCATTCAACCTGCGCAGGAAGCTCCCTGGAACCACACAAATACTGTGTAATTATCTTGTGGCTCCCTGCTGGCTGCTGCATATTCCAAGCACAAAGTGAGCAGCACATTTCTAGAGCCTGACTTCTGTCTTCATTGTCCCTGCTTGGAATATGAAGCTCCACTTCATTATAGCAGACCTGATCAAACTTGATAGATTTAGCCATTATTCTTGACTGTGTCAACTTTCTACAGCTTTTTTTTTTTTTTTCTTTTTCTTGGGCTCTTTTGTTTTGCCACCCAGGGACTGCATCTTATTTCTAGGCACTCTGCCTCTCTTTTTCTCTGTCTCTCTCTCTCCTTCCCCCCCACCCCCAAACAAACCAAGGTTTCAGCAAATAATGCTGCTTGGGCATCATGTGATTCGAGGAAAATAAGGCTTGCAATTTTTTCTCAATTGTGCTTTATGGTTTTTATTGACTTTTTTTTCCCCCAGTTTGTTTCTATAAAAAAAATTATACTGCAATATTGACAGACAATACAGAAAAGCTTTGAAAATCCTTATTTTCTGTTAGTGGTACTATAAATTTAACATTGTGAGGGTTTTTTTGTCTGTTTTATGACAACTTTCAAGTAGCACTTCAGAGTTCATATTTTCAAGGCTGATTCAGACAAATGCATCTTAACAAATTTTATAAATCATTACTTTGTTTGTTTAACCTCCAGACGTATCCCCACATTTTCATTGCAAAAGGCATTAGATCATTCTTGGGGCAAATACAGATGTTATTGGGACTGGTTTACCATAACAGATTGCTTTGTAGTTTTTGAGAGTTGCTATGCAACAATAGGGGATCACAGTGCAGTTAAAACCCCTGATTTTTAAAGTCCTGGGTGAAATATGGAGCATTTTCATAGATCTCTTGAATTGCCACCAAATGCCTGAGCCAATAGGTGAGGAATTTGTCTGAATTTGTAAGACTCCAGGGTCAACCAGCCCATCTTTGCTGGTTTTAATGAACAGGATGAGCACAGCAATGAAGCTTTTCCAGCTTTACATTTGCTCTGTAGTATTTGTTATATCTACGTGTACATTTCACAGGCAGAATCAATGTGGAAAAACACTTTTTAATTAATTTTTTACATATTAAATAGCAATCCTGCATTGTTAAAACTTTGGGAAAAGATTAGGCTGCTTTCCTTTTGTTTCTATTTTGGCTGCAGATTAAAAGGTAAAGGATGTCTTATAATTTCCAACAAGTTTACTGGGAGAGTCTTTTTGGGCTATATTGTTTAGCAGCATTTAAATACTGTTAGGAATTGGTGAGATACCTTTTTTTTAAAAAAAAATTAAAAATATTTTTTTTTTTTAAGAGTGGCATTTTCAGTCTCACCAAAAGCTTCTCGGCATCTTAAAATGTAAATTGCAGAGAAGCAACACAAAGGATAAAGAGAAGATTTTGAAGGCAATCACAGTGATCACTTAATTCAGTCTCTGCATATCCACTTGGCATAAGGTAATTAGAGTGCCACACTGCTGTAAAGACAGAAAGCTTAGGCTACCATTCTGACTCACCCAGACGATAATACATGATTAGAAGTCAGTGACAGATCACAACTGCTGAATGACCCACCAAGGTCTTATCAAGGGCAAATCGCATAATTAGCATGCACTTGGCTGGCAGAGGAGTACAGTGCTATTGTTCTGGCACAATCAAATTAGCCCAGCCAATGGGGTCACTGTTCCATGACCTCAAAGACATTTCGGGGTTTATTTTTCTACCAATGGAAACATAACAAAAAAGGGAAAAAAAAAAAAAAAGAAAAGCTGAACCCCCCCCAGCCTGCTTTAAAGTGAGCCGAAGTTGCTGCAGACACTGCAAATGCCCATCACAAATGGATTTTTGGAACACACTCTGCCAAATCCTTAGTTCATCATGTATGGAATAAAGGAGTCTGCTAATGCAGTCTGACCCTGGGGGACACACATGTAATGGAGCCACTTTGACAGAAATCCGAGCATCCAGCCAGGCCTGGAACTCATTTATCCTGGATGCGGCCGCAGCACCGCGCACGTGACGGGGGAGGGGGAGCCTTCATGCAAACACAAAATCTTCTCTTCATTATGATAATTAGCACAATTATCTTGATTTGCTCATTTTATCTGTATTTTCCCTAAGGTTTGGCCATTTTATTTTTGTCTCTCTGCTGTTCCTCCTGAGCAGGGCTCTCAGTGAGAGCAGGAGTGGTTGGGCTGGCAGCCACCAAGACTTCAGGCGTGTCCTCCCTGGAATGCCGTGGCACAATCCTGAGTGTAAATTCCCTAAAACACACAAAGAGGTTCCCTGTCTCCCCCTGGAAGAGCTCTCCTGGCTTTCCAGTGCTCACTGGGCTGGTGAGGAAGTGCAACCTTCTCTCCTGGCAGCACAGTTCTCCAAAGCAGTCAGAACCATAAGCTCTTATTTCTTACTTAGATTTGGAATTGTTGGTATAAATGTGCTTTTCCCCCTTTGTTCTCAGAAGAGAAATAAGGTTTTGAATTGATCTGCACCCTTGTTAATATGCATGGGATAGAGGAAAGCCATTGGAACTTTTAGGAAAAGTGAGAACATGGCCTTTATTTGTATTCTCTTCCATTGCACTGCACGTATTTGGGCTGCGTACCCAACCTCTCCTGGATAATTGGATCAAAAAGGTCTATAATGAATTGTCTGTCATGTCTGGGCCTCCATCACCACTTCTCTTTACTACTGGGTTTTTTAAGGCAGGGTTAAGTTAACTCAAGATAGCAACTCTAAAATGTTTATATTTCATGAATTTAAAGATGGGCCTTTGCGTTCAGTCGAAAGGGAAATGAAACATAGCATTCAGATTTCTTTTCATTCCAGTCTTTTGCAGATGGGAGAGTTGTTACATAGGGTATTTGAGCACAACAGGCTCCCTTCAGCCTTCCTCCTGGTTAATACTGCATCATTGCAAACACTGCTTGTGACATCACAAAAAGCAGGAATGATGTCACAAATGGAGAACTGACCCTGTAGCTTTGGACACAGGAAGAGGTTGCAGAGATGGGATCTGGTGACTTTTTTCCTGTTATAATTAGTCTTTGTGGAGAGAGAAAAGTAATAAGTACTGAACTGATGCCTGCTCAAATAATATATTTCCAGTGTTTTACTGGGCATGAAATTTCACCTTTGAGCCAATTAAAAAATGCCAGCTATAACTTGGCTTTGAATGGGCTGGGGCTTTATGCTGCTGGGGCTGCCTTGCTTGTAGCCTTGTGGAAGAGCTTTGTGATCCTTGTCTGTTCCCAAATATATTTTTATAGACAAACTAAGGTTCTTTACCAAGTTATGGTTTGAGGATGAAATAGGAGAGTTTACTAGAGAAGGGAATTCAAATTACACTGAGTGATTCAGGGTCTTCCCTAAGAATTAATTCTGACAATACCTTCCATTTATTGTAAATACCTCGGCTGAGGCTGCGGAGTCTGTGCCATTGAAACTTTTCCTTGGCTGGCAGAAAGCTTATTTCTAAAGGTCTCGTTGATTGTGCAAACACAGGAACATTTTCTTTCCTTGAGAATTAATATTGACTGTGTATAGAGCGCCGGCAGTACTCCATCCAGCCACCAAATCATATAAACATATATAATTACTCTGAAAATCTAATCTATTCCTGGATACTTAGGCCATGTGAGAACTTTTGTTTCCCTGCATAAAATGATAAATTATATACAAAGAAGCAATTATGGTTGTTCTTGAATCCGAGAGAGATGGAAATTTACACTTTGTAAATATGGACCTGCTTTTCCTAAAAGGCATTTATTTCTGCAGTTTGGTAGAGATGTGTGTTTGTATCTGGATGGATGTCAGTGTGGGGATGTTTACCTGTCTGTGTAGGAATAAAATGAAAAACTGTGCCTTTGTATACCCTGCCTGTGTAGTTGTATGTGTGAGCATGTAATAATTCATAGTCCCATAAGCTCTTGGTGGACATTGCTGCCTCAGTCACTCAGCCCCCACCATGAAAGTCCCCTAACAAACAGGATTAAAATTCACTCCTTTCAAGCATCCCAGGCATTTATTCCTTCCTTTTCATTGAGCTACATTTGTCTGATTTAACAAGATAAGATTTGAGTGCTGATGCAGCCCGTTGTTAATGCAGCAGCCGCATCCGCCATACCATCGACACTGTGCATCAGAGGGATGCATAAATCAGGTATTCAAAAAAAATTAGATATGCAGCACACCAGTTTTATAGTCCCAGCCTCAGAAATTGAAATGGCCCAGATTAATGTATTATATCTTACACACTGTCCGAGTGAATCAACTTTAATATATTGAACAGATTCGCAGAACAGGACTTTGTTATCTAAGGAGCACTCGGAAGAAGGAATTGACCTGAGGATTTGATTTGGTTCAGGTAGTTCATGTTGTACAGCAGCATTTGAATAGTTTCACATAAAAATAAAATTTGTATCAGAAATATTTCACATCGTTCTGGGCTCGTTCGTATTGAGGCTCTGCAGCGGGGCAATATTACAGAAACAATGTCCAGCAAAAAGATGATTTTAACCTTTGCTTCAGACATGTCAAAACAATATAATGTAATTTTAATGCAAACTGCTGCTTCGTGGCAGAGGCGCCTCCACACACTGACTTGAACTAGTTTAGGTTTATGCAGAAAATGAAAAGCCCATTGAATTTCATAGAGAATGGAAATGCCGCAATTTACACTGGGGCTGCGTTCTGTTGGAAGCCGTGCAGGGACAGGGTCTGCCTGTATCTCTGTTGATAACCCATAAAACAACTTTACCTGCACAGTCAAGGGCAGATGAACGCTAACCTGGGTGGGGGGGGCCCTTTGGTTGTGAATTACCAGTGCCATTAGGGCAGAGTGGGGGTGGCTGTTTGCTTGTTGAAAATAAAACAAAAAAAACTGACAGAGCAAGAGAGGCATAACAAGATATCTGAGGTGTGTGTCGAAGGGTTGTAGAGCACCTTTGCAGAGGTGTTTATCCCATTTATTCCTTCCTCTGAATTACCTAGTTCCTGGGTCATTTACCCATAGTTAACCACAGCTGTATTTTTGGATGAGTGGTTTGGTAGTTCCTCTCAGTTCTGTACAAAGCCAGACTGGATTTACTGGGTAGGGAGTCACCTTGTGCTGGGATGTGAGGGAGGAGCTGTCTGGGTACAGCCACCCCTTTCCATGTGGGAATGTCTAAAGGCAAAGGATAACTCGACACTTGCCCTGTAATTGTGCAGTGCTAATCAGCACTGAGAAGAAATGCCATATTGAGTGTTTGTCTTAAAAGAATCTGCCTGGTGCCCTTTGGTGTCTGTGTTCCTGGAGGTGCAGAAGATGCTGAATGGGATTTGGAAATTCCCAGGCATCTCACTGTACTGGAAATCAGTGTGAGTCCTGTGCCTCTCAGGCATCCAGTGCCTCTAAAATATGGCCAGGGAGGACTGGAGTCTTTTAAGGCTGCCCTTTTAGAGCATTTTTATGTCAACCTATTTGTGCTGTTTATAAGACAGATGTTTAAAGAGATGAGGGTGGACTGGGGCTGATGTGATGTCATTATGGGATAGCATAGACTGTCGGGACCATCCTGCAGGATTGTACCAGGAGCTGAAGGTGGTGTTGATTTATCCCACAGGAAAGCAGTTAACAGCACAGGGAGAAGCCAATCCTTGCCAGGGCTTTTGGGAACAGGGATCACACAAATGCAGTGCTACAGGGACCAGGACTATAAGAGGAGCTGGTGGAGGTGGGTGGGTGTTTTTTCAGTCGTTTGAGACTCTCTGAGGCCACTCTGGGCACTGGACAACTTTCTTGTTTTTAGCTTTGTCCAGAAGATACAATCCAGCCTGAGTGAATTTCCCAGTCCTTAGTTTATTTTATTTTCCATAGCAAATGTTGTAATTCACAGTAATGTAATGGAAAGTAAATTGTAGTAAGTGCATTGCCTTTTTGCCTTTTGTATCTTGAAAGCAGAATAATAGCAAATTAGAGTAGGTTCATATTATTTTTCAACATGCAACATCCCCCTGCCACCCTCATGCCTGCCCCAGCCACTTTGTATGACTTACTGGTCTTGCTTCAAAGAAAGACTGATAAGGCCTGGTCCAACTTTGTCTGTCTACACTGATATAAATAAGAGAGATTATTATCAAATTACCATTTATTGTGGGCTGCTGGAAAGTGTAATTTTTCAAGAAAACCTCAGGGTCAATCAGGCTTGAAGGAAAATCTTGGTTTCTCAACAAATTCACCATCCTCTTGTATATAAATAATCACCTGTAATTAATGTTAAAGATAGACAGAAATCCAAAGGAAAAATGTAATTTTAAGGTATGCTTATGCTTAACTGTGAAGATCTGGCTCTGTTGCTCAGTGCTGTTCTTGAGTGAGACAACCCTGTGCAAATCAGTGATTTTCATCAAATGATCTAAATGTACTCAGATTGTTTGGTGAGCAGGGAGGACTTTAACAGATCCTTGCTGAGCTCACAGCTGAGTTGCCCTGGCCTTTGTTAGCTCTCTGGCCTACCAAGAGTAGCTCTCTTTAAGACTTTTCTTCTTTTTGCTTAATTCATAAATTTTTCCCCACTACAAAAATCAGATCTCATCAAGTTTACAAACTTGTTATAAACTTGTAAATCGGTATGAGCAGGAATATCCGACAGGATTCGTGCCACTGTTCAAGTGCCCAGACAATTATGGGAACATTTTAAACCCAAGTTATTCCAATGCATTAAATAGAACTGTTTAATGCTGCAGAGTCTGTGTCTTCCATCTGTTCCATCAATTAAACACTACATTGATCTATGGAGTTATTAAGCATCAGCCAAAGTTCCAAAGAGATCTGCTTTGCCACCAGTGGAAGTCCTATGTTTAGTAGGAACAATACTATCATTTCTTTTACAGACCCCCCAAGTCCATTTTTTTTTTTTCAGATTTCTATAAAATTTCTTTTGTTACCACGTTAGATTTGAGTGTTGGGATTCCTTCAGTTATTAGAAGATCTTGCCCAGATGATGGTTGTTAGGGAGAGAGGTTAATTCTGTCTGAGAGGGTTCTTATTTTGGCATTTCTGGCTCAGCCTTGAGGTGCTGCTGGTTATGTTGCACACAGAGGTAGCCCCTGAGTTTTTTAACCATAATCCACTGGAACCTTGTTTATCCACTTATGGAAAGGCAGAAAATGTAGGCAAGGGGTGAATGATGTTCTTGCAGATGGGCTTTGCTCACTGATGGATAACATCCTTCCATCGAGATGGTGCTCCTGACTAAACTCACTTTACTTCCAAATTGGGAATGCTGCAGCTAATCAGACTGATGAGTAAGGCAAACATGGTTAAGAGACACAACAAAAGGGAGAGAGTTGTGTCTTTTGACAAAGTTAGAGGTGGCAGCAGTTTGCCACTGTCCATTTTGCTCTCTAGGGCACTTGTCAGGGCAGATCCATCTCTGGGGTTTTGGAGACCACAGGGAGTTATGCCAATGGACAGATCCCTGGCTGGGGGTAACACAGCACTTATTGGTGCTGGCATGGTCCTAGAAATTTCCATTTGACCTAGTCTTGATCTCTTTATAGCACACTGGAGTTTAACTCTGTGACTTTCATCCCAGACCCTGTTTTCTGTTTTTTCCCAGGGCTGGGGAAGGGAAGGGATTGCTCCAAGCACAGGGAAAGGTGTGCTGATGGCAGTAGGGGAAGTGTCCCTCTCAGGGCTGTCAAACAGTGTGGGTGACAAGGTTATCTTTATTGGATCAGAAAGCAGAAGTCTCTTGACAAGAGAGAATCCCTGCCTTAAGAACTCCACAACAGGAAGAAGCAGCATCAGCACCAAATACCCCTTTTCAAGGTGTAATGAGTAAGTCGTCCCTTATTAAACACCTTTGCAAGTTGAGGGTCCTTAAGTTCAGGATTAACTTGTCCTGAGGCACACTTTGATCTTGGCTGGGTGTTTGTGCCTGAGACACACAGAAGATGGCACAAAATGGCTCTGTAGGTCAATCTTTCCAAGGCACACCGTGCCTATGCCCTTCCTTGTAGACTCCACTAGCAAAGCTGGGGAGTTTTGTGCAAAATTAGCTCCTCCCCCTGTGGCTTTCTGGAATCTCCTTCTCCCTTGGAACAAGCTGTATGTGTGAGTGCATAGAGAACAACCCCAAATCCCAGTCTCTCACACTCCCTGTCACACTTGGGATTTGGACTTAACTCACTCTGACTGGGGGACAGCAACAGGAGCAAAAACTGAGTACTGAGATCATGGCAGGTTGAAAAGTTCCCCATGGATCCCCCATTCCTGGTAACTGCTCAGCAGGACCTTGGCCTCCAAAGCTTGTCTGTGGGAGAAAAAATTTAAAGGAAGACACCAACACCTGCATTCCTGGAGGTGAAGGGAAAAGTGCGGTAATGCCAGGGCTGGAGGAGCTCATTTTGAAAAGAAACTAAGCAGTAACAGGTTAGAATTCAGCAATCATTTTCAAAATGCTGTTGAGAAACACATAAAAGAATAAAAATATTTTTATGTTATAGATTAAATATTTATCCATCCTGTGGTGTTTGAGGTATGCTGCAGTTCAGATGGTTCTAGGTTGGTGAATAAAGATGCTTGTACAGGTGTGTGCTCTTCATGACAGCAAAGCTGCACCTGAACTTTCCCCCAGGAGAGTCTGTGAACAAATGGCTGTGTCTGAGACACAACTGGCTGTTGGCAAGGCAGGCTCTTTTCCCAGGTCTTCCTCTTCCTTGAAGAAATAACCTTCCATTGCAGGGCTGCCCTATTTTTATACTCCCTTTTTTCCCCAGCAGTTTACATGTCTGTGTCATCCAAAATATTGCACTTGCCTTATGGGGCTATTTCTTTTATTTATTTTCTGGACTGGAGCAGGATTTCTGCATTTTTGCCTGCCTTCCTTCCCAGACATTATTTTGCTACTGGTTCCTTGAAACACCAGGATCTGCAGAACTGGAATGCAACTGCAGCTTGCTGTCAAACTTTAGTTGGATATAGTGCACAGTCTGAAATGTGTTATATAATAAAAAAATGTAAAATTCCTGTAATGCTGTCCTGTAACATTTTAACATTGACTTCAAAACAGGGAAGAAAAAAATCTAGGTGCACATTCCATTTCAGGCTTTAAACTTCTTCCCCTCCTTTGCAATTACATGTGAAATGAAATGAAATTGTGGAGTGATATTCTGAACCTAAGAGCTGGTGTAATTCATTCCATGCCCACTCTGTTGGGTTTTTTTAATCTGTACTTTTAATTTCATATGCAGAACTTTATCAGTCTATCTTTAAGAACATGTCTAGTGGAAAAATCCAAACCTCTTCCTTATCAAGTCTTACTTCTCAAGTTTTTGAAATGACATTTTAATAGAGGAGTTATTTCAATTAATCAATTTTTAAAAAGTAATAAGGGTGCCTGGAATGCATAGAATGTCAAAACATCTGGTTCTGAGATTTTTGCAGTGATTTCTGCAGCGCTTTTGAAGGATGGCAGCTAATGATATGAATCAGCAGCCCCAAAATATTCCCTGCTCAGATAGTAGAAACCTTCTTGAATTAGATTTTTTTTTTTTTTTTTTTTTTTTTTTTTTTTTTTTTTTTTTTTTTTTTTTTGCTGCAGGATTGAAGCTCAGATGGAAACTCATGGGCAGTGAAAAATAAATTATTGAGATTGAGCTAGCAAAATACAGCCATCTGTGTTGTGGCTGTGAAAGGTGGCCTGAAAAGTACTTTTATCAAGGTATCTTTTTTTGGGGCAGTTTACACTGGATCTGGTGGTGGTGGTCCAGAGGAGTCATTAAGATAAACTTTATACTGATTCAAAACTGAATGAGTTGGGAAGGAAAACAATACAAGCAGAAGAAGAGGGGTTTTTGCTGGAGGACAGGATTTTTTCAGGTTTCCAGCAAATGTAGTTAGGTTGGTGACATTCTTACTGAGGTGCACAAGCTGATCAGATGAGTGTTCCTGCAGAGAATCCTTCCCCAGCTGTCACTCACCCTTCAAGTGAGATGAGGACAGGACATTTGATAAAGTTGGAAAGAAGAGAGGGAGGAAATCCTGTTACAACTTCCAGCTATGCCTTTGGGGAAAGCACTGTTCATTATTTCCTGATGCTTTTTAGGATTTTCCATCATGTCATTCACCTCTTTGTGGATAAATATTTCAGTGTGTATTCTCCAGTGGCTGTGTCTTCCAGATATCAACTTTTCTTCTGGCAACTTGGGGAGATTTTATGTCTTATTTAAGAAAGGCTCTGCCCCCCTCCCTGCTCCAGGTGTTTATGGGAGCACCTGGCTTTAGGGAACCTCAATAGTGCTTTCAGAGAGTGAGCTACTTTGTTGTGCTTATTTTTTATTATTTATAGTCTCATCAAAGGATAGTTTATAATAAGGGGGGTAAAGTTCAACTCTCTGTGATTTAGGTAATTTACAGATTTATTTAGCATCACAGTAAATTGGATTGCTTCTGGCTTTCTTAGAGAGTAGTGAGTTTGTAGATCAGAAAGTTTGCAGTTTGCTTCTCCAAGGGATGTTATACACAAAGTGTTAACCCTTGATGAAGTGAAGGATCTGTGATGGTAATTTCCTGGGACCATTTTTCAGGAGGAGGCTTGTTGTGCTGCAGCATGTGATTTATTTACAATTGATCAGCTTTAGATGTATGGTTTAAATTGCTACCAGTGTGTTATTCTATGTGCTACTATTCCTTGTGCTTTATTCCCTTTGTGTCTGGAACAAGAGGTGGAAATGGGATACCAACCATGTCTATGTGGAGATAAACATCTTGTGCCTGTTCCTCCTTCCTCATAACCCTTCCTCATCTTCTCTCCTGTGATGGTCTGACCCCCACCTGCTCCTTCTGCAGGGCCCAGGCCTATCCTGTGCTCCTCTGCTCCTGGCCAAAGGATGTTTGATGGTTTTATTCCCAAGTTATGGCTCTGGGCAGGCGGGAGATACTTATGGCAGCTTTGGTGGTCACAGCCACCTAAATCTGAAGATGTTTCTCCAGCCCATGAAAACCTTCTCCTGCTCTGCATTTGGTGCTGATACTGCTGTGCTCTCTACAGGAGTGACAGGTGTCCTTTTGAGTGTAAACATCCCTCAAAATGCTTTACCAAATTGTTGAGGATGTACTGAGGAACAAATTAGAACAAGTTGTATAGCTGGTTGTAACTAAACAAAGTCCATAGATTTCCTTTCCAGAAGACTTGAACAAACAGCATAGTATTCCACAGCAGGAGAATATTTTCCAGACTTGAAGCTAAGGTATGAGTGGAAGCAAAAAATAATGGTGACGTGTTCAGGAAAATCAAGATTTTTACTTACACAGAATATGGTCAAAAATATACAAACACCATCAATGCATTTGCCAGTGATGGGGGGTTGGTGTGAGTAAAGTGAATAGTTCAGATCTTGCTATTTGCATGTCCTGTCACTTTATGTTCAGAGATTTTGGTAGTAAATCAAGTTGCAGGCAAGTTTTCATATAAATGGAAATTCGGCCATGGTAGCCTTGCAGTGACTCTGAAAAGTGAAGTTTTTAATATAATGCTTTCCTAATGAACATTTTAAACCAAAGAGGTTTTGTGCATGAATTTTAAAGTTTCATTGAGGGACAGCCATATACTTAATACACTTGGTCTGGCTGAGATGGGTAATAATAATTTTTAAACCCATAAGTGGTTGAAATGTCAAGTTTATGGCTAATATGGACTGTAAGAGTTTTCTGTCAAGTGTTAATGATAAACCCACTGCCTGTAAAAACTACAAAAGGACAGTGCCTCTTTAACAGGGACTACTGTTTGTGCTCCATGGAGCTTTGCAGTATTAGTAAAGCAGCATGAAAGAGTTGATTTTCATTTTATGTTGTGCTTGTGAGGCATTAACATGATGTTCTAACACTTGTAAATGAATACAGCTCTTGCCTAATCTGTCATTTTAATGCCTTATAGATTTTATTTCACTCTGTGTTGTACCAGATTCTCAATAATAATAATCAACTGCTTTGTTGTTCTCTTGCAGAAATTAAATTTCTGTAGTGAGTGTGCAACTAATAAAAGATGTTGCTTGAGGAAACAAAAAATAAATATGATGAATCATAAAAGTTGTATGTAGGGGGTTGCTCATATATGAAAGACAATTACTGAAGCAGTGGTAAATTCATCTGATTCTCATATTGTCAACATCTTAATAACTCTCACAAAGGGTTTGCTGGAGCAGCTTTGTCTGTGTTGCTGTCTGTAATCAGCACCGTGACCCCCATGGACACTGATGTGGGGGAGCCTGGTACAGGAATACATTTAGTGTTTTAAAAGGGTTCTGACATTCCCCTGCTGTGCTCTTGCTGCAGCTGAGAAACTGCTGCTAAAGCAGCTCTGCCACCTGTGTAAGGCCAGCCCTTTGTGCCCTGGTTATCTGTGGGGTGCAGCACCACAGGGGGACGTCCAGGAGCTGGGAGAGAGGAGCTGTCCTTGGTGTGTTGGTCAAACTGACCCTAACAGAGTGAAGGGAGCCTTGTTTGCCACAAATGTCTGACTGACAGCCCTGCCTGGATAAGTACAAGCTTCTAAATGTGCCTTCTGAGAATGTTAAATACAGGTTAGGCTTTGGCTCCACTCCTGGGAAAGCACAGAGAAAGAAAAGTAGGAGAAAAAAGTTTTTGTATAAACTCCTGTCTTTGAGGTGCTCCTTTTGGATTCTGTTGGGGTCTCCTTGCTCTTTAGGCAGCGTGGTTCAGTACAAAATAGTCTGTGACTGTAGGTGGGTGTATGGGTCAGGTTTGGGATTGAAGCACCTGCAATATCAGCTCACTGATACCCACTGGTTTCTCTTGAGGGATTGCAAGCACAGGTGACAGGTAACCAATACCATCACTTGATCCCTTAAACCCCTTCTTCCCTAAGGGAGGTGGCTGTGACCAGGGCACCTGTGTGATGGGCCTGTAAAAGCAAAACTTGCTGTCTGGTGTTGTCTGCTCTCAGTGCACCCTCCACTCTTGGCTTCTGCTTGACAATGTGGCTGCTAATTTCCCCTTCCAGTAGTCAGAGTGTTGTAATTCCTTCTGTTTGATGGGATACATGCAAAAGGATACACACAATCTTCTAGAGGAGAGCAGGAAAGTTGATAAGGGTGTTTAAGGCTCAATTCCTAAAACAATTTTGCATCCAACCATTCCCATTAGGCATCAGAATGAAATAACAGAAGTTCCCAAACAGCTCAGTTTCATTTTAGTAGGAACCACAGGATACCCAGCAGTTCTTGAAGCTGTTGTTTTTTTTCCCCAAAAGGAACTTGAGCTCCCCTAAATAATCAGCAACTGCTGAGGAGTATGGAGTATCAGCTTTGGTCTCAGCTGTGATCCTGCAGCAAGGAGGGGCATAGGCAGGAATCATTTCAAGAGGGTTTATATGGCTACTGCCAATTCCTTATTTGGTCCTGAATCCAGAGCTGGTGACAATGATGGGGCTGCATGGGAACAGAACTTCTCCTGTCCTCTAACACAGTGTGGACCTGGAAGAAAACCTGGATGCCATCTTCTCTCCGTCTGTATTTAGTGATGATGTTAAATTTGGATACAAGCAGAGAAATAGTTGACAGAAAAGACTTTTTTTTTGTTCACTGCTAACTGGCCCTTGATGGCTTTACATTTATTTTTGTTGGCACAGACCTGGTGCTGCCTGTGGGGCTGCCTGCCAAAGGCCAGGTGGAGGTGAGAGCACCTGTAGGAAGAAAAGCAGTGTTGAAAAACGTGGAACACCCCAGAACACCCCTGCTTCATAAAATCAGATCTTTCAGGGTCCCTTAAATCCAACATCTGGCCTAAAGCAAGCTCATCCTTTAGCCCAGACCAGCTTGCTCAGAGGTTTTGTCCAGAGGGGTCTTGAAGCTCCAAGGCTGAGCCTGCACAGCCTCTTTCAATGCCAGGATTGGAATGCCTTGGGCCCCTAATGGAAACTCTGATCTTGGCCACTTGGGTGGGTTTGGCTGAAACAGTGGCTCTAAAATCAGGTGCTGGCTCTTGAGACAGAGCTCTGTGGGCCAGCAACCCCTTTGGTGGCATCTGAGCTTTGCCTTGAACTTGCTGAGTGCCTTCCAACAAGTCACTGTTACCCCTCTGTCTCAATTTCTCCAGTTATAAAATGGGGATAATAATCCTTACCTACCCTACAGGGTGTTGTGAGGATTAATTAGTTGTTGGTACAGCATGTGAAAGATGTAAATAGCCACATAAATGCTGGAGATTATCATTATAATGAGAACCACACAGCACTGGAAGACAAGAAATGGTCTCCAAATAGGCTGCATGTGCCATTGTGACCCCCCAAGAGCAGCTTCTGGGGTTTGTTTGAAACTCCAGCAGGCACCAGGCTTCCAAATCCAGAGTTTGATGCTCTGCTGTAGCATTGAACATTTCTTTTTCTCTTGCCAGTTATTTTTTTTTTATAGTCAGTGCAAGTTAGAACAACAGTCCCAGGTAAACATATGTAGTGGTCCTGCTTGAATAAGCACTTGCTTTGATGGTGTTTACATTAAATGTATAAGGATCATTAGGAGGACAAGGTGACACAGTCAGGTTTTCTGATGGCCTACAGGCACTTCCCCACTGACACCTGGGTTTGAATTCCAATTGGAGACTACCCAAATTATTGTAGAAGTGAGAAATTTGTCCTCTTGAAACTCAGATTTACCATCCAGATGTCTACTATAGTAATCCATACTTTGGCAGCACTTCATTGAATTATATTGTGTAATTTAGGATATAATCTCAACCCCCAAACCCACGAGGAGGACTTGTCAGGGCTGCTGTGACACACCAGTCACTGTGCCACCAGCCAGGGCTGCACTGAGTGATCTCAGCAAGTCCAGGAGCCAAGCACCATCGCTGGGAATGTTAAAATGCCCACCCAAGAGTAAAAATTCTGTCTTTGTAACTCTTTGTACAAAGTAGGACTCTCACCATTGTCATCGAAGTCACTGGGTCAGATCTGATTTCTTTTTTTCCCCCTGTATGAAATGGAAAAAAAAAAATGCTGTTCATAGATTTCTGTTTAATAGTGTTTGCCAGACAAAGTAGAATTTTCACAGCACAAGTTCTATAGCTCGAGAGTCCTATTCACTCAGCATTTATTTTATAGGTCTTTTATCCACCCTTTCTGGCTTAAAAAAAAAAAAAGAAAAACAGAGAATTTACCCACTTAAAATAAGCTTTGCACCAAAACTGTCTTCTGGGGATTTTTTTGTAGTGTTAATGAAATCTCAAGAAGACATTAATAATGATCTTCAGGCACAGAACTCATAAAATTAATATTAACAGCTAAAAAAGGAGATGTATTTCCCACTCCATCAGAAAATATATACACTTCCCTTTCCATAAATATGGCTTCTCTCAGGAAATATTTTCCAGTGACGTGGGCTGCAGTTGTGTGAGCGTGGCAGTGGGAGCTGAGGCTGATGTGTCCTGGTGCTGCATTCAAGGCTGGATTTGGCTGCAGCTCTGGGCCCCTCGCTCCCCTCCCTGTCAGGATTCCCTGTGCTTGGGCAGTTCTGTGCACAGAACATCAGGCAGGTGCTGTGAGGTGTGGGGATGGTTATTCCTGTGAAGGTTCTGGAGGAGGAGCAGTTGGATTCCTGGGGAGCAGTGGGGGAAGTTTTGCTGTAGTAAGAGTTGTTTGTACAAGTGTGCAATGCCTGGATATCTGCACAGCCAACCAGGACACTGTAAGGATGTTGGTTTTCCGTGGTTTTTACAATCTTTTTTTATTCAACTATAGATTAACAAGGAAATGCAGAGTAAATCCAACCCAGCTTTGAAATTCCTGGTGTGAAACCATTTTATGCAAGTTCAGACCAAGTCAAGACTTAAAATACTTTGGTTTCTTGTTCACCTACTGATCTGAGTAGATTTTAATGCATATTCCCTCTGACAAGTATCAGTGCACTTCGGAATCACAAGCCAGCCCAGATGGTGTGGAGTTATGAGGTCACTTTGGCAGGAAATGTTCCTGCCATTGACAACCCATCCATCTACAGCTCACAAGGCCAGGGAATACAGTGCTGGAAGGTGCCTGTTTAAAGGGGATGGTGGCAGAAAAAAGCACTGAGAGACTTTTTCCAGCTCACCCATAGCTGGGCTAGAAGTTGTTGTCATAATCTAGTTAACACAAAAAAATCTTCAAGGAAAAGGAAGGTTGCTGTGGGGATGCTGATAAATCTGTGCCTGATAAAATGTGTTTTATTTTAGCATTATTTGTTTATTTTGCTCTTATATGTGCTTTCTAGCCACATAAATGTCCAATGTTTTTAATTTAGCTGAGTGGTTAGCAGGGGTATCTTGTGGCAGGAAGTCCTGTAGTCTATTTTTTCACTGTAAAAAAAGAAAAAAGCCATGTTTTGAATTTGCTACTGTCTGATTGAATTAATTACATAATTAACTTCTTGAACAAAACAGATGAAAAGTTTATTTTTCTGCTGCTTTTACGTGGCTTTGCCATGACTTAGCAGCACAGGAGAATTATACCCAGCCAGGGCTCAGCTTTATGTGGTTCAGCACAGAGATCATGTTATCCTTCTGCTGCCATTCCTGCCTGCAAACACTTTGGCATTCCTGTGAAAAAGTTGAGTTTTGCAGCATTTGGAGTTTGTATTTAAAAAGAACCACCTCTCAAATGTGATTCTGGCTGGGGATTATTATCTTGATATGTTGCTAATTCCTGAATAATGATGTGTTTGGGGACTTTTGGTGAAGGATGTGGAGGAAGATGATTGAAGGCACTTGCAGGTGGAAGTCACAGATTCCTCTTGGATGGTGACAGTTTCCAAGCTCTGTATGGCAGATTTTTCTCTGGCCTAATATGTAGTTTATCATATTTCTCTCACTTTTTATGACTGATTTATCATTGCTTTGAGTTCTTTTTCTGAGAATGCTCCCAGCACCCAGCAATGAATAAATGCAAATGGTTTTTTATGGTGTGTGGAAAATGACTCAGTATTTTCTTTAATTCATTACAGTGATGAGAGTATTTCTGGAGTGTACAAATGTTTTTTCAAAACATTTTTTGAGGGTGTAAAAATCATTCAGTTGGTCACTGAGTTGCTCTTAAAGGAGTTTGAGCATCATTTTCAGTGGGACTCATGGAACCTGAGGTGCATGTTGCAGCTGGGTGAATTTGGGGTCTTGCATGGTTTTCTGCAGGTTTTTGGTTGGTGGTTGTTTCAGGGTTTTTTCCTTTATGGGGGACATGACCCAAAATTTAAAACAAAACTGGTGGGAGGCATGCAAACCTACTGGCATATCTGTTGAAACTAGAAAGAAAAATGCTTCTTCAGACCCTTGTGAAGCAATATTGCTTAATTAACCCTACTTAAGCCCTACCTTGTGAAAAGGTTAATGGGATTTTTAATGACCTTGAGTGGTCAAGGCCTCAATTTTACATTTCTTCTGAAAGAAAATGGAAAATAGAACAAGAAAGCTGTTCAAACTTCTGTGAATCTGGGAAAAAAAAAGCTGGTTTACAGTAACAGTTCAGGTCATTTCCCCATTCCTTACCTTGGGCATCAGGTGGGTGTTTGATGCAGCTGGGTGTGGGTTGGGTGGAGATGCTCTGCAGGGAAAGAGCTGAACACAGAAACTTGGCAGAGGCAGAACATTATCCCCTCACCCTCAGAGAACATTGAGAGTCCTACTGACAAGGGATCATTGCACTGATACAAAAACCAGGTTCTCCCTTACAAGAATGCCCATAATTAGTTTAATTTTTGCTGGTTTTCAGTAAGCCATGTCAGGTCATTTTCAGACATTTGCTTGCAAAGGCACTTGAGCTGCAGTTTGACTGTGGGTACACATCTCTGGGTGTTTCTAGGAAAGAGCAGAGGTTGTGGAATATTCCATGAATTAGGAGAGCTGTGGTAGCACGGTGCTGTTAGTCTTTGTGAGCTGGCCTCCAGAGGGTGATACAGATGTTCTGCCTGGTAGAAAACATACACACATACTAATGAGTGCATTGTAAGAGTTAATTAATGAGAGAGATATTGCTTGTGAACAGTCAATACAGCCATGCATTCATCCAGAGGGTCAGAAATGTGCTTTCTTTGAATTTATCTAACGTGGTATGCAGCGAAGCACTTGGGGTGCTGCAGATGAAGCTATTAATTGCATTAAAAACTGGCCATAATTAGGTTTGGAATGTAACTGTAATCTCTGGGATCAATGGTTCCTGACACCTGTCAAGTGGCAGGAGGGTAAAACCTTTTATAACCCTGATGAACACGTGCCTGTGTCACATCCTTATCACACAGAGCAGTGAACTTTAAAGGTTGGAGGGTGGAATGAGCTGCTGTTAAATCCAAACTCCCTGGAATGACCTGTTTTCCTCCTGTGGCCGTGTTCAGAGTGATGTGATTGTTTGGCATTCCTCTGAAACCAGGGAACTTGAGTTTGGCATGATGCTTCACATACCTGCACATCCACAATTCCTGTAAAATATGTGTATGCTGCCTCTGTACAGAGAGACACTGTGACCCAAGACTTGATTAAATCAAAAGGGGCATTTAAAAATTGCTGAACTTAAACCATGTGTCACTTCCATCTAATTTGTGGGAAGCTGTTAAATAAGTCTTCCTGTCTCCCCCAAAAACACCCCAAGGATCTGTTCTCTAATGCACTGTTCTGTATAAACAAGTATAAATGTTTAAAAAGTAAAGAATACTAATCAAGAGATGGAAGACACGCACTGCTTAATAAATCTTGCCTTCAATTTATTTGTCTAGTATTACAAAGGCAGAGGAGATATCAATTAATATAGGCAAAGAGGACCCATAATTTATAATTAACTGGCAAGTGGGTTGTAACAAACAGCAGCACTGAATCTAATAGCCAGTAGAAAAATAACTGGTGTTGATTTGTCCCTCGGCAAATTAATAGAGTGCTTATCAATGACAGGGTTACATAAAACTGCTAAATAAATAATCATCAGTGAGTTAGAGTGAAGCAGATCTTTAACAAGCTTAATCTGAACCTCTTGACATCTGCAGACTATGAAGAGATTAAATGCTAAGAAAGAGAAGATGCACTATGCACATCATAAGCATGCTCAGGAGCTGGGCGACGTCGTGTTCTTGGGTAATGGGAAACAAGGAAACATTTTTATTGCAAAATTACAGTGAAAAATGGTTTTCATTATAATTAGACTGAAAATTATAAAAGGAATATCAAAGAAAGGCTGAATTGGAATTAACCAGATGAGAATGGCACTGCATTGCTAAGCAATGAAAACACATCAGTGGAGCTGCCTTTGATATATTTTTGGCTCAAGGTTTTTTCTTGGTTTTATTACTCACCTTTGTCCACTTCAGGTTTCTGTGTCACTTTTGCTGATATTCCCTGGTAGCTCACTTAAATCATCACAACAGCTGAGCAGTGCACCTGATTTTCAGAATGGCTCTTATTTATGAGCCTGGAGATATATATGTATATTTGGTGTAATTTCCAGACAGGTTTTACTTTTGCAAAGGCTTTTTGTGCAGTAAGTCCATGTATTAAGATCTCTCCAGCCCATGCCTAACAATAACAGGACCTAGTTTTGTCCTGGAAAGCTCAGAAGACTCAGCTAGAGCCATGCTGGGAAGTCTTAAAAGGCTTTGTCTCCAGGTGGAGATTCTGCAGGAGCAGAGGAGAGCCAAGGCTGTTTCCCACTGTGCTGGATGCTCAGGGATTGGAGATGCAATGCAGATCCCACAGGGTCACCAGTAGCTCCTTGCAAGGCTGCTGGTAATCAGTTCCTGGCTGTGTCCTTTGCAGATTTTTGGCATTAAGGAGAGGAAAGGGCTTTCCTCTGTAATCCACCTATGGATTAGCCTATAGTGTGAATTTCCTGGGAATTAATTCCTTGTAATTTTCCCTTGAGACCTCTCTCCTTTTTCTGGTCCTGAGAAGAAAGAAATTTCCTGCAAGTGAGACTGCTGGTTTTTGGGACAGAAAGGGAATAAAGCAAAGCTCAGTAATTTCATCAGAAAGCCTTGTTGGCACTTGCAGAGGATTGCACATCTGGAGCAGAATGTGACCTGTGGTGAAGACCTGGTATTTTTTTATGTGGAAAAGCAGAGCTACCCTGATATGGGTGGGCAGCCTGTGGTGAAGAGCATCCTTTTGGGAGCTCACGGGTTCCCATCCATCCCTTCCAGTCCTCTCACCCTGAAGGAGGAGGGGCACTCCTGGGCTGTTCCTCCACATTGGAGGAAGTGTTTCAAAAAAGCTAATGAGGCCATGCAGGTACCAGAGAGGAGCCTGAATTACCTTGGGGGTGTTAGGAACAGGAGGTTTATTCCATGGTTTTCTGTCTTCGTGCTCAGGTAGGGATTTTTTTTGAGGAAAGTGGTGGTCACTGGAATTCAGTTGTAGATTTTCCCAGACCTCTCTATCCTATCATTGCTGGCAAAGAATTTTATTAGCAAAAGAAATGCTGTTTTAATATCCTGCTTCTCTTTTGCCCCTTTTCTAGACTTGTCCCTGTAGAGGCTGGGAAAGGGGAATTTTTAGGAGCTGAATGGAACAAAGTGAAATTTTTCTTGTGGGTGGCAGTGGGAGCTGCAATCATGAGAGAGAAACCTCATACCAATAATGCTGGTTTATTTTTGTGTTGCTCTCCCAATTTTTATTCAGAGACTGAGTCACCACTTGAAAAGATCAGACTAGAACCTCAATTTTCTTTTTCCTTAAATGAAGCCTTTCTCTGGTAAACCAATGCTGTCTGATACCATGCTGCAATAATTGATCAATATATTGATGTATCAGTGGGGTTTTGGTGTGCTTTAGGTTTGGTTTTGGGGTTTTTTTTTTGTTTGGTTTTTTTGTTTTGTTTTAATAAAGAGAACGTGGTAGCCTCACACACTGCTGTCAGCACGTTGGCAGGATGGCCATGTCTGAGGTGCTATCAGGGAGGTTACAGGGCATTCATCAAAATCAAGCTGATGCAAGCATGAATACTCCCCAGAATGAGACCTTTATACTGAAAAAATGCTGAAGGCTGAAAAGGGGCTAATTTATTTAAATTATCTGTATACATGTCAAGCCCCACAGTTACCAGAGGAAAGTGACAATCGTAAAAGAGAGCTTTTCTTAAATTTAACAACAAAAACCTAACAGAGGAAGTTATACCAAGAAAGCCTGAGCAACTGAGCAGATAATCATCTGTAGTGATGCAAATATACAAAAATACAGTTTTCTGCTATTAAGCTTTTAAATGTCAGTAAATGGCAGTTTAGTAGATCATTTGCTAATAATGATTACATTTCTCATTAAAATGTTTCCTTCATTATTCTTCAGGTAGAAATGTGTAATTCAACGATTGTTACATCAATTATACTTAAAAAGCTCATTAAAATACTGAAATATTATCTCTCATAGCCAGAGTACTTTAAGAGTACTGTACTAATTACAAACGGAATAAACTCTTGTAATATCACCATTTGAATTGATGCCTTATAAATTCTTAATGCAAAGCTAACATATAAAGTGTAAATCAAATATATAGATCCAATAAAACAAAACCTTTTTAATCTTGTTTTACCTTCAAAAGGATTCTGATTATTGTAATTAAATAATGCATGATATAATAAAGATCTAGAATGTGTGATTATTTCATTGGCAATTGAATATTGGTGCTTTTTATTTATGCAAGCGATTTATCACAGACAATATGCATCAAGCACTAAAATATTGATACAATTATACCTATCCTGCTGCACCAATAAAAAACCCCTGTGACATGGCTCTCTGCTGATGCTACAAGGATGGTTTGAAATCCTTGTTAAATTTTAATATTCTGATGTGCTGGGTTATGCTAATTCTGCTATAGAATAATATCTCCTGTTTTGCTTTTCTTCCTGTGGGGTTACAAATGCAGCTTCCCTTGGTGTGGCAGGCTCTGCTTGCAGCTCTGCTGGTCACTCCTAGGAAGGGACAGCAAAAGGCAGCTTTGAATTCCACTTTTCAGAGTTATGCTTGTGCTGTGAATACAACTCTACAATATTAATTTTGCTGCTGCCATCATATCCTGTTGTTCTTTCTCAAGTTTTGCAGAGGCTTCTGGCCCAAGTCTGGGGTTACTTGCTGAAGTGGTTGGGTTTAATAAGACTGGGTCCAAAGCACATGCACTCGGAGTTTCATCCCAATTTCTTAAGGCTGGCAGCGTGGTGTCAGGGTAAAATAGAAAAGGAACAATCAGCTCCTTTTGGTCAGAGCAGCAACCCTCCCAGGTCAGATGTAAATCATGAAATTGGGCAGAATCTCCAGATCTCTAATCTTATAAACCCGGTTACTTTCTCAAGCTGCTAAAAAGCTGTCCTTAATAGGCTGGCAATTATTTTGCCACTTTTATGCAAGTAAGCTGAGGTGCAGGGCACTAAAGGCTCTCTGGGCTTGTCCCTTGTCACTGAGTTGAAAGCAAATGTGTGTGTGACAGCCCACAAACGGCCCTGGGTGCCACCTCCACCTGCTGTTTCAGCCAAGCCAATGGCCACAGAGGATCTGTATTTCCCTGCACAGAACAACTCTGCAGAAATTTGTTCATGATTAACATGTCCCACCACTCCTGGACTCAAAGTAATTTTTTTGACGGACATCTTGAATCCATGACACATTTTACAGCACGAAGAATATTAGGTGGCTTAACCAAATACTTGTGCTTGTGCTGGCTTTCCAAAATGGCCTTGCAATATCACTGTGCTTCCAAGTGAGGAAAAAGAATTAGAAACCTCTGAATGAACAGTGATAAAGGTCAAAACCTAGCACCAAAACATAAGGATTGAATAACTCTGGGTGGAAGCCAGCCCTTTGCTGAGGGCCAGCTTTGGAAATGCTCAGGATTTTCAGATACCTAATCGTGACTCTCTCTTGATACAATTATAGAAACATAATTTACGTGTCTGATTCACCAAATTGATGAGCACAACCTGCAAAGTGTTGAACACTCATCTCTTTGTGTTTGCTGAAGAAAGAGAGCATTTAGTGACTTGCAGGATGAGAAGTTTTCTTTTTCCATAACTCACCATGAACTTCAGTTAGGATTTTATACTTTTGAATGAGAGAATTTTTCTTTTCTTTTTGTTAGATGTGCTTGTTTTTCCTCAGTTAGACACAGCCTGATCATCACAAATGACCCTGCTATGTCACATTTGTGAGCTCCTGTTTAGCTCAGATTAAAATCAAGCTCTCAGAACAAATAGTGACCAGTGACCAAAGGCTGGTATTTCAAGGCATCTACTGAGTTTAGACAAATATAACCAAAAATGGGTTAAGGGGAAAGTTTTAGCACTGTTTAAGATATAAAATTTAAAGCTTTCCTTGAATAAATAATGGAGGGGGAGCAAAGAGCTAGTTAATTAAGTAGTTGGCTTGCTAATTGATTTTTAAAAAATGCAGTAATTTGCAGGCATATGCTGGTGTTGGCTGTGCATTCCTCTCTGCCTCACCCCCAGCCCACAGGCAGGAACAGTGCAGGGATCACATAATCACAGGGCTGTCACAGGTCTGACAGAGCCTGAGCACCCACTGCTTCTAGCCACTTGCAATTTGCCAGCACTTTAAAGCCATTACCACATGTGCATATTTGCCTTGTGTATGGACACTCCTAGGAGTAAGAAAGTCCCCAGGAAAAAAGCCTCTTAATTTTTCTGAGAGTATTTTCATCCCTGGGTTCATAAACATGCCTTGTTTGAAATTCTTTGGCTTGGTGGTCTGAGTTGTCACTGCACTGGGGTCGATTGAGAGAAAGGACTTGATAAGACATAGCTTGGAATCATCTGTTTTAAAGAAATAAAAATTCTTGGGGCTTATTAGCCCTGAAAAATATATTAATGGTTTACCTGTTCCAGTAGCAGCCTGCACTGCAAATGTGCCCCTTAGAATATAGATACTTTTTCTCTATAAAAGTAGCTGATTTAGTCAGAAAGGTGACAGTTAAGGCTCGTTGCAGGGGAAATTTTTGCATCTTTGCAGAGTGACTTTTTTTTTGCTGTACTTTACCACAGTGGCTGTCCATCACAGTTGTTATGTATGCAGGCTGAGTGAGCCCGCGGGGGATCCTAGTTATTTACACTCTTTTTCAAGCTTCGAAGCTGTTATAATCATTCGCTGTCAACTTTGTGCTGACACTGAATTTTACTTTGTGTTTTTTATGCTCGGTTTGGGTCTAAAATACTGGCATCCATACCCTACACTGTAATTCTATGGGTGACTGAGTTGACCAGCAATATACAGTATTACTAACAGAGCTTTAGAAACCTGCTGCATATGGAGATTTCAGGATTTGTTGATTGTGGACAGTAAACAAAGTCCCCAGGCTTTATGCTTTTATCCTAGTGGTGGCCCTCAGGAATAAACTGTGTACGGCGTTTCATCTCATTGCATTTTCATCTTTACAAAAATGTAAATATTATTTTCCTTTCCTCCAAAGCTGCAAAGTTAGAGCAGGAAAACTTTTTCATTGCATTTTTTATTTTTGTGCTGGCTTGTTTTCTCCAGGCCTGTGTTGTAAGAAATGCATATTTCCCTGTGATCACCATATGTTTAGCATGAGGCTGCAGAGAGGAGTGGAGCTGGTAATGGGCTAATGCCTCGGCTCCAAATTGAAATAATGCCTTGTGTGAAACGTTGGGAATGAATTATCAGCCAAGAGCATGCATTGACAAATATATATAGAGGGGCTTTTACACCCTTTTAGGTTTAGAAAGGCAAATTTGCATGGCTGTGCTGAAGTGTCTGTGGTCTGCAGTGCACTGAGTGAACAAACTTCTTTGGCAGTGCACCAAACCTTTCCTTGGTGAGCCTTGGGTGGCATCACAGACTGATTCCTGCATGTTGGAAGGGTGGGATTTCCATGTCCAAGTTCCCGGCTCCAGTGTGAAATCCCAGGTGCTCAGGGCCCAGAGGGAGTGATCACACAAAACGATCCGACCCTGTTCTTAACTGGACTTGAAATAAAACTGGTCAAGGAGCTTGTGTGCTTGGTCAATGTAATAAAGTAGACAAATAATTACTGAGCAAATCAAACACACCTACACTTCAGATGATTTGAAATATTATCTATAATCGGGCACTTCTGTGCTAGGAGGAAAGGTTAATAAAGTAATTTAAAAAAGATTGTGTAGAGTATTACAGAAACAGAAGAGGACTGGTGATCATAATTGTTAATCTCCTGAAACACCAGTCCTCTACTGCACAAGGCATATATTTTAGTACAACTCCTTATTGTTCATTCCACTTGCTATGATATTATACTGCTTAATTACCTTTTGTAAGAAATCTTATTTTACTTTTTTTTTTTTTCTTTAATAACAGATAATGCTGATGGAAACATTTTAGAAGAAAATCTTATTTAAAGTCCTACCTGCTAGGGTTTGAGATTAAAACAGTTGCAGTAGGTGGGTAGGTAGATATTTGGAGACTGAATCACTGCAGAAGCTGGGCTGTGAAATAGCAGAGTGAAGTTGGTAAATGCATCCTCCACCACCCTGTTTATCCATGTTTTGTGTGGATACTTCCTGGCATGGAATACAAGGAAGTCTGGGGTTTTGGCATTTGATGGTTGTGATTATTTCCTCTGAACCACATTTTTAGTTCATGGCATTCAGATAAAAGATAAAAATAGAACAGCATTCCTGAGTTAGGGTAGCCTGGCTCCTGGTCAGGGTAGCAGCATAAGTAAGAAAAAAGTAATATCCATAATAATGGATATGATGGGAAATATTTATAACAGTGAATTTAGTGTGCATTTACTATGGTTTGGATAGAAGAAAGTCTCCTTCAGGCACATAGGACTTTGTGATAGGGCACACACCTGTGTTCCATCTCCAGGGGTATAATCCTGAGGATGCCTCAACAAATAATTTCTTCTAACATATGATTCTTGGTAGTAACTAATGGTGAATAAGAATTTGGTTGTTCCTTGCATTCTTTTAAAAAAAGTCACCTGAATGGTTTGGCTCTGATCGAGGCAGATTCTTTTTTGTCACTTGTAACATGGACATTTGAGTTTGTTGTTGGATTCTGTAACCTGCACAATTCTATATTATGATTGGAATTTTCCTGTAACCATCTGTAGGTAGGATATAGGTAGGGAAGAAAACTGGATAACATCTATAGAGGCTTTATATAATTAGGCCAGAGCACAAAACAATGTGACTTTCTTTTTTGCAAATGAGGATCCAGAATCTCACACTCTGAATATCTGAGGTCCAATAGACCAAACAGGTTAGGAAAGCAATCTAGTCACAGGAATTACCTTCATCTAGCAAAAATATTTCCGTCACCAATGACGAGCAGTAAGGTAAAATGCTCACCCACCTTTAGAATATCTATGACAAAAACAGATTTCTAAAATAAGAACAGCTTAAAATATCCACTTGAACATAAAGCATCAGCTCTGGAGTCATACATGACTTTCCTATTTCCATGGGCTGTGGGGCTCTCAAAACAACTGACTTGCAATGCAAGGCCTGGTTCCAGACTGGGGGAAGAATTACTGCAATTAAGGATGTATAAATTAAGAGAATACTATCCATCATGCTGCTCTAAAAATATTTTTTTCTTTTTTGGCTTTTGGGTTTTATACAAATCACTTATATCCTCCTTAAAAGAGATTTTTTTTTTTTTAATATAAATATAGTGAATGCGAAACACCATTAATCCAGTGGTAATATCATCTGATAGTAGTTAATCCCTTCTTAGGGATGGCTTTGCCCGGTCCTTTGGAATATAGAAATGTGCTTTCACTGTTAGGCATTTTGTTTAAGCATCAATCAGTTCTTAATGCTTAATTGTCTTTTTTTTTTTTTTTTCCTTTCCCTGTCTATAAAAGACCACCAAGTAAAATGAATCCTGTCTTCAAAAGTATTTCCTTGGGATTCTCATTACATTGTTTAGCCGGTGATTTTGTATTCCGAGGTTATGGATCAAGGGCAGTGCCATGCCTGTGGTTTGGACTTGGCTCTGTGCTGTGACAGGATGATGCAGATGTACCAGAAGATCCTAATCTGTCAGAGGAAGTCTATTAAGCTCAAGCCCCTAAGCTGTCTCAGCCAAATCAGTGATACCAAACTTACATTTGTTTTTGTGGTGACCATTCATTTTGGTCAAATGAAGAAATTGCTAGTGTGGGTTTTGTGGCTTCAGGGGTGAAATCTATGAATGTCACAGATCTTTTAGCCTCTCTGCTCTTTCTGAAACATTATTGAGGATCCTCTTCTGTAGAAGGGAAAAAAAAACACCAAGCATTTTTATTGCAGCTGTTTATAAGTCACCTTGATCAGAAAAAGTTGGGGAAAAGAAGCATTAGCTTCTATAGAAATCATTCTTTTTGTGAATAATAGATAAGGATGAGAAAAAAGAGAAGCTGTCTGCAGGAAGAAAAAGCAATTTTGCAACGGGAGTGAGTTTAAGCCTTGCTGCAGGCTGTGGACCTTGGCCTTGGTCTGGAGTCTGAGGACCTGACTGGTTTTGAGGTCCCCTCAGCAGAGATCAAACAGAAAAAGTATTTTGTGTGTTTTATTGGTCTAACAGATTTAACTACAGATCTTCAGATTCTGTGTAAATATCCACCATTATATGTCAAGAGGGTGAACTTAGAACTTCTTTTTTAGTCACAGAGTAAAAATGTAGGACAGATTTGGGCCATTTTTGGTGAGATAAGAACCAATTGCTTATTTTGCAGTCTTTCTCAGCCCCAAGACATTTTTTGTCTCGATGATATTTGATATTATATTTTCCTCATATCTCTTTTGTCAAGTGCTAAGGTAAAAAATTCTGTCCCTGTTGAAGTCAGTTTTTGGCCACACTCTTCAGTGGGATCAGGTTTCCATCCTGTGTGTGACGCTTGGCTCATTTTTTAATTTGTACTGTTTTCCTTCTGGATCGGGCTGTTGAGAAAACCTCAATCAAGATCACTGTGAAGGGTGTGGAAGAGGGAATGAGAAGGTGGTGTTTTTAAAATCTAAGTTTGATTAGGCACTGCTGCACCCCAGCTTCATTAGCTCTGTTCTCCTCCTGTATTGTTCAAATTCTCCCCATGTGAGACTCTTATTTAGAAGTTTGTGTGCCTTTCCACTCCTCATTCCCTCTGCCCCTGCTCCTGTTTTCACCCCTCCCTGTTTGCCAGCTACTCTGCTTAGGACAGCTAATTCTTTAGGAGGGCCTGTTTCCTCAGGAATGTGAAATAGCATTCAAAGTCTAAAGTTAATTCGCCAGTGCCACCACCAGCAGTAACATCTGGATGCAAAATGTGTGAAGGGAAAGCTCCTGCAAGAGGGATTAGAGAACAGATAGAGGGTGGGAAAGCCCCAAACAACTCAGCTGTTTCTAAAATGTAGCCTGTGCTTAAACTAACAGGTTTT
This sequence comes from Haemorhous mexicanus, assembly GCF_027477595.1. Classification (NCBI taxonomy): domain Eukaryota; kingdom Metazoa; phylum Chordata; class Aves; order Passeriformes; family Fringillidae; genus Haemorhous; species Haemorhous mexicanus. The sequence continues at coordinate 3,318,662 of NC_082343.1, read as the reverse complement.
ATGCTTAGGAAGATACAGTAGAATGTTAATCTAATTAATGCATTTGCTTTATTATGGTAAGATATTTTATATATTTTCTATAGTAAAGTATTTCAGAAAGTGACACAGATGTTAAAAACAATCACTTCTTTTTTTATTTGCCTTTATGTAAAAATGGCAGAAGTTCTCTATTCTAGGTCTCCTTAAATGAATCACAGATTGTGACAAATAGTAATTAGAATATGTTTTCTGTGAAAGAAAACAAAGATTGCAAAGGTATACTTAGGTCAATTTCCTTTCAAAAATGTGGCATTGTAAGGAGAAAAAAAAAATGGAAATTTTTAGAAAGTCCTGATTTTTTTTAAAGGCATTTATTTAAACGGTAACCTTTATTTATGTGGCTCTTCCTCTGTTGAAAACACTGTTTTTAAGACTGATAATGGGCAGTGCCAGACCCAACTGGGTAAAGTTCCCAAAGATATTGGTCCATCAGTGTTTATCCTGCTCTGGGTTGTACTTCTGGAACCAGCTCAGTAGTAGTTTAAAGCTATTTAATGGGAAGCCACCTGCTCAGTGTAACCCTATAAATACCCTTTGGAGATGGCTGGGATGGATGTGGATCCTGAGAAGCTGCAGAAAGGAAAAGGAGTTGATTTGTTCCTCCATGGGCTGATCTGGATTAAGTGGAGTTGATGTCCCATCCCTCAGCCCATGGTATTTACAGTGGGGAAACATCAGGTGTCTGAAGGACTCTGCTGTCACAGGGGGTGTTCTGGTGTGTGGCAGGAGGAATTAGGGAACACAGAATTCAGCTAAGTGAAAAAAGAGGAGATCAAACCTGCAGCATGTCCATGTTGCTGTCTTTTGCTTTGGAAAAACTTAACTGTGCTCAAAACATGGTAAAACCCAAAGCTTGTGAGAAGTCTCTAATATTACACATAAAGGTGTTCTAACTTGGAACAAACAAATTTCGAAAGAAAGCAAGAAACTGGCAAAAACATGTTACCATTTCAGATTCCAGCAGATAAGACTGGTCCCTCATCTTTAGTCTTTCCAGTCATTTGAAGTGGTGGTCAGTCATTCATGCATGTTCTGAAAGCAAAGGTGCTGATGTTGTGCTTTGGGCTCCATGTGGAGGAATGTGAGGGATGCTGTGACCCTGATCAGGCTACCCTGGAGGAGAGAAGGCTCTTGTTACCTCAGAGATGCTGTGGGTGCTTTGTGCACCCCTTAAACCCCCTCATGAATGAGCACACAAAGCAAGCTCCCCAGCCTGTCTGCTGCCAGCCAGATCCCTGTAATGTCACTCCTTCCAGATTGCTCCGGCACTCTGAAGGAAATGTGTTTGTTCTAGAAGGCCCTGTGTACATGTACAGAACTGGTCTGAATGATTTTAAACATGCAGTAGTATTGGGTGTTGTGGCTGGTGGCAGTGGAACAATGAAACCTGCCTGATGCAGTGATACCAAATGTGCTTCAGAGGAGGAGTGTCAGTCACACGGCTGTGTGGTGGAGCTCTTCAATCAGCTGTGACTTATTTCAAGGCAGTATTTCCTGTCAGAACCCCCCCAGCTAAAAAAAATAAAATGAAAAGCCAAGCATCAACCTCACATTTCAAATATGAACTAAAAAATAAACTCAATTTACAATTCAGGAGATGAAAATTGTTCTCTTCTGCCATAACTCAATTCACGTTTGGTTTATTTGAGATTTTGTGTGTTATAACTCTTCTTGCTCACACTTCTGAGCATCTTGGTTTGTTGCAGCTACTAAGGCTGAGTTTTATTCTTTTTTTATTCTTATTATCTTTATTTCTTCTGGGTTTACATTGCAAGAGGAGGCCTCCCCTCCCGACAGGACCTTCCACCTGAGGGCAGCACAGTCATCAGCTCTGACTAACTTGGAGTCAATCTTTGTGTCCAAATCCAGCTTCCTTGCAGCTCCAGCTCAGGTTTTGTTTTAATCCCCCCCTTACATTGTTTGCAATAATGAGAGATATGATCACTCTAACTTTTCAAACCTTTCAACTTCCCTTTACTGGGAACTGCATCCCTTGCTTGGCGTCTCAACACAGAGAAATTGCCTCTGTTATTCCCTTTGCCATTAAAGTGTGCAACATCTTTCTTTGTCTTACCTTGATGTGTTAATGTAGGAGTAGCAAGAGCAGGACTAAGTGCCAGGAGGGTCTGGATATCGCCATGAAAACACATCCTTTTAGTTCCATGCCATGCAAAATGACGCCGAACCTTTTCTCCTCTCGTTCTGAGATTTGTTCTCTCAAACGGGATGCTGACAGTGCCAAGAGGTAACACCTTTCAGCAGGTAAAATATGTTGTTAGGGAAGGGATGGATGGCAGGGATGCTGACAACAATTAGCACATGCTCCTCATTAACAAGCGGAGTTTACAGCGGAGTGGGAATGGCAGGCTGCCATCAGCCTGGTAGTTACGGGGCAGTTTAATTTCTAACGAATGTGAGCACTGGATTAGGAACAATATTCAACAAAATGCTGCCTGCATTCTCTTATGGCTTTCATTACCAAATTGAAAATCTGTGTAGATTTCTGAAAATTACTTTTAAATGTAGCCAATCTCCTCGACTGCAAGGCTTGATTTGCTGGTGAGGGAGTCCTGCTGTGAGATTTTAATGAAAGATCATAGTGCCCCTCCAAGACCGTCAAAGAGCTATGGGCCCTAAAAGACCTGAAATAATCTGTTTTACTTTTAATGGCAGCCATTTTATATTCATTAAGATCAAAATGCAGTTTTGCAGGCAAATTGCAAAGCTGTTCCACTCACAGCTTGAGAACCTGGAGGCCCTACAGCTTTTTATCTTGTTCATAAGCAAATATGCAGTTAATATCTTTTAATATGCTTTGATGCTTGGTACCTTATGGGTACATTGTACTGGAGGTTAGAGAACTGCATGTTTCTTTGGCAGTGCTAGCAACGAACTAAAGCACCAGTCCTTTTATTTCCATAATGGCAGAAGAAATGAGTCTTTTTTTTCTTTTTTTCTTTTTTTTTCTTTTTTTTCTTTCTTTTTTTTTTTTTTTAATATGAGCTCTGCTCAAACAAATTGTAAAGCACCGTGTAGTATATGTTCAGGGTCTCATGGAAGGCACATTTTTTTCCCCCTGCATTCCATCTGTTGGTGGTTCTTATTATTTAAATTTATACGGCCACATTATTTAAATGTAAACAGCCAAATAAGATAGGATCAAATCATTGGCATCTGGGAACTGTGCTCTTATCCTCTTTGATTGTGAGGTTGTGTGCATTAATAATGGAGTTCTAAAGACTGTGATTCCACCTGATATACTGTATGACCTTAACAGTTGTGATTTTATCAGGGTTTCACTGTATGAGAAAATGAAGGTATTTTGCAGCTCATTTCTGGCAAGGTTAGTTTGCATTATCTCGTGTCCGGAGTAGTTCTGATTTGTGTGTGTGTATTTTAAACCTAATTTTTGTTCTTGATTGCCATGCTCCTGGTCGTGTTGCAATTCCCATTCCCTCAGATTGTTTTTCAGTGAGTGAACTTTGCTTGGACACTTTTTCTACCTTGGCTTTATGGTATGCTTGGAGTGAAGCGGCGCCACTGCCAGTCCCGTACAACTTGTCACTGGTGAGCGCAGTTCTGCTGTTGCCACTTTCCAAGGTTGCCAAGAACGAGGCAGTGGG